>NC_062544.1:268167913-268506385 GCF_016906955.1 Phacochoerus africanus | reverse complement strand
AATCTTCTCTCTCCTAGAACATAATTACTACTCCCGTCTCTCCCTCTACATTTTTTTCAGTATTTTTAATGTTTTTGACAAATAATTTTCACCGCCTACCACGGTTTTTGCTTTAAGTTTTTATGCAAATTTCTCCTATCAGTTCAAATGGTTTGATAGGAGTTATTAAATATTACCAAACTTTGTATACTTATTTAAATGATAATATATTTTTACCTGTTAACTGCTTTCATTATTGGAAATCAGATTAATCAAATAAAATACTAAAATACTTTTACATTCACCTAAATTGGTCCATTTTGTGTTAATATTTTTTTCATGCATTCCTGAACTCTGTTTACTAATATTTAAGATTCTTGAATCAATTTTTATGAGTGAGATAAATGGACAATTACCCTTCTTTCCACTGCTTTGGTTTTTTTTTTTAGTACCAAGATAATTTTCACTTATATATAATAAATTGAGATTGAACTTTTTTCTATGATCAAAAACATAGAAACATAAAACACAGCCTTTTCTAGGCTTAGCGTTAACTATTCAATGATATGTAATGAAATGATATTTAGTGAAAGCCATCTTGGGTTGGTGTTATTTCAAAGAAAAAATCAATTACTGACTACTTTTCTAAAGGCTTCCAGGGGGCAGATGAGCCATTTTCCCAGTTGAAACTGTTCAAGGATCACCACAAAAGTAAAGGAAGAAAAGCTCTTGACACAGATACTCAAGACACTTTTGTGTTATATGTTATGTTGAATGCTGAAGGAATGTGTAGTTAAGAATATGTTATTTATTTGGACAGGTTTTTTTTTTTAACAAAAAAAGAAAAATACATTAAATGATACATCTTCCTACATGGTTAAGAAATTCATCAACATCCTCCCAATTGATAGTGGAAACTTCCCCATGAGGTTGTGTGTGTGCACAATAATATTGGTATATTCAGGACTTGGGGGCACTCCTCTATGCTAAAATGACTGAAGTGAAGGTCAATCTCCCAAGGTCAGTTTCTCAGATATTACATAATTCTATGCATTATAGACTTTAGACTTGCCCGAAATCTCCCCTGTATTAGTCGCATTTTCTAGTACAGAAAATAAGCATTTCACTATATCCTACGTTTAGAACATAATTTATAACCATTGTGTTGAGTAAAGGTAGAGAGTTTTAAAGCAATAAATTAGATAAATGAAAAAAAAAGAGGTGATATTGCAACTGGTATCCCCCCAAATGTATTTGAGAAGTCAGAGCTTAGGTGAATATTAACACATTTGTGTCTGATTATACATTTTCCCTCATCATTTCACATTTATTTCAGAAACATAAACACAGTAGTATCAACCAACTAACATTCATGTCCTAGGAGACTATATGAGAAACCAACATTTGGTTAATACCAATATATTTGGGCTATAAGTAAAATGAAACCAAAATATCCCATTAATACGATAATGTTTCACTTCTATTTAAAAAATGTCCTTATTCAATCATTCCTCCATATTACTGTTTGCAACCAGAAGAACTAAAATTATAGAGTCACTTAATAACCTTATGTTAAAAACATAAAGTATTTGATAGCTCAAATGAAGAGACTGTAGAATTATCTGGTCTTTATCTATAAACATTCAACACTTTTCTACTCTAGTCACAAACTCATTGAATTTCACACTTTTATAAATTGTACTTTTAAACTTGCTTTAAAATTTAATGCAATTTATTATGTTTTCTCTATACTTCCATACTGAAAAAGATTAAAATGTTCATCATTCCAAAAGTTCATTTAAAAGTAGGGAGTTATTTAGGTCAGTGAAATTCTGTCCACTTAATAAAAAGCAAACAAACAAAAAAAACCCTCCTTTAACTGCCTCTTAGTTTTAGCCATCTGGTTATAAAATAAAGTATTTACTTTAATGTTTTCAAAAGAATTTTTAAACAATAGTTTATTTTTCATTGCATCTTTAATAAACAGCTCTCTTAGTAAGGAATTGCCCCAGCAATTAGTGCAAGTATTCATGTAAGATTTTTCTATTTCCATTTAGATACTATGTTATGAATTCCTTCTTTACTGTTATAAGAGGAATTATCTATATTCAAAATTCATGAGCATAAACCTCAAAATATGGTTCTGTAAGAATATAAACTAAAATGAAGGGAGTTGCCATTCTAAAAAGATTTCTATACTTGTAAATGTAAATGAATAGGTGTATTGTTCAAACATAAATTTTGTAATTTTATGCAAACTGTTCAGCTACATTTTTTTTAGAGTAGGATAAAGTTTTTTTTAGTGCCTGCCTGTCATGTAGAAGCTGACAATTAAAAGTACACTTCACTAGGCTCTCTTCTCTTTATATTGTTGTAATACATATGGAAACCAGCAGAGCAAAGACATGGGATTGGAAACCAAGTATTGAATATTAAGAAATGATTACTTTAGCCAAAATAATCCCAAATAAAAATACATTTGGAATCTCTGATCCTAAAATAACTATTATGAAAAGTTTAACATTTGCTGGTTTGACTTAAAATGATTAAAGTAACAGTACTGAAGTTTGAAAGTTCTGGAATTTCTTGTTAAATATTTCACTATCCTTAAAGTTAATTACTTTTTAAATAAAATAAGCATTTTGGTTTATTCATTTATATGTTAAGTAAATTAAATCAATACATTTTAAAAAATTTCTTTACCATGAAATTTCATTATTTATCACTTAACTACAAATATTAAAATAATGTAGTACCTATGGCCTTATGGACTTTTATTTTCTTTTTGTAGAGCCACACCTTTCTCATATGGAAGTTTCCCAGACAAGTGGTTGAATCAGAGCTGCAACTGCTGGCCTATGCCATAGCCACAGTGATGCCATATCCGAGCCTCAACTGTAACCTTTGCCACAGCTTGTAGTGATGCTGGATCTTTAACCCACTGAGCAAAGCCAGGGATTCAACCCTCATCCTCATGGATACTAGTTGGGTTCTTAACCACTGAGCCAAAGTGGAACTCCCCTGTGGACTTTTTGTAGCATATTAGTATTGTTAGATACTTTGCTATTATTGTTAAAAAGGAAAACATTGGAACTTTTCTCTGGATCTGGTCCCAGAGATGCAAAATGACTTTCCAGTTGTCAAATATCCTGTGAATGGAGGAACTGTAGTTAGAATCTCAGTCTCCTGACACTTATGCTGATGATACTATATTACCCCGAGTAGGAGGAAAGAAACCTAACATTGGCTTTGACAGGCTGAGATTCTAGTTAACATTTCTGTTACTTAATATATAGTGACTTTCAGCTGGTCCATCACATTGTCTCATGTTCATCTTTTTCGTCTACTTAGTAAAGACTTCAACAGTTTAGAATTGTCATGGAGATCGGATGATATAATACATATTAAATTGTTTTAAACTTCTCTAGTGCTACTGAACATCAGCAATTTCAATATCACAAATATTTTTTTTTCATTGTAGATGTTTATGATACAGAGCTACAAATAAAGTATTTATCAGTGTCTGATTTAAATCATGATATTTAAATCTTAGATGCATCAGTATAATGGTATAACATGTGATCTACATTTACCCTCAGAATTGCATTTGCCATCCTGGGCTTAAAACTTAACTTTATATTAAGAAGATTTAAACAGAGTATCCTATCTAAGCTAGAAGAGATAATACCCAAATCTTATCTCTCTGCTTCACCTTAAGCAGTACATTGCCAGCTCAGCAAATTAAAAAAAAAAAAAAAGTTATACTTCTAAAATGTGAACCGTTATGTCTCTGTTTCAGAAGTATTTTCTAATGTTGTTAAAATTCTCAGTGAGGGTTATGGGGAAGTGTCAGATGCCAGGGAGATTGCCTGCATCTCTCATGCTGAGTTTCAGGTCCCCTGCTTATAAAGTCTTACCTATGGTGGTGAGGTCATGCAGAGTGGAAGGCATGATTAAGTGCCCCAGAATGCCAGCTAAGCATGCTAAGTTCTTCTCCCCCAGAGGACATTGCTGTTGTACATTCGCTATGGCTGCTTCAACACGGCTTCTTCCTTGTAGAACACACATAATCAACTATTAGAAAAAGAAAATAATGAAGGGAAGAGTCACTCTAATGTGGAAAAAATTCTTTGCAGAGGAGAAGAAAACAAAATTGAAAAATAAGGCAAAATAAACTTCTGGTAGCAGTCAATGAGAGAAACAGCTGCAGCAAAGATGGTAATAAGAGAGAAAGTGTAATTAAACCAGATGTTTTAAAACGTGTAATTTTAAATGATATACAACACTGATTTAAAATATAAATGTAAATAAGAGTGGATGGATTGGAAGTATAATTAAAACCAAAAGAAACAAAAATAATCTCAGTGAAAATGAAATTAGAATGACAGACAATAACCGGCTTTGCTTAGCCAACAAAATATTAGCTAGTGAAGATTTTTCTTGATTTTAATTTTAGTGCTGCTTAATCACACATGCATTTAACAGGATCTCAGTAGGCATGTTCAGTGATGATGAACTTCAGAGAAAATTAAACAGGAAAAAATATGCTTTTTAAACATTTTATTGTTCATGTTATTGCACTGAATGCTCTCAAAAAATTCTCCTAACCTATGTACAGGGGGACTCTCAACAATGAGACTAACTTAACCATTTATTAAAGTCCTAATTTGGTCCATTGTCTCACCTTACCCTAAATACTCTTCTCACCTGGATTAGCAGTTTCCTTTCATCCTGAAAGTCAGCTCAGCCCTATTACCTGGGTAACCACAGACCCATGTCCATATCCTCTTGATCTTGCTTATCCGGCATTTTTTTTTAAGCGTCATTTTCTACTTGTACTTCACTGTACTACCTGCTATCAAGGCTGGTAACAATCACACTTCCACACATACTGCTGCCTGGGATGTTCCCATAAGGGACTGTCATTAAGGCAAAGAGCAGCTACTGAAGTTATTGGGAGAAGGGAGGAGAAGAACTTGGGGAAGCAACCATGGTTGGAAGGTTGGGCTGGCTTCAAAGAAGATAGGGCGAGCGCATTCCCAATGTGTAACTCATATTGCTGCAATCCTGGGATGTCCAGGACCCCTGGAGGAAGCAGTGGTTTCTTGGATGAAGTTTGGTACTAGGCTTATTATTTTGAATTGGCTACAATCTTAGTATATATATATACATACATTTTTTGCCTCCTTCAAAACAGCAGTCATTTTCAGGTGTTAAGTTTTGGAGAAAACCAGTCCAGTCTCAATCCTATAAGAATGTGATATAATATTAACTGCAACACAATTATGAATATTTCTAATCAACTAAATGCTAAAAACTTATACTGCTAAAGATGAAAAAAAGCATATCACATAGTGTGTACTCAGGAAGTCACTTGCAAGCAGCCACTGAAGACATGAGCACAAGGGAGTGGCACAATAGAACTGTTTTAAAATTCCACTAAGGGCATGACTTACAACATGGAGAGCTCAACGCCATTGGAAGGATGATTTATTTGTGCTGTATGATATATCTAAAAATTGTCAAGTGAATATATCATGAGTTTTCACAAGGAAAATCAATTTTTTTGTTTTTGATCTGTATAAGATAATGGATAGATGTTCACTAAACTTTTTGAGGCAATTATTTCACAATATATGTAAATCAAATAATTATATTATACAACTCACTTATGCATTGTCATGTGTCAATTATATGTCAATATAACTGGGAAAAAAAGAAAGAAGGATTTATTGCTTACATTTCTTAAGAAAAATGTATTACACCCATACCACACAGGGACACAGGGGAAGTATTAGGGTGGTTAAATAGGGAAGACAGGAACAAGAGGAAAACCTGAGTCAGAGGCTTTATTGAGATTTCCTTGGGGAAGTCAGGGCAAGTCTTTGGCCATAGGAGCTATTCCTAGTTATCGAGTCCTTGGCCCTTGGATGATTTAGGGCATGGAAATATTGCCTTGATATGTGAGGTTGAGATTAAGAGAATTTCATGTGAAAATGTTACTCTTAGTCAAGTTGTTATGGTCCTTAGCAATTTTCTAGGCCTGGGAGGGACAGTTTCCTCTTGGGTCTATAGGCTACCAAATGCCAGAGCATCAAAATATATTAAAAAAGTGAAGAAAATATAGTGAATATAATAGGCCCTGTGATAAATGGATGCCAAATAGACAAATACAGAATCTAAGAAAAGGGAGCTGGAACAAGACTATGCCTCTAATGGTCTCTAATAAGAAGCAGGTTCCTGTTTTCCACAGGTGTTTTTAGTTCTAATGCACTCAGTATTCTGAGATTTCTCTAGCAGAGGGTGATGAAGTAAGCATGTTAGGACAAGTGCACACAGAGCATTTAGGACTTCTGGAATTTCATCAGGGTTCTCTTCAGATAATATGACTGAAACATTGATGACATGATGCTCTTGGTAAGGCATCAATATTGAAGTTAGTAGTATGTGTCCTAGATGTTCCCTTGTGCCCTGAGTCTCACTGAAAAAGAAAAACTATCCTGACAGCTTCTATCAGGTGAGTTCTTCTTACCTTAACGTCTGAAGGAAGTAAATTTGCTTTAATATCTGTCATTAGACTTAAAATTACTTTGTCCTCTCCTAACTATGTGTACTTATTGAGCTGAAGTTTGGCACTTGCCATTAGACTCTACATGGAGTAAAACATGAGCCACTTCGGCTGCCAACCTGCAGCACTGGCTAAGTGGAGACCAGGAGTGAAGGTCTCTGTGCTCTGCGAAAACTGAAAGACCAGATCTTCAGATGGATATTTTTAGGGGAAGATTTTATGAGCCCAGTTCTTGCATCTCCTCATATCTAGAAAACACTGAACTCCTTCAATGATGACTGAAGCCCGTGACCAGTAATAACTTTCAGGAGACCAGCAGCAAACTTCTGTAAAATGTGTTCATGGCTGAGTGCACCTCCCCCTTCACCTTTATGACCTATTTCTTGATATTCCCCCTTTCCTCTTTGGGATAATATTTCAGATAGCTCTGAAATACTGCCTCCTGGGCTATAGTTAAGTGGACAAAACAAAAGATGTCACAGTTGCCGTGAGAACAGCCACTCCCGAGGGTGGGTCAGTGAGCCCTGAGGGAACTGAGGAAGGAAACAAAGAAGACTGGCCCACAGCTGAGGTGCAGATCAAAGGAGGGACTCCAGTAAAACCAGATGTTTATGTCTTCCCATAGAGACTAGTTTTCTGTAAATCTGGTTATCGGTAAAACTTTCATTACTACTACCTTCCCTTTGTTGTAAAAATGCATATATCCTAGTTTCCCTCCTAGCCTCCTGGGAGCTAACCTGAGATGGCTCAGGCTCCTTCACGGCTACCTGAGATGCTGTTTCCAGGGATTAAGTCCTAATGTGATCCTAAATAAAACTTAACTCTCAACTTTCAGGTTGTGCATTTTTTTCAGTCGATAATTTAGACTAGTTACTTAATGTGCCTCAGTTTTTTCTGCTAGAATTCTGATATTCATACCTGAAACATAGTGCTTTTGCAAGGGTTATATAAGTTAATATATATAAAACACAATATCTAGAGGATATGTGATGACATCAGTTTTTAAGTTTTAGTATTTTTATAGTTATTGTTTTTATGCATTTAATTAATCCAGGATATATTTTTGTATGCTGTTTGCAACAAGGACCTAATATTGTAGCTGAATATTTCATACTATAGCAGAATTGTTAACTTATTCTTGCTAAGTGTGTGAATGTATGTGTGTGTGTGTGTGTACATATGTTCTACATTTGCATTTTATAGAGTACTCTATCATTTGGCCTTTATATATGTATGTATATTTATACCATATAATATTACTATTATAATTAATTATTATTAATATTATTTATATTATATAATATTTTAAAATATAAACACATACTCTTGTTTTGTTTTAATCTTTATTCAGTTGTGTGCCAGCTTTATTTTTGATTAAAATAACAGGTTTTTACACAATGGTTTTTGCATTTTAATTTTTTAAAATTAGCTCAACATAAAACTATTAATCTCATTGATGTCCTGTGTAAGGTCATTAGATTTACTTTATTTTTATTGAAATGCTTTAATTCTAATAATTGCTCATGAGTCTTTTTTTATAATTGGTAGCACTTTATAAATTCTTATATAGTGTTCTCAGCACTTGACAAATAGTAATTGTTTTAATCCTTATTACAACCACGTGTGGTAGAAATTGTCATCATCTTTATTTCAGAGAGAAGGAATGAAAGCAAGCCACAGGGGATGATAAGCACATAGCCCAGGGTCACAGGGACAACATGTAAGAGATCTGAAACCTTAGCTCAGGCCTCCAGACTCTAGACTGTGCTTTTTCTTTCTTTTTTGAATATTGTACATTATGTACCCTATGGGTAATTCATTGATTAATTAAAAGCAGACACATATTATTTTTGCATGTACTAACTCCTGTATTCTTCAAACCAATCTCGTTACTCAGATACCAAAATTCTTTGAGGAAGGTATTGAATCTCTTAAAACTATCCGGCAGCCCTGTTTTCTCTCAAGGCTTACTGACTAGCTGTATAAAATTGGTACAAAAGAATCACTAAACTTTTAAAGGTGATTATCTCTTGATGATGGGGAGAATGGGATTATAGTGAGAAGGGAGAGTTTTCCTTTTCTTAAACATGTGTGCTTGATATGTCTACATTGATTTATTTGTAATAGATAAATATTACATTTATAACAAATACGCCATTGGAAATGTATAAAATCATGAAAATGATTTACTTATTTATGTGTCATTTTGAAAATGTACCACATCACCTATCTTTCTCTGTCTCCTTTGGCAGTGAGCAAATCACCAAGGCCAGTGGTCTCAGTGGGACTTCTCTTATCGCTCACAACAGAAGCAGACCGTTTATAAGGTGACTATCAACTGCCAATAGATGGTATAACTTACAGTTAATATTCTTTTTCAAAGAAAGTAAGACTTCTTATGTTAAAGTCTCTTCTAATATGTAAACAGAAAAAAGACAAAAAAGATAACCAGTAAATTGGCAACATAAGTTTCTAATCTTGAGAAGTATTTTATATTTCTTCATTATTTGCATTTGTTTCCTAATTAAATGAATTTAAGTAAACATTGAATTTCACAGCTGATCCAATTTAAAAAAAATTGAAATCTTGAAAGGATATGCTTTCATAGGCTCTTCAAAGTAGGATCTAAATTGGAGATTTATTTGTAACTGAAATGCAGAACAAGATACAACATATTGAAATAAAATAAAGATGTTAAAAATAAGATATCTCATATAGTAGTGCATCCTTTTCTTTAAGATTGACCTAAAGATGGTCAGAATGGAAGAATGAGATGTGCCTCAAATTACAGTATGTATAACTAAAAATTCTATGTCATATAGTAATTTGAGAGTGGGCCCTATTACTCTCCAATGATCTCAAATCACCAACCAAGCAAAGACATTTATTTGGGAAATGGTGGAAGTTCAAGAAAGCTGGCTAATTCATTTCAATAGTAAATTACATACCCACATAATGCACTCTCTCTCTTCCTTGCTCTTTCTCTAAGCTGTTAAACAAATGAAACATTTTTACTGACTTAAAATTTTATTATTTATTGTTTTATCAATAATTGTAAAAGTGGAACTCAATCTTGAAGATATAAAATACAAGGGAATGTCTTAAGGCTTATCCATGGCTACCTTTTCTTGTTTTCTTTAGTTTTAAAAGTAAAAAAAAAAATGCAATGTCCCAAAATGAATGTTGGGGAATAGATATAAATAAAATATGAAATCTATGAGTGAGGGTAGGGAATGAACCCACATCCTAATGGATACTAGTTGGGTTCTTAACCTGCTGAGCCACAATGGGAACTCCAGAGAGAATAGTTCTTACAAGATTTGGATGCAAGGGTATGCACTAAACTATTCTTGGTTTGATATGGTGAAAGTTCTGTTGCAGATTCCTGGCAGTAAATGTTAAAAGTGGAACTTGGATACTATAAATGCTGATACTTTTCAAGGCAACCAAATTGCTTTTACAATGAATAAAATTGAATGACAAGTTAAGTAAACAGAGCCCATTGGGATTATTGAAAACTGTGTAGAGTGAACTGAACATGCTGTAGGAGAATGAAAGAACAAAAACAGAGGATTGACAGAAAAATTTAAAGGTATAATATTTGGTAGGTAACGTCTATTATGTTTATGATTTTAGTTGGGTAATTAATCTGAATCCAACTTTGTTGGTGCTACTTTAACAGAATAGTGTTACAATATACCATACAGTTTCTTAGGGGTTAATGAGACACCATAAGTAAAGTACCTAGTACAGTAACATATGTAATTGTAAATATATCATTTTATTTGCTTTTGGCATACATGTTTCCTGTTTATTCTTAGAATTATCACATTTGTCAAATTCTAAGATACAAAGCCATTGGACAAATGTAAATATTGATTAAATATTTTTCAAAATATTGAAATCAGATCTATATGTTAGCAAAATGTAAATTGATATGCAAATTCAAGATATATGATTTTGAAAATACAATCAACATTATATATTTATTTTAATTCTGTGATGATGTAGAAAATCTAGAATGTGTCCATAGTGACATTGGATATGTCTTTTTCTGTGATTGTAGTTTAGACATACAAACCTGCTTCAATTTAAAAATGAAGAGAGGGAGTTCCCGTCATGGCTCAGTGGTTAACAAACCCAACTAGCTTCCATGAGGACATAGGTTCAATCCCTGGCCTCACTCAGTGGGTTAAGGATCCCAACTTGACATGAGCTGTGGCATAGGTTGCAGATGTGGCTTGGATCCCACATTGCTATGGTGAAGGCTGGTGGCTAGAGCTCCAAGTTGACCTCTAGCCTGGGAACCTCCATATGCCATGGCTGTGACCCTAAAAAGACAAAAAAGACAAAAAAAAATGAGAATAAAAATGAAGAAAGGTTCTCCCACTGTGGTGCAACAGGACTGGCAACCTCTTGGGAGCACTTGGACACTCCAAGTGGTGGATTTGATTCCCTGCCCAGCACAGTGTTTTAAGGACCAGGTGTTGCTGTACAGGCAGCGTAGTTCTCAGATGCAGATCAGATCTGATCCCTGGGTGGGGAGCTCCATATGCCTCAGGGTGGCTAAGAAATAAATAAATAATGGAGAGACTGGAGAATGTATGTTAAGGATGTTTTCTTTGTTGTACATTTGTGACAAAATAAAAGCCTGCAGTTATTTATCTTATTTTTTTTAAATTAGAAGTTAATCTTGCAGTTTGCATAGAAAATGTTTATTTTGGTACCTGGGAATATTAACCCTTCTCAAATTTATTGGAATTTGTCTGATAAAGATAAAAAAAAACCCTAATTTAATTAATTATAGATTGATCCATTGGGAGAAAAATCAAAATATGCACTTGCTTGAATTTGATTTATTTAATAGATTATTAATTTATCAATTATTTCTTATTAAGGGCTGCTTTTGTAGAAACATGGCCTAAATATTTTGAGTAATATTCATTTACAATCATAAATAATCTCCTTAAATTTATTCTACTTAATTTCTCAGCAGTTATTTCATAATGTTTTTCTGCCATTGAAAAAGAAATTACCAAAATAGCCCTTTGGGAAAGGTAGGTTTTCTTTTTTTTTAAAAGCTGTTAAGCATTTAATCACAAATTATTGCCTTTTTTTATCAAGTTGCTGAAATTAATTTTTTCTATCTTTATCTCCTGCACAGCTACAGCTATAAAGTTGACACAGTAATATTTACATAATGTTCCTGTAACCTAGGTCAATTAGTAAAGGACACATTTAACATGAGTTTTTATTTTATTTATTTATTTATTTTTGTCTTTTTGCTATTTCTTAGGCCGCTCCCGTGGCATATGGAGGTTCCCAGGCTCGGGGTCCAATCCGAGCTGTAGCCACCAGTCTACGCCAGAGCCACAGCAACGCGGGATCCGAGCCGCGTCTGCAACCTACACCACAGCTCATGGCAACGCCGGATCGTTAACCCACTGAGCAAGGGCAGGGACCGAACCCGCAACCTCATGGTTCCTAGTCGGATTCGTTAACCACTGCGCCACGATGGGAACTCCCTTAACACGAGTTTTTTAATAATCATGTAATGCCTTTTTTTGGAATATAAAATAAAATATATACTCAACAAATGAGTAATTTATCTAAAGATGGTATAATACATTAAAATTTTTCAGCGGGAATAAATGGGAAAGATTGGAATGCTTTCATCATTTTAAACAAATAAAGAGAAATAAGGCCCTCAGATATATATATATAACCTTATATTTAATGTAACGAGAGCCAATTCAAAGTGCTCCATGTCAGAAGACACATACATTTGTTCCCTCTCTATAGCCTCTTGACTGCTTTCAATGATGAAGCCAAAATTTATTATCTTTTTTAAAAGCTATTTGCTATTACTCACAATTTGTAAGTAAAAAAAAAAAGATACATTTTACTTCCTGAAATATAAATATACATGTAAACAAGTAAGTATACTGGCAATATACATGTAGGTATATATCAGTATTTCCAGATACACATCATTTTCCTTTTAATTTTTTATACTTTAACATTTGTACACTATAATAGGAGAAAGAAGTTCTTTCTGATCATTTTTTCAAGGAATGAATTTTATATCTATATCAAAGTCAAGTTTAAAGTGTATTTGGTTATAATTTTTTTATTTTAAAATGTAAAATGTACTACTCTAATTTTCTTTAAAATACATTAAAATGACAAAAGTTTCAAAAAATCACTCACTCTTTGGCATTTAATACCATTTCTGCCATTAGAAGACTATGAAATAGCTCTGTAAATGCCTTACATTAGCCTTTCAATTCTTTTTAGTCTTTACAATATATCTGGGCAAGTATTCATCACCTCAGCTTTAAGATCAATCCATTGTCTATGATTTCATTCCATAAAAATTAAACAATTTCAAGGTCTTTGAAGTACTTTGCTATTTTTCGCAGAGGGAGTCCTTTAATAGCCTACAGTATTTAAATTACTAAAATAGCTCCTAAAGATACATTATGGTCAAATACACATATAAGGAGTTCCTGTTGTGGAGGAGCAGAAGTGACTCCAATAAGTATTCATAAGGATGCAGGTTTGATCCTTGGCCTTGCTCAGTGGGTTAAGGATCTCGCACTCCTGTGAGCTGTGGTGTAGGTCACAGATGCAGCTCAGATCTGTTGTTGCTGTGACTCTGGCATAGACTGGCAGCTATAGCTATGATTCGACCCCTGGCCTGGAAACTTACATATGCTGCAGGTCTAGCCCTAAAAAGACCCTCCAAAAATATGAGTATGTTTATATACATATTTGTATGTGTAATTATGCACTAACACATATATGTATTATTTTATTGCACATTGCATAATACATATATAATGTTTCTATAATATGCATTGTATACATAATTATGTATAATATATGTACATAATACATTATAGATTATATCCATGTACTTACAAAATTTTGAAAGAATGAAGGAATAGTCACCTTTAGTATCCTCATTTTCTGTTCCTTAAGGCTCTGTGATCCTTGTAGAATTTAAGTGATTTAGCCATATGATTTTTTCAGCTGAAACAGTATTCATAGAATTATTTAAATTAAAAATGTCTTGTTCAAAATACATCTTCATAGTGAATACAGTCAAAATCATATTTAATATGCTTGGAATAAAATACATTATGTTAAGTGAAGCTGCACACACAAACACACACACACACACACACACACACACACGCACAGATCTAAATGGCCCAGATTACTTCATTTGCAAGCAATATGATTGATACCTGAAATAATATGATTAGAACTTATTTAGGGTAAATCTTTGTTCTTTAGTTATTATAATTTCTCATTTAATAGATGAACCAGTAATCACATATTAACTAAGAATCTTATTCTGAACCTTATTCTGAACCTTATTCTGAACCAGTAATCACATATTAACTAAAAATCTTATTCTTATATCGTTTTCAATAGTTTCGCTGAAATTTATAGTTCAGCCACCTACATGGTTTGCTGAATCGGACAAAGTGGAAAAATAATATCTTACACCTCTATATAAGAAAGCCAGATGAATTCCACTTATGTTTCCACCGTGAGACCAAAGTAGCCAAAATAATTCTGAAGCCACTGATTATTTTGTGCTAGATATTTGCCTGAGACAAACAAAGCTATAAGAGCAAAAAATTTCATTTATTGTTTAAAGGTTAGAATGATACTTTCAGGTAACATTTTATCGTCAGATTTAAAAGATTAGAAATTCCTTCAGGGGGTCTGATAAATTGTATGGTTGGTAAAGGAATTGTAAAGACAAATAGTTCAGAAGGAACTTTCAAATTTATTGTAGTACTAGTTTTCAATAAATTTGAATGAAAATATTGGGCAAAAGATTTTAAAGTTATGTCATAATGATTAGAATCATAACTGAGTACTGTGAGTTTCTTCCAACAGAAGGAATCACATCCTTCAAGTGGTTTTCTTTGGAAAGGTGGAGAAAATGAAAAATGTTGATGATGGGAACCATGCATAGCAAACCCTTTCAAAAGTGCTGTGATAGGAGTTCCCGTCGTGGCGCAGTGGTTAACGAATCCGACTAGGAACCATGAGGTTGCGGGTTCGCTCCCTGCCCTTGCTAAGTGGGTTAACGATCCGGCGTTACCCTGAGCTGTGGTGTAGGTTGCAGACGCGGCTCGGATCCTGTGTTGCTGTGGCTCTGGCGTAGGCCGGTGGCTACAGCTCCGATTCAACCCCTGGCCTGGGAACCTCCGTATGTCGTGGGAGCGGCCCAAGAAATAGCAACAACAACAAAAGACCAAAAAAAAAAAAAAAAAAGGTGCTGTGATACAGCAATTTTCAGCAACTTGGCAGCCATTATTCTTCAACTGTCTATCCAGTTGTCTCATGATTATTTTTATTAATTTTTATTTATTTCAGTGCTTCTCAGACCAGAGTACTTGAAACAACTCCATCAGAACTTAACCTGGAACAAAAAAGGCTAAGATTCAATTTTCTTTCTTTTTTTTTTCAATGCTATCATTTTATTAGGAAATGTCATCTCAGGTGTCAGGAGTGAAGGACCAAGGTGAGTAACCCAGGCAAGGAAGGAGAGCCCATGAAGGTGCAATTCTTCTGGCCACAAGTGTAACTAATACTCAAACCATAGCATCGCATCTCTGAGAAGTTATATTAATTCTGCCTCAGAACTATCCCTAGGTGGGAACAAAGGGAGAGAGGAATAATTTATATACCGACCCTTGCTTCTCATTGTCCAGGGTATTAACTTTCCTGCATTTCCTTTTTTGAAATTTTTTAAATAAAAATAAAATTTTAAATTTTAGTAAAATTCAATTATTTTATTTTTTGTATTGAAGTATAGTTGATTTACAATGATATCATACTGACTGCTGTACAATAAGTTATTCAGTTATACACATACACACATCCATTGTTTTTCAGATTCTTTTCCCATACAGGTTATCATAGGATATTGGGTAGAGTTCCCTGTGCTACACAGTAGGTCCCCATTGGCCAACCATAGGTGTATCACAGCGTAAAATTCAAATTTCTTTCCCTTTTTTGTTTGTATCTATATATACCACATCTTTTTTTAAAAAAATTCAAATTTCTAATGAGACTTCATAAGTCAGCAGCTCCAAATATCCAAGTTATATAATCCAGATTTAACTTTATAAACTTTCAGTCTAATATTCATAAAAGTTGTATGTGTGAATTAAAAAAAAAAAAGGTATCATCACGTTTCTTCATTTTACCTTCCTGTTTTAACCTTTATGAAAACATAGCATTGTCTTGAGAAAACCTGATATTTGGGGCATTAAAATATGGCTTTCCCATGTTAGACAAAAGAGTCAGACAAAGGACAAATGATTTGAAAACTGACCATATTTGGAGCAGGAAATTTTGGTGCCTTCTAATTTTTATTCTTTTTTTTTTTTTTTTTTGGTCTTTTTAGGGCTGTAGCTGCAACATCTGGAAATTCCCAGGCTAGGGGTTGAATCAGAGCTGCAGCTGCTGGCCTGCACCACAGCCACGGTAACGTCAGATCCTTAACCCACTGAGCAAGGCAAGGGATGGACCCTGCATCCTCATGGAAACTAGTCAGATTCCTTACCACTGAGCCACAATGGAAACTCCTGATTTTTATTCTTGGAGAAACAAGAAATTGTCCAATGATAACACAGATGGAAAATAACAGTAAAAATCTTCCTAATGGACCAAGTTTTTTATAAAATCTTTTGGCCCTGTTCCTGGCCATAGGTTTTCACATTGGCAAGTTCAGGATCTCACTCAGACAATCAGAAATGTGTTCACCTTGACTTACATCTCTTTCTCAGCAGGATTAGTTGCAGGGAAGGTCAGACCAAAAATTGTTGCATAGCTCTGCCATAAAGTTTTAGAAGAGGACCTCTTTTTTTCCTGCACTGTATAATTTACTTTGTAATCCTTGAAAATGTAGGTTACAGGTGAATAAATTCTTTGGGGAATAAAACAATATCCTCCTTTGACCTTATTCTCTTTCATTCTATCTGGCTTTATTTATTTGTTTATTTATTTTAACGGCAACTCCAAACTTGCCTCTCAGGACATTTTTTAACCTGAGTATGGCATTAGGACAATTTTCTTAGATTCAGCTCTGATTAACTTCCAGAAAATATTAGTGCTGACCTACAAAATTTCCCTGACAAGGTTGGAAGCATCTCCTCGACCCTGCCATCAGGGCCTTTAACCTATTGTACAGATTTATCCAGGGCCTTCAAGTGCCTAAAAAAGATATCTCCCTGAAAGTTCCAACACTGCTTTCTGTCTAGAAAATTTGATGTTGAAAAAGTTTATAAGCCCTTGAGCTATGAATGTCCAGGTTTATTTTCAACTGCATAGCTTTGCCTAATTATATAGAATATCTGAGAGACTTTAAAAGTTCTCCTCAAATTCTTACATTTAAAAAGTATTATTAAAAGTGCCAAAGAAGTAGGGCTTGCTATCAAATTTACACCTTATTCAAATGCACTTTGCTTATTGAAGGAATTTAATTGCCACTCGGAGATATTAGTGGATTCACGCAGGACTGCAAAGGTGATTGAGTTCTCAAATTCTAGACCACTGTTTTTTTCCTTCATTTCACATTACTATTAATGCTGTCTTTGGGGGGACAATCATTCCTTGACATAGCTTCTCTTATTCTGAGGCAAATATTAAAAGATTAAACATGACATTACTATATTAAGGCTACAATTAGAAAAATTAAGATATGCTGGATATGAGATAATGCACTCATAACCACTGCAGTATTTTGTTAACGGAAAAATCAACAAAGCATAACATTAGGCAGATCTCAAATCTAACCAGTGAGAGCAGAGAGCTTTTCACAGACAAGGTAAACATTTTTTTACCGGACTCTTTAATGAGCTTATTTGTAAGAAAGAGCTGGCCATTTAGATTTCAATATATATTCTGATTGTTTCCAAGATAGTGATTCTTGGTGATGAAGAGGTGATGTTCAATTTGCATTCCTGAGAAGACATATTTTTGAGGGCGATCAATTTAAATTGAAGAAGCACTCATATAAAAACTTTGCTTTGACTCAGAAATGTGACCAGCTGAAAGAGAATAAATCTGGCTTTAATCGCATATTGAGACGAAGACAAAACAGCACGGATCTTAATTGCTTTGGTTCACAAAGATGCTGATGCTCATTTAAATCCTCTTCTGGAAATGACAATCAAGACACTCCACATGACTCTTTTTGGTACTTTGTAGGACAATCATTCTCATTTTATACATTTGTATGGTTTTTCTTCATGGAAAAATCAAAACATTTTCTGCTAAATAGTTTAGGCTGATTTTGAGGATAAAGCAAAAAATACGGTTTTGGGGGGTGAAATCATATTATAGAGATCTATTATATAAGATCTACATATATAATTAAAGTAAAATACATAAAATTTACCATTTTAATCTTTTTAAAGTATACAGTTTTATGGCATTAAGTACATTCATACTGTTGGGAAACCATTGCCACCATCTGTCTCTGGAATTTTTTCATCTTCCGCAACTGAGATTCTGAACCCATTAAACACCAAATTGCTTTTTAATGTTTTAGAGGAGGGGGCCTCCCTGAACCTGGAAACTACCAATCTGTCCCTATAAATTTGACTATAATAATAACCTCATGTAAGTAGAGTCATCAAGTGTTTGTATTTTTGTGACTGCCTTGTTTCACTTAATATGTCTTCAGGAATCATCTATTTTGTAACACCTGCCAAAATTTTGCCTTCCTTTAAAAAAGTGATCAATACTCCATTGTGTGTGTGTGTCTGTGTAAAACAATTTTTTCTTCCTGCTTTGTTTAAGGCCAAACCCATGGCATATGGAAGTTCCCAGGCAAAGGTCAAATTGGAGTTGCAGCTGCCAGTTTATACCACAGCCACAGCCACATGGGATCTGAGCCATGTCTTTGACCCACACCACAACTCACAGCAATGCTGGATCCTTAACCCACTGAGCAGAGCCAGGGATCGAACCTCATCCTCATGGATAATAGATTCATTACTGCTGAGCCACAACAGAAACTCCTATATAACAAATTTTATCATCAATGGACTCTTGTACCAGAACTGCCTCTTCTGTAAACTATGTCGGGATCCCAAAGTGTTCTTGAACCAAAATGCTTATTTTAATCTGCCCCCAAAGATTCATTTTGGAGATATTCCCAACGAGTGTTGTTGGTGGCTTTTGTCTGAATTCATCCCTTATCCAAAAGCAGAAAATGGGTTGTTTTGAACTGTTAGCTATTGTGATTAATGCTGATCTGAACATGTGTATTATCTTCTCAAGTCTCTACTTCAGTTCTTTTGGGTATATACCCAGAAATTAAATTGCCGTATCACATAAAAATTCTATATATATATATATTTTTTAAGAAATCCCATACTATTTTCAAAAACAACCGCATCATTTCTCATTTCCACCAGCAATGCATAAAGTTTACAGTTTCTTCAAATCTTTGACAACACCGGTCATTTTGTGGATTGTTTGTTTATTTGTTTCTGCTTCTACAATTTTTTTGGGGGGGGTGTTATTCAGTAATAATCATCCTAATAGATATAAAATGGTGTTTCATTATGATTTTGATTTGTATTTCCTTAATGACTGGTGATGATGGGCAATCTTTTCATGGGATCACTGGCCATTTGTATATCTTCGTCTGGAGAAATATCTCCTCAAATTTTTTTGCCCATTTTTGCATGTTTTATTCTTGTTTACCATGTCTGTATCTTAGCATATAAATAGCTGGAATTAGCATTCTTTTACAAATAGATAAGGATGATATCTCAACATCTGGTCTATCATTCAATATTCAGAAAATTAAAACAATCCTATCCTGAAGTATATTTTCTGTGAATTTAAAGATGAAGACTAAATGTTGGCTATATCCAGCATACTGTACTATTTTTCAGTGACCAATCAACAATTGGCTTGACTGTTTTTCAGAAACAGCTGGGAAAAGAGGGAAAGACGGGTTCTAGCCCAAGATCTGCCCCGGACTGGCAATATCCATTCTGCGAGAATTTACTGAACCTATTTTATTTTAGTGCATTAAAACTTAATTGTTTAACTCATATAACATTTAGAACATTTAACTTGTAAAATTTGCAGCTGCCCACACTACATCTGATACACCCCACCTTTGTTTCATTGTACTATTTAGGACAGCTTTTCAGAAGTGCTACATAAAGTCTTTATTCAGATATGGATTTGATACAATTATCACATGTTTAATGTTTGGAACTTGAGATTTCTTTCAAAGTCATTAAACACTTTTCGAATTTAAACAAACAGATGGGTTTTTTGTTTGTCTGCTTTTCTTTTGGTTGTTTTTTTGGGTTTTGTTTGCTTGTTTTTTTAATGTTGAATCAATTTACATAAAAGTACCAATACAACTAAATTGCATACCTTGTTTCAAACTGTTTGCTAGTCTGGAGAAAGCCAAGTAGTTTATGCCAAAGTCTTTGTGACTTTTAGCCTGTAAGAAATAAAATTACCTTGTTGTCACAATTTTTTTGTAAATTAAATTACTTCTGTTTGAATTGTTACTACCTATGTTATTAAGATCAATTCTTTATCCAATATTTACCCTGGAAATGAAACATCTTGGAAATGCAAACCATAGTTTTGAGATCATTTATATAGCAGGGTTATTGTTATTACTGCATCACCAATGTTATTATTTTCCATTTAGAAAATAACTTTCATATTGTATAAATCAAATCAGACTGAGCTAATAAATTAGAATCAGACTTAGAATCAGTTCCTCATTTTACTATTTTTCTCATCCTATCCTTGGAGAGCTATTTAACTGATGGAAGTTGACTTGTTCATCTTTAAACATCAAGTGAGTATTATATAAAATATTTAGATACAAGTAAAATGTGAATACATTTTGAGATGACTTTAGCTGGAATAAGTATGTTATTAAACAGCATGTCATATGCAATCCCTCTTGACTGCTTTGTGGAACCCTTCAATGATTTCCAAATTATACATAATGACCATATTTACTTCAGTGATTAGAAAACTGAATGCAAAAAGAATAATCTTATTGGTCACTTCTTATCCAAAATATAATGTAGATCTTATTTCAAAAACAGAACAGATGCAGAAACCTTAGAATAAACTTTCCCCTAAACATGACTACTTGAGAAAAGGTGTTGGCAGAGCTATAAGAGCAGCACTAGTTTCATTACAGCTAACAGGCTAGTGTAGCTTTGCCTTCACTTTCTTGGTGGAGCTTTGATTAAGATGGTATTTGCTTTTTACCTCAGTTCTGCAGCTCAAAAATTCCACTGTAATTGCTACCTTAACACTCTGCTGGATATCTTCATTAACTGTTAACTCAGAAGAGAAAAAAAAAAAAAAAAAAAGTCCTGCCAATTTTAGAAGTGAGACAATGAATATCACAGAGTTCAAAATAATCTCGGAAGATGATGCCATTTTGAGAGTGTTGCAATAGAAATATAGGCAGGGTGGTGGAAGGAAATAAAGGCAAAATTAGCTCTATTATAATCGAGACAGTGCATTTTAAATTACAAATGAGTAAAGTAATTTTAATAATGGTCAATATGTACTAAATGGCTTTTGTGGGTCTGTCATTTCTCTAAGAGGTTTGCATGTGTCTGTTTAGTTTAATACCCACCCAAATCGTGTAGATGAGCAAGGCAACTTCCATAGATTAAATAGCTTCTTGAAAATACAATTGATAACTATGTAAGTAAAAAAGAATATCAAGCATATTCTAGTAAAAAAAAAATATTTTACAAGACTCTCTGAAATAATTATTCCAGAAGAGTTAACCATAAACTAAATTTCTAGGACTTGAACATTTTCATTCTGATTTTCTAATTTGCATTTTAGATTTGTACATTTTCAAATACCGATGGTCATATTATGGCTCCAAAAGCATAAAACATTATCACAATCTTGCAACCCTAATAATTATTCACATAGAACAGTCTACAAATTAATATCACAAAATAAAATAAGAGAAATTACCACACTACTAGCTTCACACAAAAAGATATGTACTATGTTCTCACATGTTGTTTAGTTTCTTTCCCAAGGGAAAAAAGTTAATAGGGATGATCTAAAGAACAGAACTTCAATTGCAAAGAACAAAGACAAAGTAAAACACAGAGCTAAGTTAACGGCATACATCAACACTTAAATTTTTATAAATCAACCAATACTACTAGGCCAAAAAAATTCAATTTTTGTTGTTTCCATATTGCTATTACATGAAATGCTTCTTTTGTGCAAATATTAACTCCTGCATCCAAACAAAGAATTTCAGTTTTACTCACCGTACAATGCATTCATTTAGCGCAGGCTCTCAGAATCACTGCTGATAATTCCAAGTGTGATATTTATTTTAAGAACTTGAGATAGTCACATTCTCTAAGATGTAATTTCAATAAATAACCTAGGTAACTACATTTTAATTTACCATCATTTATGATTTTAGGTGATCACAACCTGTTAATCTATAGCATTTATTAGACCATGATATTCAGACTCATTAGAGTTAATATGAGATTTAAAAATTAGAATGTTAACAAAATAAGGGTTTTTGAAGAATATTTTTAAATTATACTTTTAAATCCAATATTTGGTACAGATTTACAAAATTTCAGTATAGTTAAATATTAGAATAAATCTAATGGCTTTAAAAATTCACACCACCAAAAATTAAATGTGCTTTACAATTTAGATTCTTAAAGTTATTCAATAATCATATTTGTATGGATGTAAAAAATCAATGTTGTTTTAAAGTAAGGATTGAACTTTTGGCAGACTTTTATTAAAGTCCACATTTTATAATGAATAATTTCTCTGATATCATAAAAATCACATCAATCAACAATGACAACAAATTCCTTACTTGTACTTTGGAAATTATTATTTAGAAAATAATTAGAAGAATTAAAATGATCAAAAATGAAAATTTTAAGTGGATAAATACAATAATGGATTTATTAGATGGAATGGATGAGATACATGTGGTTTGATAATTCATTTTATTAGTATTTGTACAAACATACTACTCACTACATGGACAGAACTTCATTTATTGTGTTTTATTTTGGTAAATTTTGTATGGTAAAATAAGAATAATGTTGCCACACTTGGCACAGGATGTTGTAGTTACAAATATTTTAAAAATTATTAAAAAGAAAGGCTATATACTACAACATCTTTCACTCAATTGGGTATACCATTTTCAAAAATTTTATAGCATGGTATTCTCCAGTATGTATGTATGTATGTATGTATGTATGTATGTATTTATTTTTGCCTTTTTGCCATTTCTTGGGCTGCACCCATGGCACATGGAGGTTCCCAGGCTAGGGGTCGAATTGGAGCTGTAGCCACGGGCCTACACCACAGCCACAGCAACGCAGGATATAAGCCGCATCTGCAACCTACACCACAGCTAACAGCAATGCCAGATCCTTAACCACTGAGCAAGGCCAGGGATCAAACCTGCAACCTCGTTGTTCCTTGTCGGATTCGTTAACCACTGAACCATGACGGGAACTCCTCCAGTATTTATATAAGAGCAAAATCAACAAACAACTGAGAAAACTATCAAGGTGTGTGTATGTGCACACGTATGCGTGAGAAAAATAACATTCAGGTGACTAAGCAATAACTTTTTGAAATATTGTAGGATAGTAGTAGTAATGGAAAAATACTATCACATTTCTATTTAAACCCATAATATGTATATTTTTCCTATTGTAAAATGAAACACAATTTTCTTTTGTTCACTATCAAAAGAAGCCTCTGTGCTAACTGCTACACAGGACATAGCTTTGCTTTCTGAGCTGGCTGATACAGAGATCTGGGGTCAAAAATTTATTCTTATACATGCTTGAACATTGACTATTTGTATACTTTGTCTCTTGGGCTCCCTTTTTATTTATTCTCTCATTTATGAGAGATTTACCATTTAATGAAAAGTTATCAAATCAGATCTTCTTGGTTATGGAATTGGTCAGTTGTCTCCATGGTAACTGAACCAGTAGCTCTTCCTGGATTTCTTCTTACTGTATTATCATGGTGATCATCTGATAAGAGAGAAGCTACACAGAAGCATTTAAGGATGCAGGTGGAAGACAGTAGATTAGCACCATGATCTCTACAGCAAAAAACAAGAATAATTACTAGTCCCTTGAAGATAATTTGGAATCAGCAACCCTGCTATAGACTAATAGGTTGGACTCTTCCTCCAAATTCATATGGTAAGGTCCTGTCTCCTATGTGCTGGTATTCATCGGAGGTGTCTTTGGGAGGTAATTCTGTCTTGAGAAGGGAGCCATTACGGTGGTAAAGAGATCGTAAGAGTGGAGCCCTTATTAGTGCTTGAATAATGAATGGTGGCTTCATGCTAGAAATTACAACTGAGCAAAATTCTCAGCTTTGATGATGTAAAGAATTGTCTCTGTGTACAGACAAGCTTTGGATTAATAATCCTAAAATTCATGAGTGTTAGTCTGAGGCAAGTAGGACCAGGCTTTCTGGCTGTAAAAAGTATAGCATCTGAAAGGGACATGTGTCAGTCCTAAAAAAAGAAAAAATGTTATTCACAACAGTGTCAGATCCAAGGCTTTCCATAAAGTGGGTTACATATTTGGGTCCTTAATAATCTCTTTTGAAAGTTAAGAAAACTGACTCATTTTCTCACAAAGTTCATTGGATTAAATTAAAATTTTAAATTATCTATAGTCTGATCTATAAATTGTAACACTTGACTCTTTTTTATGAGGGGTTTTGGTGATAAGGACACATTAAAATGACAGTTTGGATTTTTAAGGTCATCTGTCTAGATAGGCACAGGTTAAAATGCCACTGGCTCAAATTCCATACTGTCATATTTTGTGAAGCAAAAATTTCCAAGAGGATTTTATGAGGGAGGCCTGGCAATGGAGGTATATGCAGCAGTTGGTTAAGACTGAGGATTTGAGATAAACTAAGAATGAAATTTAGGTATCTTCTGACCTAAAAATTATACTAAATAGTAAAGAAAAGAGGGAAAAACAAAGATAATTATGAGTGGATAAAACCAAATGTCTATAGAAAATTAGAAAAAAAAAGAATGGAAGCAAGCAGGTAAAGAAAATGATACAACAGAATTAGCAGTCTTAGTCTAATGTCTTAGATGCATGCTTTCCTCTAATATCATTGGTTCATCAGTGGTATTGGTTTAGCTGCATGCTTCTGAAATTGGCTGTTTCTGAAGAGTCTCTGAGAATCTTTGGCTTGAATTTCTGCCTTTGCATGGCCTTCCTAATATGTGAAACTCAGAATGATATCTTTAGTTATGAAATGTGAGCCCATATATTGACTCTCAGGATTGTCACCATTGTATTGTTTTCTTAACAAGATTTCTTCCAACAGTGTTCAAAATTAATTTTTCTTTTATTTCTTTTCCAATAAACAAAAATCCCATGGTTAAAGATCACGAAGTACATGAGCCTCTGGCAACATTTTGCCAGGTCTGTGTCCAGTGAAGCAGAATTTAATATCAGAGATAAATTACTAAATGCACATGCCTTCCAGTTATTGGTTCGGAAGGGATAATTGAGTATACCTGAGGGAGTAGACCATATGCATATAAGGGCTAGTGGTATTTCTTTGGACAGGGAATTTCAAGACTCTGAAATAATGTCATACCACTGCTTCTTTCAGCCTTCCTGAAGATTCTGAACGATAAGTATGGTGTAGGTTTTCCAGCTTAGTAGGGGCATCTCTATATAGAGTTCTTTTATAATGGGTCCTTAAAGTGTGTGTTCACTCACTTGAAATAAAAATTGGTATGTCCTGGAGTTGAAGACAAACATAAAATCAATGAGGTTTTAGCAACTATAAAAGTTGTACCTTTTTTAAAAAAGCAAATGTTTAGCTTTCTCTGAAAATAGACGTAAGTAATTAAAACATACTCATATCCATAGATGACAGAAGCTGGATGAATTGCATCTGGAGATGTCCAAATGGCAGTAAGGCTCTGGTTTCTGGTCATCTGCCACATTTAAAGTTTTTAACATAATTGTATGGTTGACACATTTCCCACAACTCAAAAATAACCTCAGTTGTCTTTTCAGTATTTTCTCACTTTGTTGATTTAAAACCATAACTAATTTGCCTGTACCGTGATACATAGTTTTATGGAGAAATTTAGCTAATATTCATACGAGATCATCTAGAGCCAACAAACAAAAATCTTGGGAGCGTGAAATGATCTGAGTGAATTATACAACCAGATTTTTTTTTCCATCTGTACTTTTCAAATTCAGACTCTGAACATTGCTATTTTATACTGTCTTCTTTGACTTGCCGGGGATATTTATCCTTTGAGTATTTTGTTATGACTTTATCTTGGTTGTAGCTATTTGTTTGGTATAGTAACTCTCTAGAGATTTTTGTTTGTCTTCTATATTTCTTTCTTTCTTTCTTTCTTCCTTCCTTTCTTTCTTTCTTTCTTTCTTTCTTTCTTTCTTTCTTTCTTTCTTTCTTTCTTTCTTTCTTTCTTTCTTTCTTTCTTTTTCTCTTTCTTTCTTTCTTTTTTTTCTTTCTTCTTTCTTTCTTTCTTTCTTTCTTTCTTTTTTTCTTTCTTCTTTCTTTCTTTCTTTCTTTCTTTCTTTCTTTCTTTCTTTCTTTCTTTCTTTCTTTCTTTCTTTCCCACATTGGCCTCAAACTTTTATAATATCTATCTCTCTAGGGTGTAGGAGTGCATTTAAAAGTTTTTCTTAAATTGTTCTTTTTCTTATGGGGTTTCCACCATTAGTGAGAAATTCCCTTTTGTTTTTCAAAGCATAACAAGACCATATATACTTAAAAACATGTCTGCTGTTTGTATATATGTGTACTCAAGGTTGTTGATTTGTTGACAGTTCTTAGTTTGCACAATCATTTCTGCCATCTGGATTGATTTTATCTTGGATATAAGGCTGCGTAATAAAGTTGAATTTTTATTAGTGATAGTACAGGCTTTTTACTTACTTCTAGTTTCAGTATTGAGGGATGATCCTTTAATGAATAACATTGTATCAGTGTTCTCAAAAGGAATCTGTAATAAAACCAAGCAAGAGAAATTTCCCTAAATGACTAAGACAATAGTGAGAATCCTGTTCATTCTGGTAAGGTCCAGAGAATGGTGAGATTCAGGGTGTTACATTGGGGAATTGTAGTACTAGAGATAGATCAATAGAACCTGATAAAAGGTTAATCTACTGGCTTAAAAGTACTGTGTTTTTTTAGTGGTATATATACTGTGTGAAAAACCATGAGATCAAGTACAAAGCCTAGAACTAGTTCGGTAAGAGCATCACTGATTTTTGCAGCTATTGCCCTAAAACAAAGCAGAGATAGGCTTTGCAACCTGGTCAAGGATGAAGCTATTAACAGCGCATTTTTATGTTTCCCCTGAAATTGAGTTAAAATTCCACAGAGTTCAGGTTACTCATGTATAAATCTTTTTCTAGCAGGGATACCTAGAGAGGAAGGCTGTTGAAGAACTTTCTCCAGACTCTAAAAGGACTGTTTATGTTTATGATCCCAAAAGAAAGTGTTTTAATGTAGCCAATTAACTAAAGAGGTTTTGGAATCTCAGGAAAAACTAACAATCACGCCTATAATATCCAGTTAAACCTAGTTTATCTATGGATAGAAAATCTGTGTCTCCCCCTGAGTTCATATTTTATAACCTCACCCTCCAAAAGGATATTAGGAGGTAAAAACTTTGAAGGTGATCAGGTCATGAGGAGGAAGCCTTCATGAATGGGATTAGTGCCATATACCAGGGGCATGAGAAAGATCCTTTGCATTTCCCCCACTTGAGCTTATGTTGAAAAGATGGTCATCTGTGAACCAAGCCTTCACCAGACACAGAACACAACCATGAGGGCACCCTGATCTTGGAATCCAGCCTCCAAACTGAGAAATAAATTCCCATTGTTTATAAGTCATTCAGTTTATGGCATTTTGTTTAGCAGCCTGAATGGGCGGAGACACCTAGGATATTTTTCTGATTGTCATTCTGTGAGGGGTCTAATATAAGTTTGGAGACTCTCTAAATCAAGAGGGACTATTTTTTTTTTCTCTTTAGGTAGGACATGCTCTAACTTATAGACATAGGATTTTTATTGCTGTCGTTAGATTCTTTAATTTTTAAATTTTTTTTCCTAGAGGTATGGTCAAGTATAGTGAAATATGTACCAAGTAAGATTTATTCTGTTCTTGAGAGTGGGCGCATGATCAACACTTTTTTTTTTTTAAATTTTATGGCTACACTAGTGGCATATGGAAGATCCTGGGCAAAGGACTGAATCTGAGCCACGGCTGTGACATACACCACAGCTACAGCAACCCAGGTCCTTTAACCCACTGTGCCTTGTAGGGGACAGACTCTGCACCTCTGCAGTGACCCTAACCACTGAAGTCAGATTCTTTTTTTGTGTGTGTGTGGCATATGGAATTTCCCATGCTAGGGGCTGAATCTGAGTCACAGCTGCTGGCCTACACCATAGCCACAGAAATGCAGGATCCAAGCCTCATCCTCAGCCTATACCACAGCTCAAGGCAATGCCGAATCCTTAACCCACTGAGAGAGGCCAGGGATGAACTCACAACCTCATGGTTACTAGTCAGGCTCATTACCACTGAGCCACAATGGAAACTTCCTGAAGTCAGATTCTTAACCCACTGCACCACAGCAGAAACTCCTACTACCTCATTTTTGTGAGTTCCTGTTTGTATATTTGAATTTTGAGCACAGAGCCTCTGCATTCCTATTGCCTCCTCCACTTCTTTTTAATTATATTAGTTGCTATTTTCTTGGTTAGCTTCATGCATTTACTCCATCTTCTTTCTATGATATAGGCACTTGTTGAAATTGCCAGCTCATTAGTGATTCTTTTTACCATCCATCCTGTCCAGGAACTAAATATACCTATTACTTTTCTTTCTTTTTTTTTTTTTTTTTTTTTTTTGGTCTTTTAGGGCCACACCTGTGGCATATGGAGGTTCCCAGGCTAGGGGTCTAATGAGAGCTGTAGCCGCTGGCCTACCCCACAGCCACAGCAACATGTACCTATTACTTTTCAATAGAAGTGATAATAATTCATTGCACATTCAAGCGTATTTCCATTCTTTTTACCAATGAAACTTTTAAATTAATTGCTAGTCATTACCAAGCCATTAAATCATTACTAAGTCATTCACATTTGACTATAATAGAGCATGTAATGATCTGACTGTCCATCAGTCAGAGGGCAAAATTCAGAGCACAGAAGAAAAAATTTTTGGCCCACTCTTCATGAAGGAGTATATGTTCAGATCACAGAAAGAGAATAGGGCTTAATGAGTGTGAATAATAAAAATATCTTTAAAATTAAGTTCAATGACTGTTATATCTATTTAAGATAGTAATTGCAATAATTTTTTATAGTGTTATCCCATTCTGCACTTATCTACTCACTCAAGAATCAGTGATTACAATTTCTATACCATCAACATTTCATGCAAAATGAAGCTTTGGCCTTTGTCATGCTATCTTAGTCTTTCTATAAAAAAGGGACCCTGACAATTATTATGAAATTTCCACATCCACTTTGTAATCTATACTTAATCTTTCAACTTAGAATGTGCAAAGATTAAAAAATAAGAGAAAAAGTTAATACAGTTGTAGCACACAAGAAATAATAAATTTCAAGTAGACATCTACTACAGAGACCATGTCATAAACTTACAAACACACAATGTACCTCACGCTGACAGGTTTATTGCAGTGGCCTTGCTTCTAAACTATGGGTACACATTTGTTAAGGACAAACCAATTCTCAGAGGTGAATAATAACAGATAGTGATATGGTCATAAACAATTTCAGATAAACTGTAGGGGTTCTTCAGGGAATATTGGAATTATTTAAAATTAAGAAGTGTTATTATCAGATATAATAAAGACAATGGGTTTCACATGTATAAAAATTCTCTAAAGAGCAAGTTATGTTCAAATGCCTCCGTGAAGGTAAGCAAATAAACACATCTACAGAAGAAAGTTTGGTTTTGAGAACGTAAAATTCATTACGGCATTCTTTACTCCTTTGTAAAAACGGAAATATAGTCTGGTTTGTTTAGGATCCTCTCCCTATATTATTCTGTGTGTGCTGATTTTGCTTTTTCGGGAACAATTTTCCTCTGAAATTTAACAACTTTTGTTCAAAAGAGGGCAGTGTGTCTTCACAAATGTAAAATATATATATATATATATACATATATATATAAATAATTGAATATTATATAATTAAAATAGATGCACATATGTTTTTGAATTTCAATCTAGGAACTTTTGAGTGGAAATGAATTTGAAGGTAATGAATGTAAGAACACACTGCTTAGTTTGAATAACATTTTAAAGTGAACACTGTTTTTACTTAAGTTGTTTTAACATCATGTTAAGTTACTTAAATGTGTAACATAGATGATTGGTTTTTGGCAGCGGTCAATGATTAAATCCTAGCTAATTAACAGGGTTCTCAGTGTAAAAGATGGTAAAATAAAATTAAGATATTATTAGATTTCAATATGTTTTAGTAGACATTTGTTTAATTTTTGAGTATTGAGGCAATTTACAAATTCTTTGACCTTATCATTACTGTTTCCATACTGCATACTAGTGTTTAAACCAAAATGATTGTTTCATGTAATATAATTACCATCTTCAGAAAGATACATTAATAATGCGATGAAGAAATCTGAACTCACAGTGGTCTAGACAACGTTTCCTCATTCTAACACGCAATGAGTTGGTCCAATTCTTACTATCAGATATAACCCATATAGGGTAGGATAATGGATAAGGGAATGTGCTTATCTATATTGAATGATGAATTATTTTAAAAGGATTTATCTTTAAATGAAATACTGTAGTGAGTGACAGAAAAATGTCTGGAATAACGGTAAGCCACATGATTTAGTGGAAGGAGGTCCTGAACTAGGCATTGTGTGACATTTAAGTCACATATTTTTGCCTCTTGGTCTAATGTAGAATTTCTTTATGGAATATATTATTCATAAAAATATATAGATAATTTCTATGTGCAGTTTAAATAGCAATATTAAGATGGCTACTAGTGTATTCAGCATCAAAGTTAGGGAATAGAAAGATGTCATGTCGCCAAAAACCCTCTCCTGATTCCTGATTGGATCCTTATCTCTCCTTTCTTTGCTTTCTCCTAGGACAACTATCACACTGACTATGCTAATCACACTATTTTCTTTCATTAGAGCTCGTATTGTGTCCCTAAATCATATTTTATTTAATTGCCTAAGTTTGAAAATTAGATGTTTTCTGGCATTACTGCAACAATACAAAGTTATTGCAGAAGAATTTTGAATAGAAGTGGTGATAACATCTATCTTGGCTTGTGTCTGATTATAACAGAAATGGGATTCAATATTTCATCATTTAGTGCTTTTACTGTTGGTTTTTGTACATGTCTTATGTAAAGTTTAGGGACTTATCTTCTCTTACTGCATTGGAAAGAATGTATTTTATATTTTTTAAGTCCTGAATGGATGTTGGATTTTATTGAATGCTGTTTGCATTTATTAAGACAACCATATGGCATTTACCCTTTCTGTTTACCATATTCAATGTTAAATAATTTTGCACTGTTGTATTAATATTTTATTCCTGAAATTTCCAATCTGGCTATAACCTATTCTCATTTTTAATCATGTGAGATATAGAATTTTTGCACCTCTGACCTTAAATGATAGTGACCTGTACTTTTATTTACTCAGAGTCCTTGACTGAGTTTAATAACGATGTTAAATGAATTTTACAAAATTACTTGAGGTTGTTTCTTCTTGTTTTATTCATGCCAGTTTTCTTATTAACTCTGCCAGAAGCCCAAACATTTCCCAGAATTATTTGTATTTAGTTTTCCATAAATTCTGGTGTGCTTTATTTGTTTGTTTTTATTTTATAGTCCACCCTAATGCCTGACATATGATAGGCATCCAGGACATAATTTGTTTATGAGAAAATGTGTACAATGAATGTGTACATGATGTACTAAATGAGTAAATGGACTAATTAGTAATGCAATACAAGGAAGCCTTTTCTTTTTCTTTCCTAAAAGATTTGTGTTATTGACTACAGATTAAAACCGAAATTCTTTATGAATGGCTTTAAAGACCATAAAAATATTTCAATATATCTTTCTGGTCTTATTTTTTGTCTACTTTTCCATGCATAGTGCTAATAATCAATACGAAACTTATGCCTTAAATTGTCCCAGTAAAATGAATTTTTAAGAGTATTTTAAATATAAACATTGAATCTAGGTAATTAGACTCAGCTACTAATGTAGTTTGTATCATAATTTTATTATTCAAAAACTTTATTCTTTTATGAAGGGCATTTTCAGCACATTCATATATGTGAATTATTTAAGATAAAGTCTGACTAGCTGTAAACATAGTGCATTTATGTATTATATGCTCAATTTATAATACCTTGTGTAATATATGATATATAATATATCACAGTAGTTTGGAAGCTTCCAAAAATGAGGATAAATAATGTGTTCTGTATTTGTTCAAACTCCCACATTGTCTTAGGAGTCATAAAATAAACTTTGCAGTAAGGAAAGACTGAAATGATTTGATCTGAGCTGGTATTTGAAAATAAATTGAATTCCATATGAAGGGAAATACGTAGGTGAGATACACACAGCCATAAGTATATTTCCTTTAATTTCTCTAGTTCCCATTGTGGCTCAGTGGAAATGAATCTGCCTAGCATCCACGAGGACGCAGGTTCAATCCCTAGCCTCACTCAGTGGGTTTATAAGGATCTAGCTCTGCTGTGAGCTGTGGTGTAGGCTGTAGACACAAATCAAGTCTGTCATTGCTATGGCTGTGGTATAGGCCAGTGGCTACAGGTCTGATTCGACTCCTAGCCTGGGAACTTCCATATACCACAGGTGTGGCCCTAAAGTAAGATACAATATAATACAGTACAATAAAACAAAATAAAAATTTCTTCATCAATCTCTAGGCCTGGGAGATATTCCAATGCATTTGCCTCGAAACTTGTGATATTCTTTTTATCTGTTTTGCCTTCTAATTCATTTCACTCCCTGCCACCCCCATGGAGAGATATCTGTTATCTATTATATCAATTAGCCAGATACATAAATGATAGCAACTCTGTATATAGCCATTGTCAACTGTCACAATAACTTTAACAATTTTTAATATAGAACAAAATGTACAAGATAGATGAAGATTGTTTTCTAGTATTCCATGCTGTTACTCTAGCAAATCCAATTAATTACTTAGAATTTTCCAAAGTGTACTTCAGAGAGATATAAACAATTGGACAGTAGAATCTTTTTAAACATAAATCCTAAACCACTACATATAAGATAATGGGATATGGAATTGCATAACATTTTATTGCTATTCACTTTATGGTTTAGTATAGAATTGTGAACTGGAGTTTGGCACTTGCCATCAGCCTCTACATGGATTAAATCATGAGCCACTGCAGCTGCTAACCCACAGCACCCCCTGAGCTGAGCTCTGGGTGGAGACAAGGAGTGAGGCACTGTGTACTCTGGGAAAAATGGAAGGGCAGGGTTTCAGATAGATATTTTTAGGCAAAGATTTTATGAGCCCACTCCTTGCATCTCCTTATACCTGGAAAAACACTAAAACCCTTCATGGTGATATCTGCTCCTAGTGAAGAGTAGTAACCTAACTAGTAGGCCCAGCAGCAAACCTTTGTAAAATGTGTGCATGGCTTCAGGCACCTCCCCTGTTCAACATTATCTTGCTATTTTCCCTTTCCTCTTTGGGAAGGTGCTCTGAAATACTGCCTTCTGGGCTGTAGTTAAATGGACAAAACAAAAGATGTCCTGGACTTCAGCCAATGCAGTCACTCCCAAGGGTGGGCAGGTGAGCCCTGAGGGAACTCCAGAAGGAAACAGAGAAACTGGATCTGTACCTCAGCTGTGGGCCAGTCTTCTTTGTTTCTTTCCTGAGTTCCCTCAGAGCTCACTGGCCCACCCTTGGGAGTGGCTGTTCCCATGATGGCTGTGACATCTTTTGTTCACTTAACTATAGCCCAGGATAGCTCTGAAATACTGCCCCAAAGAGGAAAGGAGGGAATATCAAGAATATCATAAAGGTGAAGGGGGAGGTGTTTGCAGCCATGCCTACATTTTACAAAGTTGGCTGCTGGTCTTGTGAAGGTTACTGCTAGTCACAGACATGAGTCATCATTTAAGGATTTAGTGTTTTTCTAGATAGGAGGAGATGAAAGAATTGGGCTCATGAAATCTTCTCCTAAAAAATATCTCAGTATCTGAAGACATGCTCTTCCATTTTTTTTTCCCAGAGCACAGGATGCCTCACCCCTTGTCTTCACCCTGAGCTCCACTCAGGGGTTGCTTCAGGTCGGCAGCTGCAGTGATTCATGTTTTACTCCATGTAGAGGCTGATAGCAATGACAAACTTCAGTTCACATTGCCAGTCCCAAAACTTCAGTACAACTATTCTCAGTTCTTAAAAATAATTTTTGAATTTTTCATTATAGTGGCAAAAGAATGATTTGCTGATTTAAAAAAAAATCCGTTTTCTCTCATTCATATGTAGTACAATAATTTTAGAATGGACATTCCCATATTTCTAAGAGGCATCAAGGCTTGTTTAAACCAGAGAAAACTGATCTCTCCAAGGAAAACTTTGTTCTATCAACAATGTATTTGCAGTCCTTGACCTCTTGCTTTTTGAACAAGAAAAAAAAAAGTAAACTATGCAACATCAGATAATCAACATAAAAATTGTCTGTCTGTTTTCCCTATAGGGTGAGAATATAAGCAGTTTTCAACAGCAGAAAATATCCCAGCATGGAAGCACTTGACAATATTATTCATTTTAACCCATGAAATATTATATTATACAAGTATAGGCATAAATATTTAATTTATCTTATATGTTTCTTCCATCCAAGATTAATCACAATACAATAAGAGCCACTACAATGGAAAAGATAAAAGAAAAATAATTTACAAAATTAAATATTACCAAATACTTCAGTTATGTCTAAATGCTGTGCCTTTATAGTCAATTGCAAATGCAGATAGGGAATTTTTTTTCTTTTCTTTTTTCTTTGTACAGCTGCTCCTGTGGCATATAGAAATTCCAGGGCTAGGGGTTTAATTGGAGCTAAAGCTGCCAGCCTATACCACAGTCTTAGCAATACCAGATCCAGGCCACATTTGCAACCCACACTGCAGCTTGCAGCAACACTGGATCCTTTACCCACTGAGCAAGGCCAGGAATCAAACCCACATACTCATAGAAACTATGTCAGTTCCTTAACCCACTGAGCCACAACGGGAACTCCAGTAGGGATATTTAAATGTCTCCAATAATAAATTAAGTAAAGCAGAATAGAATAGTAAATAGTAAATTAAAAAATGACTGCTTGTTATTATGTACCCATATTATATATAATTTTGTAACAGTAAATGCTAATTTGACCTATATGATTTATGAACTTACTTCTTACAATGTGATATTTTAAATATTTATATTTTCCCAATATAATAAGTTTAGTCTAGTAGCATTCACATAGTGCTAAATTTGAAAATAGTTAGATAAAATATAGGACTTTGCACATTTGTAATATATGCAAATTTATCTCATTGTCACAATTTTAGCAATCTCTCCAGCAACTGAAAAGATACAGAAAATAAATGAAACACTGATTTCTCTAAATTGTTTTCCTGAGGCCCTAATCATCAGAAAATACAGACAAGCCACCAAGGACCATCATGCAAAAACAGAATCAATGTTGATTGCTTTTATTGTGGTTTGCATCTGCTTGTCTCATTATTTGTTCATTTCCTTTGATTTGCTGCCAATTTTCTATCAGATCAGATTTTACAAAAGTAATCATAAAATTATTAATAAAATATCTATTTGTTTGTTTTGACTTAACCAAAAAATAGAATAAAAGGAAAATTGATCACAATTTATATTCAATTTGATGCCTTTCTTATCTACTTAGCAAGGAAAGGGAAGCATTTCTATTGAATTTCTGTTGGTATTTTGAAGAGCACATAGAACACAATTGCCAAAGAAAACGGAAGTCACTAGATTCTTTCATAATTACTGGAACAGTTGGTTTGATAATTTATTTTAAAATAATATCAGGGATTTCATTGGCAAATAATGTTTTGATTTTCCATTCACATATTCAGATTTCTAGAGTAATACTGGCATATCAGAGGGAAAGTTTCCTTAAAAAATACAATGTTTTGAAAGTTGAGACTGTTACTACATGCTGAGTTACAATTTAGAAAGAGCCTCACATAAAACAGAACAAAAAGTTATAGCCTTTTTTCAAATTTGGGTCATCTTTTTAAAATTTTTACTATCTTTTATTGTTTTGTTTTTCCACTGCTGAAGCAGTCAAATTCCAGGTTATCAATTTCTCTGCAGATAGTGTTTTGCAAGACATAGAAAAAAAGAAATGCACAGCAACCTTTAAGCTTTTGACTAATGTTTTAGATTGAATTGTCCTCCCCCAAATTCATATGAAGAAGCTCTGATTTTAAATGTAATTGTTTTTGGAGATACAGTCTTTAAGGAGATATTGATGGCAAAATGAGATCACAAGGATGGGGTCTTAATCTGATAGGACTGATAACCTCATAAGAAGAGGATGAGACACCAGAAATCTCTCTCTTCTGTGAATACACAGAGGAAAAGCCATGTGAATACAGAGGAGGAAGGTGACCATTTGCAAGCCAAGAAGAGACATCTCATTAGAAACTAATCCTACTGGATTGATTTCATGCCTACAGAATTTTGAGAAAATTAATTTCTGTTTCTTTGGCTAACCAGTCTATGGCATTTACTTATCTTGTATGGCAGCCCTCACAGACAAATGCAAATAACACAATTTCCATAATAAGAAAACATTGTCAATCCCTATCTGTGAAGACTGAGATTTTTTTGCAAAAGTTGAGATGATATGAATGAGAGCATGTAACTCCATTACATAAACTGAACTCAACCAGGCAAGCACAGAAACAATGTGTTGATTACCACTAAAGTGAAACATGATTCTTGGGAGAAATGGCCAATTGGAAAACGCAAAATGCAAGGTGGACCTGTAGCAACTTGTAGCAGCAGAAAACATGGAGTGAACAAAAGACAAAAGAATAGGAGCAAATTCAAGGGACACAGAGACCAACTTAGAAGAGCTCAATTTGATTAGATCCCATTGGTTTAACTTTGCTTTTATTTCTATGGCCTCAGGAGTCTGAATCTGAAAAAATATTTGTATGGTTGATGTCAGAGAATGTTTTGCCTATGCTCTCTTCTAGAAGTTTGATGGTGTCTAGTCTTATGTTTAAGTCTTTAAGCCATTTTGAGTTTATTTTTGCGCATGGCATGAGGGTGTGTTCCAGTTTCATTGATTTACACGCAGCTGTCCAGTTTTCCCAGCACCACTTGTTGAAAAGACTCTTTTTATCCCATTTTATAATCTTGCCTCCTTTATCAAAGATTAATTGACTGTAGGTGTCTGAGTTTATTTCTGGGTTCTCTATTCTGTTCCATTGGTCTGTATGTCTGTTTCTGTACCAGTACCACACTGTCTTGATTACTGTAGCTTTGTAATATTGCCTGAAGTCTGGGAGAGTTATGCCTCCTGCTTGGTTGTGTTCCTCAGAATTGCTTTGGCAATTCTGGGTCTTTTGCGGTTCCGTATAAATGTTTGTATTGTTTTTTTCTAGTTCTGTGAAAATTTTCATGGGAAGTTTGATAGGGATTGCATTGAATCTATGGATTGCTTTTGGTAGTTGACCATTTTTAAGGTATTAATTTTTCCAACCCAGGGGCGCGGAATATATTTCCATTTCTTTGAATCATCTTTAATTCCCTTGATTAATGTTTTACAGTTCTCAGCATGTAAGTCTTTCACCTCTTTGGTAAGGTTTATTCCAAGCATTTACACAGCAAAGGAAAACATTAAAAAATAATAAAAGACAACATATGGAATGGGAGAAAATAGTTTCAAATGATGCAACTAACAAGGGCCTAATTTCTAAAATATACAAACACCTTATACAACTCAACAGCAAAAACACCAACAGGTCAATTGGAAAATGGGCAAAATACCTAAACAGACATTTCTCCTAAGAAGATATACATGTGCCAACAAGCACATGAAAAAAAATCTCAACATCATTGATTATTAGAGAAATGCAAATCAAAACTACTATGAGGCACCACCTCACACCTGTCAGAATGGTCATCATTTATAAATCCACAAATAATAAATGCTGGAGAGGGTGCAGAGAAAAGGGCAACCTCTTACACCGTTTGTGGGAATGTAAATTTATGCAACCACTATGGAGAATAGTATGGAGGTATCTCAGAAAACTAAATATAGAACTGCCATATGATGCAGAAATCCCACTCTTGGGCATATATACAGACAAAATTTTCCTTAAAAAAGATACATACACCCATATGTACATTGCAGCACTATTCACAATAGCCAAGACATGGAAACAACCCAAATGTCCATCAACAGATGAATGGATTAAGAAAGTGTGGCATATATACAGAGTGGATACTACTCAGTCATAAAAAGGACAAAATAATGCCATTTGCACCAATATGGATGGAACTAGAGACTTTCATATTAAGTGAAGTAAGTCAGAAAGATAAAGACAAATACCGTATGATATCACATACTCAGAATCTAGTATACGCCACAAACGAACCTTTCTACATAAAACAAACTCATGAACTTGGAGACCAGACTTGTGGTTGCAAAGGGGGAAGGGAAGGGAATGGGATAGACTGGGAGTCTGGGGTTAATAAATGCAAACTATTGCATTTGGAGTAAATAAGCAATGAGATCCTGCTGTATAGTACAGGGAACTATATGCAGTCACATGATGGAGCATGATGGGGGATAATGTGAGAAAAAGAATGTATATATGTATGTGTGACTTGGTCACTTTACTGTACAGTAGAAATTGACAGAACACTATAAACCAACTATAATGGAAAATAATAAAAATTATTAAAAAAAAAAAGAAGAGCTCATTCAGTTTGATTCCCAAAACCAGAGAAATACCTATGCAGTAAATCTTACAAATAGGCCATGTTAACTGGAAATGGTCTTAGTGAAATTGGAACAAGGGGGTTTTTAGACTGTGAAGGCTGGAAGGCTATCATGACTCCTCCTCACTCCCAAGGAATCTTCCCATTTTGCTGGTCTGGCAAATTTTGACTCAATCACCAATAAATCCCATAGGAACTTGAATTCGTGTTGCTACAGAGATGCAGTAAGAAAAAGTAGGAGGATAAAATATACTCCTAAAATATTTCTATCATGTATCTGATGCAGCAAGATGGTCATAAACACTCAAAGGTGCCATGAGCCCCTGTGTGTGTGTGTGTGTGTGTGTGTGTGTGTGTATACGTATGTACACATTTCAAGTACATAAGGTATAGACATACAAATATTAATGGAGGTAAAAAATAAAGCCCAAAATTCATATATACATATACATATGTGTGTGCATGTACACACATATATAAACACACATACATATATAGATTCACACTGTTAGCATAAATATGCTAACTATACATATTTGTAAATATGTATGTGCGCACATATATACATATCTATATGTGTACTTGCAAACACATATCTATACATACATATGCATATATATAATTATACATTTCAGTAGTTATAAATATACACAAGTATATGTATGCATGTATAAAATTGTTTCTGTGAAAGAACTCAGCAAATCAGAAATTCAAATATTCAAAGTAGAAATAATAAATATACTGGAAAAAATGAAATAAGAGCTATCAGAACTTAGGAAAAACATTGAAGTTGTTTTAGGTTACTGAAATATTCATTTTATTACTAACGCATAAAATAATTTAATTTTAAATAGAAAGATTAAAGACCAAATAACACTTAGTGGAGACAGACAAAAAAGATCTAGCATATACAGAGTCCCAAATGGAGAAAATAATGCATAAGAACGGGAGAAAACAAGTACTCTGAATTATTATTTATGACCACCCTTACAAAATAAAATAAATGAAGTCCCATATTTCTCTAGTCATATTTACCATAAAATATATTCAAGAAGAGAAAGCATAAATAGATAATTTTATACTAAAGGCAAGTTCTCTTTCAGTATACATCTGTATAAAATGGTCTTGAGAGTGCAAGAATTGAGAAAATATTTTTTTCTTTGAATTTTAGAAATCCTACAAATCTAAATCAGACAAGGAAAATTTCAAGAAACAAAGAGAAATATACTAGCAATGACTACACACGCGCACACACACACACACACACACACACACACACACACACCAGGGAATTGAAAATACAATCTACATGTAAAATGCTGGGAGGTTTTTAAAAAGCAGATGTTTATTCCTCATGGTTCTGGACAGTGGGGAATCCAATATTAAGGCACTACTATATTTTGCATAGTATAGAAATACTTAGGCTCTTCTTTGGGAGAGACTAGGAGGTGGTTATAGTTTATAATTTTGGTGTGGAAAATAGGCCCACAGATAAGGATCAGTGTAGATGCAAGTTTTTATTTTTCAAAGCTGCTGTTTAGTGGCCCAGGGACTGTTTCTAGTGATCCTTCTCTCTGGAATGAAGCATTCCTCATCGAGTATTTAACATCTTTCATTTTTGGGGGAGTCTTAGTTCTTCAGAAAAGGTCAAAGATATTGTTATGTATATTCCTTGAAAAGGGACAAGGACCCTATTCCAGGTCTGCATTAGTATTTCTTTTTTTACTTTTTTGTTTCTTCTTTGGCTGCCCCTTGGCATATGGAGTTCCCAGGCCAGGAATCAGTTCCTAGCCATGTGCAACCTACACCACAGCTACAGCAGCAACTCAGGATCCTTAAACCCCTGTGCCTGCCTGGGAAATGAACCTAAATCCAGGCACTGCAGAGACACTGCAAGATCCCATTATGCTACAGCAAAAATGCCTTTATTATTTTTTCTTGATTTCTCCTCCATTGTCTCTGCATATTCTCCTTTCCTAATATAATATAGTGCCTTAGAGGCATGGAAAAAATGGAAATCATTGGTCATAAGGTATTTCCAATATCCCATTTTTATGATTTCCACATTTATTACAAAATATGTATGGGTTACTATAATCTTAAACCATATGCTATTGTATAATTAATTACTCAATCCAAAAAATGACAAGAGATCATTCCTTTGGATGATATGAATGCATTAGGCTCTCTTACCTTTCTCAACTCTTTGAGAGACTTACTTTCTCCTCTCAAAAATTTCCCAAAATACTGAAATTTGAAATTCAGTTTTGAGAAGCACCAAATTCACTAAACATTTCTCATTGAAGTTCTTTATTTCTGACAGTTGTAACATCCACCTGAATTTTTATTTGTTTGTTTGTTTTAAATCACTGGCTATTATTCCTTTTGTAATAATTTACAGGCAAGTAGTGATCAGTGTTTCAAACACCTCCTCTGGCACTGAGCCAGCAGGCCTCCCAAAATCTATAGGGAAACAAAGATCTTTCTTTATACCACGGGATACTTAATATAAGATTGCTCTAGTGCTCTTACTAAATTGAAAGAATAGTAACTTAAACTCACAGTGTTCTTATTATAAGACAAGACAATGCCAAATTTGAGCTGACATCAAAAGTCAAGTATAATACTTTAGCCTTCCTTCTAGTCAAGGGTTTACATGATTATGGAAAACTGTGCTTAGAAAGTTGCCTACTTCAGGTGGAATTTAATGAAAAATGGCATATTTTTATTGATCTAGGTATTTCAGAGCAAGCTTTATAAGCCGTACCTTTAAGAGTCTGGATTTTAAAGGAGGCAGCAACGATGTTCTACTCTAAAATGATGGCATTTGAAATAGAAAAAAAAAGAGGAGATTGGGAAGAAGATCAGAAGTGACACAGTGACAGATTATAAAAAAAAAAAAAAATCACTGAATTTTAGCTGACTCAAATAACAACAGCAATCCAAAATTATCCCGCCATTTAATTACATTCATACATATTTTTGAGGGAAATGGATGGGCTCAAGTTCAAAGTAGCCTACAGGATAGAGGCATGATTAGGCATAGAAGATCCTTAAAACAACTGAAATCAAGTAATAGTTGGGATAGAGGCATAGGTTTAAGGGAACTGCTTTGGCACATGAATAAAAGCTTTGCTAAAAAATATTGAAATATTTGGATATTCATATTTAAACAAATGAAAATAGACTCAACACCATTCATAAAAATTAATTTGAAATGGATAAAGGCTTAAATGTAAGACCTGAAACTATGAAACTCCTAGAAGAAAGTATAGGAATAAAGCTCCTTGACATGAGTCTTAGTAATGATTTTTTGTTTAATGACACCTAAATTGCAGTCAAGGAAATAGAAAAAAATAAACACATAGGACTACATCAAACTAAAAACCAACCAACCAAACAAACAAATGCTACACAGAAAACAAAATCAATTCAACAACTTATGAAATGAGAAAAATTATTTGCAAACCATTTATTTGATAGATGGTTAATAACCAAAACATATAAAGAATGCATATGACTTCATAGCAAAAGAGCAAAGCATCCAATTTAAAAATGGACAAAGGACCTCAATAGACATTCCTCGAAAGAATATATCTGAAAGGACATTAGGCACATGAAAAAATGCTTAACATCACTAATCATTAAGGAAATGCAAATTAAAAGCCCAGTAAGATACCACTTCATGCCATCATCAAAAAGATAAGACATAACAAATGCTGGCATAGATGTAGAGAAAAATGCATAGTTTGCACTGTTGGTGGGATTGTTAATTGGTACAGCCACTCTGGTAACAGTATGTAATTTTTTCAAAAAGTTAGAAATAGTACTAACATATGATCCAGTAATTCCACTTTTGAGAATATATTCAAAAGTAACAAAAGCACTAACTTGAAAAGATTTCTTCATTCCCATTTTCTTAGCAGCATTGTTTACAATAGTGAAAAGAAACTAAGTGTTGAATAAACAGATGGATTAATGAATCCAAAAGTTGTTTGCACCATACATACATACACCATTGTATGATATGCAGAAAATTTAATAGAGTAAATCCTAAAATTGCTGATCACAAGGATTTTTTTCCTGTATTTTTTCTTTTTTTTTTTAGTTGAGAAGAAAGATTTTTGCTGAACCTATTGTGGTAAGCATTTCACAATACATGTAAAACAAACCATCACGCTGTGTGCCTTAAACTTATACATCAATGTACATCAATTGTTCCTCAACAGAAGCTGGAAAAGAATAATATATGAACCTGACATTTCTATTTCCAAATATTCTCATAAGAAAAAAACACATATCCTTGCCAAATTACATGAAAATTTAAAATAAGAAAAAAAATTTTAAAGTATCACCAAGGCAAAATATTCTGTATGCAATTTCTCCATGGACTCTCCCTTATTTTTATAGTTCCTCTTCATTTTCATACCTACACTATAGTGAAGGTAAATGAGCAGTGCCTGTGGGTTGAAAGACAAGATCTCAACAATTCTCTTGTGTTCCTGAATGTCTTCTGAAGCAATTCATTGATATTATTGAACATTTGTTTTGTTACTTATGTTCATGGATGTTTGTATAGCAAACAGCCTAGAAGGATAGAGAGGTTTTTCCTCTCCACTACAAATAACAGATATTTTGTTTCCTTCCAGAATAAAAAAGAAACTTTCTCAAGCAAATATTAGATATGTTTCTTAGCAGCCACATTTGAAAGACTGAAATGTCCTAAACTTGGAGCTCCTCATCAGCCATGCAAGCAGAATCTGAGCTGCTTTGCATTGCCTAGTGGGATTTGGTGATGAGGGAGGCCATTGCAAATGTCCAGTGTATGCTTCCTGCTCTGCCATGAATAGCAAAGTCCATTGTCTCTGACCCAGAAAATTTTATGTGTTCTACCACCACACATGGAGCTGTGATAAACTAACCTGTTATCTTGCAAATGGGATAAAATCTCCCCTTCTCAGATCTTGAAACCATGGCTCTATTCCTCCATACATGATTAAGTTTATGCCAGAATTAAGGCAAACAGTGACAGCCAAGACAGTTGAACAAACAGCCTCCAACCTTCACTCTCTATTTCCTATTTTCTTCAGTCATTTGAATCTGCTCTCTCAACCAAACTGAAATTCCTTTCACTATTCTAGAAAAAAATCTATAATAAAGGTCAGATGATCCTCTATTTGCATTTTAAATTAAAAAATACTTCTATAATGAACAACTCTGTCAATCATGCAGAGATGATGAATGAGGGTGAATTTTTGTCTGCGTGAATTTATGTATTAACTTTCTGAAGGAATTCAGTTTTGGAATGAATGGTTTTGACTGCCATAATATATACCTTGCCTAATGCTTCAGAAGGGGTTCAAAACCAGCCTCTCCAAAATGTGCCACTTTGGCATGTAGATTATTTTGAGTGTGAGACAATCAATGCCCAAAAGACTCATGGAGAGATTTTTACAACCCCTTAACTACCTAAATGAATTGATATGGGGGTCCTGGGTCAGAGAGAAAGCTACTACCAAAGATAATTTTTATCTCAATGACCTGCCTGCATGGCAAGACATATGTCTAATTGCCAAACATCTGCTCTTCTTACTGTCTTGTAAATTACCATCCTTCCCTTGGAAACTTCAGCCCCCATCCCATTCATTAGCTCAGAATGGCATATAAGCATCAGCTACATATAACTTACCCTTGAGTCTTATATCTCTGGGAGTCCCAAACATACGTAATTAAATTTGTTTTTCTCCTGTTCATCTGTCTTATATCAATTTAATTAGAATAGTCAAGGATCCTAGAAGGTTAGAGAAAAGGTTTTCCTTTCCTCCACTTCTTTTCTATTTGTCTGTTGTGTAAGGGATGTGATTTGAAGGAGACTGTAAGTTTAAGTGTTTTTGCCTGGCAGAAGTTTCCTTCTCAGCCTAGTTTGAGACAAAGAGAGTTATGACTGTTTATAGTCTGGTTTTCAGCTCACTGCGATGGCACAAATAAAAGAGGCTTAGCCTCTTAAAAATTGGTTTGCGTTAATAAAACTTACAAAATGATATTAAACAGTATATCAGTTTTTAAATTATCATGAGCAGTGTAAAGTCCATGAGGATAACCAGCACATTTATTCATTATAGAAAACAAAAGTTTTTAAGGCACATTTTAATTAAAAGTTGTTCGAAGAAGATGACACTGACTGATGTCTGATTGGCAGATGTACTGAAAGCCTCCATCTCTAAGATGAGAATATATGCCGACCAAGCAGATTTCATATTAAAGTGATGAGGCTGTACATCCCTTTGGCATTTGCTAGTTGGGGAATGTCATTTTCCCCTCTAATGTCTCAGGACTGTATTTTATTTAGTATTTAGGTCCTCTATACAAACTATTGATAATTTCCCTTCTGCCTAATTGTTTTTAAGGTGCAGGAATATTTCCAGCATTTGGTCTATTTATTAATTTTCAGAATTTTGTGCACTCCTTAGAATGTGATTCATTAAAACTTCTAGAATAGCTTTAGACATCCCTTCTTCTCCTATCTATCAAAAAGAATATCTATGGCAGTTTTATAAATTGTATAAACTACTCTTGCTTAGAGGATATTTTACTCTTTGAGGTCTCCTTAATTTCCATCATTATTAATAAAGATATACAATAGGATATTGTGAATAAGGACTACAAATATCAGGGCATTCCTGAGAGGTTTATGTCTCAAGATTCGATTGTCTTGTGATACTTTTAGCTCATCTATACCCCTCTAGCAGTGGAGTTTTCATTAAGGCTGAAATGTGGGCAGAACTTGTTTGCCGCTTCCAAGAAAGATGTAAGGAGGAGTAATCCTATCGATTTTATTTCCAGCTCATCACTTCAAACAAAAAGAGCAAAAAAGCCTCCCAAGAACCCTAGCTACTTTGAGGGAACAGTTTTATAAATAATTGAGTTATATACCCTGGGAGAAAATTCTTCTTTCTTTCCTTATATTTTGTGACTTTTCTTTGAAATTTCTTTTTGACATTAATGCTGTTTACTTTTTAAAAAGTTATTATTCTGAACAAGTGAGGAAACTGTACCATCTAATATACAACAAGCAGACATATTATTTATTTAGTCCTTGCTTATTATATTTGGAAAAGTGTCTATAATGAAAACTTATTATCATTGTCCAACCTGGTTATATGATAGATTATTATGTAGTTTCTAGTTGAAAATAGAAAAATATGCTATTGTCTGGCATACGAATTATTTTCAGCTAAAAAATAACTAAAACAGGAGTTCCTGTTGTAGCTCAGTGGTTAACGAACCCGACTAGAAACCATGAGGTTGCGGGTTCGATCCCTGGCCTCGCTCAGTGGGTCAAGGATCCAGCGTTGCCATGAGCTGTGGTGTAGGTCACAGATGCAGCTTGGATCCTGCATTGCTGTGGCTGTGGTATAGGCCAGCAGCTACAGCTCTGATTGGACCCCTAGCCTGGAAACCTCCATATGCCACGGGTGCGGCCCTAAAAAGACAAAATAAATAAATAAATAATAAAAAATAACTAAAACAACTAAAAAGATGCAAATGTTAGAGAAGCAAATATGATAAAAGTCTTCCCCCATTTGCCTAAAAAAGATAAAAATTTATAAAGGTGGCTCTTCTTTCCTCTCTACAGGGAAGGACAGAAATTAATCAACGGAAACAATTCTAGGCCCTTATCAGCTCAGAGTCATCACCAGAGGAGTCTACACAAAAATCCTTGCTAAAATTACCCTTAGTGAGCATTTGTTTCCCCTTATCTTTACCTTCCCCAAATTTGCCAAGCCTGGAACCTCAAAGTGCTTTCCCTCTGCCTTGTCACCTCTCTAATAATGTATTATTCTTTTATTATAATGCCATGTAAGTCCAAGGTCTAACTACTGCTGATTATATGAATGGTGCCCAGGTTAATAAACTTCTGTTGTTGATCTGTCTCTTGTTAGGATACTATACAGGGCCCCAGCCAAAGAAATAATGAAGGTAGAGGGAGAAAAATCTTTTTTTTTCTGCCCTATAAAAGCAATTGTGGGGTACATGTCTCTTAAAATTACACTTTTCTCTGGATATATGCCCAGGAATGGAATTACTGGATCATATGATAGTTCTATATTTTGTTTTTTAAGGAATCTCCAAATGTTCTCTGTAGTGGTTGCATTAATTTACATTCCCACCAACAGTATGGGAGGGTTCTGTTTTCTCCATACCCTCCCAACATTTATTATTTATGGACTTTTTAATAGTGGTCATTCTGACTGGTGTGAGGGGATAACTCACTGTAGTTTTCATTTGCCTTTCTCTAATAACTAATGATGTTGAGTATCTTTTAGATACTATTGCAGCACTGTTTATAATAACCAAGACATGGAAGCAACCTCAGTGTCCATCAACAGAGGAATGGATAAAGAAGATGTGGTACATATACACAGAGGAATGTCACTCTGCCATTAAAAAGGAATGAAATAATGTCATTTTCAGCAACGTGGGAATTATCATACTAAGTAAAGTAAGTCAGACAGAGAAAGACAAGTATCATATGAGATCACTAATATGTGGAATCTAATAAATGAACTTATTCACAAAACAGAAACAGACTCACAGATTTTGAAACAAAACTTATAGTTACCAAATGGGAAATGTTGGGAAGAGGGATAAAGTAGGAGGTTGGATGAACTTATACACACCACTACATAAAAAATAGATAAGCCACAAGGACTTATTGTATAGTACAGGGAAATCTACACAATACTCTGTAATAATCTACATGGCAAACAAATCCGAAAAGGAACAGATGCATGTATATGCATAACTGATTTTCTTTGCTATACATCCAAAATTTAGCACAAATTATGTCAACTCCAATTACAATTAAATTATAGTTACAATGAACTCTAATACGATTTTAAAAAGTTACGGTATACAAAAAAGTAACTGTGGATTTATATGTTGACTCATTTCTACTTTCACCATTAGAAAAGAAATGAGATGCTTTTGAAATCTTGATTAACATTATTATTTACATAATAGTAAAATGATATTTTAATCTCATATTGATACAGAAGAAATTATTTTAAATAATTTTTCCAGTTCATTAAGGGAAAGAATTATACAGCCATTTAGATTATACAGCTGTTTCCAGGCTAGGGGTCTAATTGGAGCTGCAGCTGCCAGCCTACACCACAGCCACAGCCACACCAGATCTGAGCTGATCTGTGACCTGCACCACAGCTCACTGTAATCTCAGATCCCTTAGCCATGATGGGAACTCTGTGTTTATTTTTTAGATAATAAAGCATTAATTTTCATTAGTAAATTATTTTTTCCTCTTGAGAACTTAAATATATGATAAATATGTATGTGTCAAAGCTTAATAAGAAAGTTTAAAGTCATAAAAATCTAAGTCTCAAAAGAAACAATATCAAACTTTAAAGAATATGAATTAAAATGATAAAATCAGGAGTATTAAAAGACAAAGGAAATAAATTTTCCATTAGTTAGAAATTCTTGCTTTTTTCCTGATGGATGATTTCAAATAACTTCAATAAATATGTGGTCCTATTCTTTGTGATTCAGCTTAATTATCTCTTTTCAGGCAGATCCCACTGAACTTATTAGACATCCCTTTTTACCTATGTGCACCCCTGAAACATGGGCACAGACAGCTATCCTTTTACCTAACATGAATATGTTTATTAACTACCATTTTGTGCCTGGCCTCTTATGGTGGCATGTACTATATTATTATCTTCAGAGTTTGATATAATTGACCTAGCAGCTTTTAAATAAATATGTGTTTAACTAATTAATATGTTAAAAATATATTATTAAGGAGAAATTAGGTAAACATTGACCTTCGTTTCACTCATTCTCAACTCCAACTTTAACAAGCATAAATTCCCCATCAGAAACCTTGCAGGCCAGGAGATATTGGAATAGTTTATTTAAAGTACTGATATTAAAAAAAAAAATCTGACAATCAAAACTACTATACTCAGTAAAGCTGTCCTTCAGAAATGAGGATGAGATAGATTTTTCCTGACAAACAAAAGCTGAGGGAGTTCATCAGTAATAGACTTGCTAAAGAAAGTTCTTCAAGATGCAACAAAAGACTTCTAATTAGCAGCATAAAAACGTGTGAAAGCATACAACTCCTGGGTTAAGGTAAGCATATAGTTAAATTCAAAACCTTCTTATGTACATAATGATGGTGCATAAAATTACTTCTAACCCTAGCATAACACTTAAAAGACAAAAACATTAAATCACTACGGCTACACAATTAATTTGTGTGTGTGTGTGTGTGTGTGTGTAGTGACACCAGTAACCTAAAATGTGCGAATGGGAGAAGAAAAAGTGCAGAGTTTCTGTATGTAATCAAGTTAAGTGGTTATCAGCTTAGACTCTTAGGACTATAACATTGTTTAGGTAATTTTCAAGTTAACCACAAATAAAAAAATATGTAGTAAATTCACAAAAGATAGAGGAAGGAATCAAAACATATCACTACAAAAAATAGCAAGTCAAAAAGGAAAATAACAAGAGAGAAAGAAAGGATCAAAGAAACTAAAAAACAGTCAGAAAAGAAAATAAATGCCAATAGTAAGTCTTTATGAATCAATAACTACTTTAAATGTAAATACATTCTTCAATCAAAAATGTAGAATGATTAAATGGTTAAAAAAAAAAGACTCATTTATGTGCTGCCTACAAGAATCTCACTTTAGCTATAGGACATATGTAGCTTAAAAGTGAAAAATGGAAAAATTTACCCCTTACAAATGGTAACCAAAAGAGAGCAGGAGATATATATGTATATCAGGCAAAATAGATTTTAAATAAAAATTGGCCACATGAGACACAGAAGGTCATTATAAAATGATATTTGAGTCAACACATTAAGAATAAATAATATAGAACTATATATATATATATATCCATATATATATACAAACACATATACATAAACATATGTAGCCAATATATTAGAGAACTTAAACATATAAAGTGAATATTCAGAGAGAAGAAATAGTAATACAATAATAGTACCAGACTTCAATATCCCATATGCAACAATGGATGGATTATCCAGGCAGATAACCAAAAAACAGAGCACTTGAACAATACCATAGACTAAATATATCTAACAGATGTGTACAGAACATGTTATCCAAAAGCAGTCAAACACACATTCTTCTCAAGCAAAGATGGAGTGTTTTCCAGGATAGATAATATCTAGGCCACCAAATAAGTCTAAAAACATTTAAGAAAATTGGAATCAAACCAAAAGCACCTTTTCAGACCACAAGATTTTGAAACTAGAAATCAAAAATGGAAGGGAATTTGGAAAATTAACAAAAATGTGAAAATTAAACAACATACTCCTGAATATCAAATGAGTCAGGGAAATTAAAGTGTATCTTGAGACAAAGGAAAGTAGAAAAACAATAAACCAAAATTTTTGAGACCAACCAAAGCAGGTCTAAGAGGAAAGTATAGTGATAAATGCTTACATTTAACAGAAAAAGCAGGATCTCAAATAATCAACATAACTCTAGACCTCAAACAATTAAAAAAAAGACTAAATGCAAAGTTAGCAGTAAGAAAAAATTAATAATGATTAAAAACAGAAATCAATGAAATATAGATTAGAAAAACAATAGAAAAGAGAGCAAATATAAGTTGACTTTTTTGAAAAGATAAACAAAAGTGGCAAACATTCAGCTAGATTAAAAATAGAAGACAAATAAAATTATAATGAAAGAGGAGATATTATAACAGACATCACAGAAACAAAGATTGTAAGAGACTATTATGAAAAATTATATGCTATCAAATTGGATAATGATGAAGAAATAAACTCCTAGAAATATTCAACCTACCAAGACTAAACTATGAAGAATTAGGAAGCCTGAATAGAAATACAATTAATAAGGGAATAGAATATAAGACCATATGCTTAAATGCCTCCACTGCATCTAAACTACAGGGGGATCCTCAGGAAGGCAGCAGTATATTTTACATTATCCCCATTATATGTGAATATGTGATTGGGAACGATTCTGGCAATGAAGGAGGGACTAAGGTTGGATTTTATGGAGAAGACCAAGACCATAGAAGACCATAGAAGGACCCAGAAACATCACATAAATTCAATAAAGACTATAATTATAACTATATAGCTTTAACTATAGCTATAACTATAACAGGAAAGAATAGATTCATTCTTGGTAACCTTAGAAATAGGATAATTTATCTTATTAAACCACAAGTTCTTTGAGTAGATTGGCCCGCCTTAAAGCACAGGTACAGAATAGACACCAGTATGTTTATAAACATTTTGAAGACTGTGGAGAGACACTTAGATTTGCTTACTCCCCTAATTACATCATTTTTATGTTAAAGTTTTCCTAATTTACCAGTTGAGTCACTCCTCAGGTAATGTCCAGTTCCACAGGATTTTCTTCCTCCTTGCCAAATTCAACACATTTTGTTTCCTCTTTTAATAACAGTGCTATATAAAAATATACCAGATAAATCAAATCATAATAGATTTGACAGAATCATAACAGAGCTGACAGAAAAGTCAAGAGTTTAAATTTCACTAGCAAAACTGCTAAGAAGCAAAAATAAAATAGAAAGGACTGGGTGGAACTATAGCCTATATTGTTGAATCTGTCTGATGGTGAAATGAAGATTCATCATACTATTCTCTTTACTTCGAATATGCTTGAGAATTTCTACAATAAATAGTTAAATTTGTCTAGAAGCGGTATAGGAAAATATGATGAACTTCTTGATCAAAGATGAATAGTGTAAAGCATAGATTAAACTTTTGAAAAAGAAACTGAATAGGTTTTTTAGGACCGAGGGCACATGCAGTCTTCAATAACAAAAGTAAACTTGGCATTTCCCAAAAGTTGAAAAAAATGTTTCCGGTTTTGATATGATTTGTTTCATGTATGTATAACTGTATCACTTCGCTGAATACCTGAAACTAACACAACAGTGTTAATAAACTATACTTTTTTTTAAGGGGTTTTTCAAAAATAGGGGAAAAAAAGCACTTGAATAAATAAGAAAAAAATCCCATTTGTTATTCTCACATAATGTAATCAAGACACTACTCACCTGCTGAAATGGCACTTGTTTTTGTAGCACATTTCCCATTGCTACTGATAATTTCTTAGACTAAATCATATCTGAGGCAAAGCTGTCTTGATGGTCATCTTAACTCCTGGTTTTTTAATCCACAATCAGCTTTTCACAATAATAAATAATTTATATCACTGAAAATTAAAGATTTTCTCTTCCTAAATTTTTAGCCCTAAATTATAAACAACTTTTTCTGGAACGTATTTCTCTAAAAGGCTATATATAACACATCCTTGTCTTTATATTGTCATGTTTTCGTTTCATTTTCTGCTTTCTGAAATGCCCTGGTCCTTTTAGCACTCCCTTTTCTAATCATATCGTCGATTAAAGCTGAACTCAGTGCCAACTTTCACCACGGACTATTTACGCAGGGACTTTTATTCTCTGAATCCTGAATAGCATTCTTTCAACATCACATGTTTGAGCATATAAACTTTCTTAGGTTGTATAGATAATTATGCCTATCTGTTGCTTTTCTGGGTCCAAAGGTTACCTCAGGAAGAGATAGAACCAGGACACAAATAACTCCCCAAGATCCGTGAGAGCAGGGATGTAATTTACACCTCATAATTTTCCTCAGAATATCCAGCATCCTTCCGGGCATGCATTTGGGGCTGTTTTTTATTTGTTTAAAATAGTGGGACATTTTGGACAAACGCAATTCGAAGAAAATTATGGTGAGTGTAAAGTGTGTCTATCCATCTCTTTTATTTATTTATTTTTTTATTTTTGTTGTTGTTGTCGTTGTTATTGTTGTTGTCGTTGTTGTTGCTATTTCTTCGGCCGCTCCCGCGGCATATGGAGGTTCCCAGGCTAGGGGTTGAATCGGAGCTGTAGCCACCGGCCTACGCCAGAGCCACAGCAACGCGGGATCCGAGCCGCGTCTGCAACCTACACCACAGCTGAAATGATATCGTTAACCTACTGAGCAAGGGCAGGGACCGAACCCGCAACCTCATGGTTCCTAGTCAGATTCGTTAACCACTGCGCCACGACGGGAACTCCTATCCATCTCTTTTAAGCTATAACCAAATATTGACAGTCTGTGCAATATCTGATGGCATGAATCACACCTCCTCCTTAAAGATTATGAGCTTGGAGCAGTTCAGTCTATAGCCTAATGCGAATGCCCTGAAATGTGGTCTTACTAGGGCTGATGTCAGTGGACCTGTCAGATTCGACAAGAGTTGCTGTCATTGTCTCCAGAGGAATGAGATATTGCTTTGAGCTGTGTAGTTGCCAACTTCTTGACATCACTCAGCTCTTCTCTGGGCTTTGAATAAGTTCATGGCTATCAATCAACCTATATACATATATATGGGAAACTCTTCATTTGGAAAGCCTCATGGTGTTAATACACCAAAATCTCTTGTGACTTAAGCCAAATGCGTTGATTAAGAGAGCATTATTGCTTGATTTGGACAAAGGATATTTGCACTTCGAATTAAATTTCAAAGCCACAGTGACCAGCTCATGCTTTAGATAACATTTTGCTTTCTAAATTAATACAATAAAAAACTATAAAAGTAATTATTAAATTACCAAGTAGTTTACTGAGAATTCATAATTCAACATTAGTGATTCAACATTTGTTTAGGAATATCTTAATAATTTTGAACTCAAATGTGTGCATTTTTATAAATAGATTTTTCTATGAGTTTTTCTTTTTTTAAAAAATAATTAAGAGGTGACATTAAATCCCTGAATGGATGATGCTGTGGACAGAATATTTATGTCTCAAATCTACCTCCCCAAATTTGCATTTTGAAATCCTAACACTCAAGGTACTAGGATGTGGGGATTTTTTAGGAGATTACGTCATGAGGGTTGAGTCCTCTTGATTGACATAATGCTCTTATTAAAAACAAACAAACAAAAAAAATGCAGGGATTCATCACCCCTTCCACTATATGAAGACACAGTGAGAAAGCACCATTTATGAAGCAGAAAAGGGGCTCTCACCAGACAACTAATCTGTCTGACACCAGCCTCCAGAACTTTAAGAAATAAATTTCTTTTTTTTTAACTTTTTTATTTTTAAATGTATTTTTGTTCTTTTTTTATTGTTAGTTCCCCAATACAATTTTTTTTTTCTACTGTACAGCATGGTGACCCAGTTACACGTACACGTATACAAAAAAAAAAAAAGAAATTTCTGTTGTTTACAGTCTATCCAGTCTATGATGTTTGTGTTACAGCAGTCTTCATGAACTAAAATTAAGGAAGTCTGGTAGTAAGTTTGGCAGATGGGAGTTCCTATTGTGGTTCCCAACATTGTCTCTGTGAGGATGCACGTTCGATCCCTGACCTCGCTCAGTGAGTTAAGCATCTGGCATTGTGGTGTAGGTCACAGATGCAGCTTGGATCCAGTGTTGCTGTGGCATAGGCCACAGCTACAACTCCAATTGGACCCCTGGCTGGGGAACTTCCATATACTGCAGGTGTGGCTGGAGAAAACAAAAAGGCTTTAAAGATGGAAGTTAGAATGATCTTCTTTCTCAGTCATCAGTCATCCTGGCCTTCTGTGAATCTATGACTATGTGTGTGTATACCAAATACTGTCACCTTTGAATCTACTCTGATCCTCATTGTTGTAATCACCAAATCCTAGCCACTTCCTCATAGAAGTTAGTAGCCAGCCTCTTCTTAAGTACAGAAAGCAGGATGGCCTCTGCACATTGCAGTTCCAAGGAGCTGAGAACAGGGGGTAAATGCTAGTTTTCCTCAGTGTTAAAAAGACCTCAATCCTATCATACATAGAGCTAGTGCTTGCAAAGGTTATGACAAGATCAGCTATGATTCCAAGAACAATATCATTTAATGCCACAGGTTTCAGCCACATGGTACAGCAGTGTTTGCCATCTCAGACTGGAATGATAATAAGGTGGGGAGCAGTAGACAGTAGTGTCAATGGCATGTAAGTCTGGATTTTGGACAATGAGTAGCAGAACTTCTCACAGGAGGTGATATGAATACAGTGAAAAATAATTTAGAAGTAGGTGATAGGGCCAAAGAATGAATGGAGTAAGAAAAACCAAAATGCTTTTAACTTTTTTAATGTTGCATCTTTTGCATGCCTAGGGTGTGGCATTATAGAAGTATTTTTTCAATCTAAACAATTACAGAAATTAATCTGAAAGGGGAGCATTACTTCCTCAAATTGTGCATTATTCTCAAGTTTACATTATCTCTCATAATATGTCTATCTGTGATATATTTATTAAAACATTAAACATGTCAGGGAGTTCCCATTATGGCTCAGTGGTTAACGAATCTGACTAGGAACTGTGAGGTTGGGGGTTCTATCCCTGGCCTCGCTCAGTGGGTTAAGGATCTGCCGTGAGCTGTGGTGTAGGTTGCAGATGTGGCTCAGATCCCGTGTCGCTGTGGCTCTGGCATAGGCTGGTGGCTACAGCTCCGATTCGACCCTTAGCCTGGGAACCTCCATATGCTGCGGGAGTGGCCCAAGAAATGGCAAAAAGACAAATAAGTAAATAAATAAATAAATAAACATGTCAAAGCATTCAAACACCCAAACACAAACATGAAATCACTTCTTTATGTTTAGAGTATCAAAATATGATTTTAAAGTGACTGGAATTTTGAATAACATAAAATTATTCATTTGAAGAGCTCATGTTTTTTTCAAGCATCCTTTGTAAATGTGAGTGTTTTGACATAATAATTTTAAAATTAATACAGATTATTTTAAATTTAAATTGAAAATTGATACAGATTAGAGTAAATGTATAACTGAAATCTGATGTATTGTTAATGATTCAGACAAATTTAAATGATGGCATGTTTTGAAATAATATGACTCAGGTACTATTTTTAACACGATTATCAACAAAGAAGTGTTTTTCACTGCCTGTAACGGAAATATTCACACATACTCACTTCCTGTCAAACTGACATCCTTGGAATATACCGCGTGCTTTCCATATGGTACTTTTTTTTTCCTTCATAAGCATTCTTTCCTGTCTGTGCCCTGTTCACTCACACTCTCATGAAGTTGTGTTTATCCTACCTGCAAATGGAAACCAGAACCACTGAATTGTCAAAGTAGTTAAAACCTGTGTTTTATGCAAATAATTACTCATAATCTATGGTCGTGAAGCAATGGAAAGGTCACTCAATAACATATAAGGCCAAATAGGATATCAAATCTAATATCAAAATATATGAACATTTCCCCCCCAAATTATTTGAGTCTGTTCACATTAACAGAAGCAACATTTTCTCCTCTCCTCCCCTCCCAACACTCCCCTCCCCACCTCTCTACTCCTCCACATTTCATTTATCCTAGAACTCTATATATTTACTCAACACCAAAATGTCATTGTTATAACCAGATGTCAGAGAAAATTTAAGTATGTTATCAATCTACTTGCAAACCCTACACTACAGTTCTCCGTGATTTGTTCAGTCAGTGCATGATGCAGCTTTCTTGGAAATGTGGACCAAATGGCTTTACTGAATTTATTTACTACAATAGAGTCCTCACTTATCACGATCGCTAAATTAGTCGCACTGGTTTTTAGAGAGATGATAATTCTACTGCCTACAATGCTATGCTCAATGAAGTGTGTCTAGTATGTAAAATTGCATTTTTTACAAGATTTTAATATGCATTCTTATGCCTACACTCTCTTCCCAAATTGTTTTAGTTGTCTCAGGGTTGTCGGGTGAAGAGATAATTCTACCCTCCAGTAGAATGAGCCACAGGCAGATTTATCTCCACAATAATCTAGACCCAGGCAACTATAAATGTGCCTTATTAGGATGTAACGTGTTGAGTAAAAAAAAAAAAATAAAAATAAGCGTTTAGAATTTTTTTCTGGCAACATACTTTTGTGACAATACTTAAGCTATCCAAGTGTGTTATCAGTAAACTCCTTTCACTCCAAAGGGTATATATCTCCATGTGAGTTTCAGGAGGTAGACCAGTAAAATGCATGTGCAGGATCTTTTTTATTTAGTTTATCAACTGTATGTTAAAATAGAAAAATAAACATTTCTATAACTTATCTTCATAAATGTTCAAATTAAGTCAAGGATTTTTTTTTTTTTTGCTTTTTTTAGGGCTGCATCTGGAGTATATGGAGGTTCCCATGCTTGGGATCTCAATGGAGCTACAGTGGCTGGCCTACGCCACAGCCAGAGCAACACAGGATCTGAGCCACATCTGAGACCTACACCGCAGCACATGGCAACGCCAGATCCATAACCCATTGAATGAGGCCAGGGATCGAACCCGCAAACTCATGGCTCCTTGTTGGATTTGTTTCCACTGCGCCACCACGGGGAGCTCCATTTTTACTTATTCTTTAATATTATTAATTAAAATAAGGATTAAATATTTACTTTTTATCTTAATTTACAGATGTTCTTTTCTGTCAAGAACATATACTTTTTTTTTTTTTCTGAATGTAATGGTAGGTGACAGCTGTGGTACTACCAGAAAATAAAAATAAAATAAATTGTATCCATTTAACTTATTATTATGATTCCCAACTCATAATGAATAGTTTTATTTCCTTAGGTAGTGGTAATATATTAAGATTACAGTATGTTATTTTCAGAGATGTGCTAGTCTATGAAACCATTAAATTGCCAAAATTTGAATAATACTTAGTTAAAAATTAAGGTAGGTCAAAACCATAGTAATTATTTGAGAATATTGGGGGAAAAAGCTGATAGAAACATTTGTTCAATATTTTGCATATCAGTATTTGTGCTTTGGGGGCCTCTTAGAAAAGAGAATTCCGGAGTTCCCTGGTGGCTCAGTAGGTTAAGGATCCAACATTGTCACTACTGTGGCTCTCTTCTCTACTGTACCTTGGATTTGATCTCTGGCGGGGAAACTGCCATTTGCTAAAGATGTGGGCCAAAAAAAATAAAAATAAAAAAAAGTATGTGTGTGTGTTTCATCTTTGTTTTTAGCAAACACAATTAGTTCTGAACTGTATCAAATTGTGTGGGATGGCATCAATAATAAATATGATTTGGAGTTTAATTTCTTTTGTTAAACAGCTTGCAACAACAGAAAAACCTTCAGGACTAATCACCTATCACAAGAGTTTATGTCAGAATTTAAAGTAACATGTTGTTTTTTACATCACGAAAGTCTTACTATAAAAAAAAATAAAATGTTAGCTGACTAGTGGAGAATGAGCTTAGTGATGTAAAAATTGTGAAACAAGTAAAAGTCAACATGTTAAAGTTGAAATCATTCTCTTTGTTATGTAATAATATGGATGCTGATTACAAGCAATTATGCTTCATGCTGAGATTTAATGGTTATTGAGAGAAAAAAAAATAGAGACTATTTAAACTACAGGCAAATGTAGTTTTTCTGTAAAATGTGAAAGAGTTTTATCCCAACATCTTAAATAAGTGAAATGGCCAGCTCGATTCATTTTCTGAAATCTTCTGAGGAAATTCTTTATGGTAATTGTTATTTGTCTATATATTTTTTGATGTTCATGTTGCATGTAGAAAAATATAAATGTTATATTGCTTTAATCTAATAAGCAATATGGTATCTTTTATGTCATTTTTAATAATTCATTTATTCAGCACTTGATTATGAAAAAAATTGCAAACAGTAATTTTATAAAAAATACCCATGTACTACCATGTAGAATCACCCTTGAAATTATACTGTAGATGTATATCCATTTTTCTAACCCTTTTACATCAACCAGTGCATCTTATTTTTACATATTTTAAAGTAAATTGATAAATCAGCACTTTTTTCCTTCAATATTTCACATTAGATTTAATGTCCACTTTTTAGCAAATATCAGAAATACTCACCTTAAAAGGCATGTAATCTGCATTTTAGCAAATAATATAACTATGTATCCCAAACCCACGAGAAGATGATAAGTTCCTTCAAATCCATGCCCACCCTGGAGAATGCAGCCACTTTTCTTATTTTCTCACCATTTATTGGTATTATATATTCTAGAATGTCATTTAATTTGACTAATGCACAATACATGCTTTGTGTAAGCTTCTTCATTCAACATGACTGTTTTGAAAATCCATGCATGCTTTATGCATGTATCAGTAGCTTGTTAATTTTAATTGTACAGTGGCATTCCAGTGTATGAACGTTTTATAGTCTGTTTATCCATGGATGGACACCGGATCCTTTGAGGGTTTTTTTTCTTTTTTCTATGGCTGCACTCGCAGCATATGGAAGTTCCCAAGCTAGGGGTCAAATCAGAGCTGCAGCTGCCAGCCACAGCCACAGCCATAGCAATGGGGGACCCAAGCCATGTCTGCAACCTACACCACAGCTCATGGCAATGCTGGATCCTTAACTCACTGAGTGAGACCAGGGGTGGAACCAGCACCGTCATGGATACTAGTTAGGCTTGTAACCTGCTGAACCACATGGGAACTCTGTGATCCTTTGAGTTTTTGACTATGAATATAGTTGCAATGTCTTTACTTATACAAGCTATTTTGTCAACATATATATATATATTTTATTTTGCTTGTGTTTTTATTTTTCTTGGGTGAATACATTGAGAGTATAACTTCTGCATAGGGTAAGTATACAAAAAATATTTGAGAGTTATTTTTAAAGTAGTGGTATCATTTTTATAAGATTTCTGACTGTTTTACAATTTGCCAATACCTAGTATGGTTGATATTTTTAATTTTACCAATTTCTATGGGTATGTAGTGTTTTTTCACTGTGGTTTTTACTTGCAATTAATTTTCTGATGGCCATGGTTACTGAGCAGTTTAACATGTGTTTACTGGCCATTTATACATCTTGTTAAATGTAATTTCAAATCAATTTCCAATTTATTGTTTAATATTTTTTTCAGTTGTAAAATTTCTTTATATATACTGGATTCCAACTTTTTTGCCAGATAATATGTCTCATGACTATTTTCTTTGTGGCTTTATATATTCTATTTCTTAATAGTTTCACAAATTTAAATAAAACAAGAATTTTCCTACATTTATTTAATGGGAACAGAAAAAAGGAAAATGAACACAAATAGGTTATTAGCAAATAGAAAAGCAAGTAGAACCTAAAGCTTGGGTTCTTTATTTCTCTGGAGTATTTTCATGGTCAGAAAAGCAATGAGAAGCTTGAAAAATTCAGGGAAACATGTCCACATTTGCTCATCTATTTAAAGTATCTCAACTTTTTTGGAGATGGTTAGAGTACGTTTATTAGGCTCAAATGACAGATATGAACATATTCAATCTTAATAACCTGATGAAATTCCTACTCTAGGTTTGTGCTCCATATAGACTTCACAAAACACCCAAACAGGCATTGGTTTTGGAGTTGAAGAAGTAGTAGTTTAAAGAAACTTAATCTAAAAATACAAAATAGAATCATTGCAGAGGAAAATTGCATACAAGCCACTAAAATTTCAGGAGACATTGTTTCTGCTCTTCTGAGAAATAAGAGTACAAAATGTTACGAACACATGAAACTTATAAATGCATTAGTTGACTTTGGGCTCATATGTGTAGTAGGGATCTGGGAATCTTCACTAACCTTTCCAGGGCACATATTACAGCTAGAGGCCCTGCACCAGTATGAGCTCAATAGGTGTGACAGTGGGGTAAGGAGCTCATACATCAACCTTACTATCCTATGAAGGGTTTATTTCAAAAGGCTATTTCTGAAGACATAAACATGGTTATTTTAAGTAAGACTCCATATCCTGACTGGTACAGAAAATTTTATACTGTTTCCCTTCATCTTCAAGGCAAAAAAAAGCAAATGTAGGAAGGGGGAATATGTGTGCAATTCAGTATAATTGTGGGAATACAATACAAAAAAGGTCATGTCTGATAGAGTCTGTTATCTATAGGAAAAAGTAGAATAGGAACAGTAGAGAATATTTGAAACAATACCCATAAAAAGAAGAACTGTTTGCAGCAAGATGAGAAAGTGTGAGTTTGAAACAACATCGTGGGTCAAGGAACTGACAAATTCAACATTACTCTGGGGCTTGTGAAAGAAAAAAAAAGTAAAAAAAATTAAAGCCTCTTCTAAGTCCCTGGGGGAAAGATAACTTGAGGGGAGAGTCAGACATCCATTTTCATTAAAGTGAGGAATCTGTGCTTAGATGTTGATTAAATGAACAAACATTGGTGTCAGACAGAAATGCCTAAAATTTTTGGTCCCAACACTTAACTCCTGGATGGGCTCAGTCTTTCTAAATATCTGTTTTTAAAATCTGCACATCGAGAATAGCAGTGGTTACATGGTGAAAGTATTGTTTATTAAATGTTCAACTTATAAAACATCATGGGGACTTGCAAAGAACAAGTACGTTATTTGAAAAATGAATACTAAGATTATCAGAAGTTGAGCATTTAATTAACTTTTAATTTAGAGACTAAACAATCACAGAAACAAATATATGAGGGCTAAAGAAGAATGCAATTTGTTCCATCATTAAACAAGGAATATTAAAAGAAAAACTGAACATGCTGTTATTCTAATTGAATGTGTTTTCTCAGATGTAAGTTGATTTTTACTACTCCAGAACACAAATATGAAAATCAATCTGCACTATGAAAGATTAGCTAATCAAAAGAGATTACATTTAGAGGTATGAGGTGATCCAAGGAATATTTACACTTCATTTTGGTGTCACAGTTTCATGTTCTTAGAATGACATTTTAGTGTCAATATTTTAAAATTAACTTAAAATATGTCATGACAAACATCATGTTTTATTGGTTTTTTTTAAGTTGCAATAAAAATCCAGATTCTGATGCCATATTGTAGTGAAACATGAGTCCTACTATCCAACTACATGAATTTGCCACTTAGTAATTATGTGGCTTTGGGAGAGTAGCTTATTGTCTCTAAGCCTTGCTCTCTTTATTTTTATTTCTTATTTTTTATTTAATGATTTTTTTTTCCAATATAGCTTGTTTACAGTGTTCTGTCAATTTTCTACTATACAGCAAGGTGACAGTCACACACACACATATATAGTCCTTTTTCTCATATTATTATGCTCCATTATAAGTGACTAGATATAGTTCCCAGTGTTATACAGCAGGATCTCATTGATTATCCATTCCAAAGGCAATAGTTTGCATCTATTAACACAGAATTCCCAATCCATCCCACTCCCTCCCCCTCTACCTTGGCAACCACAAGTCTATTCTTATGGTATTCTTTTCTGTGGAAAGATTCATTTGTACTGTATATTAGATTCCAAATATGTGATATCATATGGTTATTTGTCTTTCTCTTTCTGACATACTTCACTTAATATGAGAGTCTCTAGTTCCATCCATGTTGCTGCAAATGGCATTATTTTGTTCTTTTTTATGGCTGAGTAGTATTCCATGGTATATATATACCATAATTTCTTAATCCATTCATCTGTTGATGGACACTTAGGTTGTTTCCGTGTCTTGGCTATTGTGAATAGTGCTGCAATGAATATGTGTGTGTATGTGTCTTTTTCGAGGAAAGTTTTTTGCAATTATATGCCCAAGAGTGGTGTTCCTGGGTCGTATGGTAGTTCTATATTTAGTTTTCTGAGATACTTCCATACTGTTTTCCATTGTGGTTGTATAAATTTACATTCCCACCAACAGTGCAGGAGGGTTCCCTTTTATCCACACCCCCTCCAGCATTTGTCATTTGTGGACTTATGAATGATGGCTATTCTGACTGGTGTGAGGTGGTACCTCCTAGTAGTTTTGATTTTCATTTCTCTAATAATCAGTGATGCTGAGCATTTTTTTTTCATGTGCTTGTTGGCACATGTATATTTTCTTTGGAGAAATGTCTATTTGGGTCTTTTGCACTTTTTTCAAACGAGTTGTCTTTTTTGCTATTGAGTTGTATAAGTCATTTGTATATTTTAGAGATTAGGCCCTTGTCAGTTTCATTGTTTGAAACTATTTTCTACCATTCTGTAAGTTGTCTTTTTCTTTTTTTTTTTTATGGTTTCCTTGTCAGTTTCATTAGGTCCCATTGGTTTATTTTTGCTTTTATTTCTGTTTCTTTGGGAGACTGACCTGAGAAGACATTTGTAAGGTTGATGTCAGAGATTTTTTACCTATTTTCTCTTCTAGGAGTTTGATGGTGTCTTGTCTTACGTTTATGTCTTTAAGCCATTTTGAGTTTATTTTTATGCATGGCGTGAGGGTGTGTTCTAGTTTCATTGATTTACATGCAGCTGTCCAGGTTTCCCACTACCATTTGCTGAAAAGACTGTCTTTTTTCCCATTTTATATTCTTGCCTCCTTTGTTGTAGGTGTTTGGGTTTATTTCTGCATTCTTTATTCTGTTCCATTGGTCTGTATGTCTGATTCTGTACCAGTACCACACTGTCTTGATTACTGTAGCTTTGTAATATTGCCTGAAGTCTGGGAGAGTGATGTCTCCTGCTTGGTTTTTGTTTCTCAGAATTGCTTTGGCAATTCTGGGTCTTTTGTAGTTCCATGTGCATTTTTGGATTGATTATTCTAGTTCCATGAAAAATGTCATGGGTAATTTGACAGGGATTGCATTGAATCTGTAGATTTCTTTGGGTAGTATGGCCACTTTTACAATATTACTTTTTCCAACCCAGGAATATCTTTCCATTTCTTTGAATCCTCTTTAATATTCTTGATTAATATTTTATAGTTCTCAGCATATAAGTCTTTCGCCTCCTTGGTCAGGTTTAATCCCAGGTATTTGATTTTTGGGGGTGCAATTTTAAAAGGTATTGTATTTTTGTATTCCTTTGTTAATATTTCATTGTTAGTTTTTTTTTTCTTTCTTTCTTTTTTTTTGTGTGTGTTTTTAGGGCTACACGCACGGCCCATGGAGGTTCCCAGGCTAGGGGTCTAATCAGAGCTGTAGCCACTGGCCTACACCACAGCCGTAGAAATGCCAGATCTGAGTTATATCTGCAAACTACACCACAACTAACCACAACGCCAGATCCTCAACACACTGAGCAAGGCCAGGCATCGAACCTGCATCTTCATGGTTCAAATTCATTTCCACTTAGCCATGACAAGAACTCCTTTTATTTTTATTTCTTTATATTATGAGGATACCCGTAGATACCTCATGGGTATTTAAGAAGATCAGTGAGATAATCCATGTAAAGCATATAAAACAGTGTCTGATGTACAGACATAATTCTAAAAATGTTAGAAGTTTGTTTTTGTCATTATTAGTATGATTCTGTTAATAATTAAATGAAATTATGTCATGGTTTTAATACTTAAGTAGTTCTTATGACAAAGCCTTTGCCTATCTACCTGCTCTCATGTTTCCTAAAGTAGAGACTTCTGAACTGAGAGATTGTAAATTAATAGAAGTTAACTGGACAATGTTTAATTTTGAGTAGTACTTGAGTCTAGAGGGTTGGTGGCATGTAAAAATACAGATAAAAGCCCACTGGATCCAGGATATAAAGATAGTTTTGCAGCATGACATGGGAAAGACTTAGAAAATCCTTGGGGCAACAGCAAGAATGTTGCTATCAGCTTATGAGGTCTAGAAAGGCAACAAAGCAATTTGAATCTGGGTGCCTTGCAAGCAGGTTTTATTTATTTCTTTTTCACATTTAAGGTTTCATTGAAGTATAGTTGATTTACAACGCTGTGATCATTTCTGCTGTACACCTATGTGATTCAGTTATACATATTCACACATCCACTCTTTTTCAGATTCTTTTACCATATATATTATCACAGGATATTCAATAGAGTTCCCTTGCTATACAGCAGGTCCCCTTTGGGCAGTCATTCCATATACTACAGTGTGCATAGGCCAATCCCAAACCCCCATTCCATCCCTCCTTACCGACCTGTCCCATTTGGTAACCATAAGTTTGTTTTTGAAAACTGTGAGTCTGTTTTAGTTTTAATGAGGAAACTCTTTGTACAATGAGAATAGGCAATTGTAGTGCAAGTTTGAGATAATTTGTTTATATAGTGCAAGATTGTGTAAATTTTGCAAATTAGATGGAAGGAAAGAATTGCAAGAGGTATATTTGGAAGAATGTTATGGATTGAAAATTGATGTTAGAAAGAGAAACTTAGAAGAATGTCCAGGATATGAATGGTGATAGAACTTGCTGATATTGAGGATAGAGAGGAAGAATGTATCAAAGTTACATTTGAGATAAGGTAAATTTTTGTCACATCCATTAGAGAGGAACTTCAAAGAGGCAATTTAATTTATATGTCTAAATAGGAAGAAGCCCAAACTAGACAAAGAAATACAGAATCATCTATATGTAGTATGTGAGGCCATAGTCATGGATAAGTCCACCCAAAGAGACAGGTGGTTTTTTTTCTCTTCTTCCTTCCCTCCTTCCTTCCCTCTGCCCTTCCTTCGCTCCTTCCTTCCATCTTTCTTTCTTCCTTCCTTCCTTCCTTTCTTTTTTCCTACACTCACAGCATGTGGAAGTTCCCTAGGCCAGGGATCAAACCCACACCATGACAGTGACCCAAGCCAATGAGCCACAAAAGAACTCTGAAAAGACGGTTTAGAATAAGAACAGAATGATGTTGCCAACATTAAACGAAAAGTTAAACAGATAATTTGGAAGAAAATAAAATTAAAAATAGCAGAGATAGAAAAAATATATACAAAACTTTATTTAAAAGAACTGAGGCTGTCAGTGGGTGGAAAGGAGGGGATAAAGGGGCAAATAAAGCTCCAGGGAATAGTAGAACAAAGGATTCCTAATTTATTTTTTCTCCATTCTGTATCTTGATGGGTATTAATAAATAATGTAAGCATCCTCTGTGCTTATATAGACCCACAGGTGTATATCTACTTTTGTATGACATTTGATAAAAAAAAAACCCTGTATTTTAAAAAGGAAACTATGACTCTGAAGATATACAGAAATGGCTCTATGATATCATTGAGCAATAGAGTGAGAAAAGCTCATTCTTATTTTGTGCAAACATATGATTTAAATATCTGACCCTGTATATCACCATATAGACATATGAATTATTGTATGTTATTCTAATAAAAAAGAAAGTAAATGCACCTCATTAAATGAATAAAAATAAGCTAAAAGATGTTAATACTCACTTCAGAAAGAGAAAACATTTAACTAAGATATGGAAATACATGACTGTGGGAATTAGAAGGACAATAAAAATCAAAATAAGAAAGATATAAAATGCCTATGGATAAAGATTTCTAATAATTAAAAGAGTTTTTCATTATTATCACAGCAAAAGTTTAATCAAGGAAGAAATTAGAGCTCTTTGCCATGAAATGAGAAATAAGATAGCAAGGACAATGAAACTGCTGAAGTATTAAATGAAAATTTCCCAACATATTTATAAAGAATAGCATTAATGGGTCAAGAACTGAAATTCCTAATTAATTTATATTTTACTGTCTTATAAAGGGTCAGCATTTTAAACAGGTTTTCCAATTTGCCTTTTGCAAATTTGATGATATTAAAAATTAAAATCTCTATGATTTTTACTGATCCTATTGGACTTACTATTTCATTTTTAAAATATTAAAATATAATGACAAATTCAGCAAAAGCTGTTTTAAAGACTTAATCAGTTTTATGTTAATGCTAGCAAAGTAATTTCAATAATTACTTTACGAGCTTAATAATAAATAGAAAAGGCTAAATGGTTTTGTATGCTTTTTTACAGGTCATTTAATAACTTTTTTCAATGCACCTTCATTGTAGGAAATGTAATTATGGAAAAATACATAAAGGAGATAGGAGATAAGTATAAATATAATCATCCTTAATCTCACTATCCAGAGATATATTCATAGAAAGTAGATACACACACTTCATTGAAAAGAAGTCTTTAAGGAAAACAGAGTTCTTGTTGTGATTCAGCAGGTTAGGAACCTAACATTTGTCTGTGAGGATGTGATTTCTATCCCTGGCCTAGTGGGTTAAGGATCTGGCTTTGCTGCAAGCTACAATATAGGTTGCAGCTCCAATTTGACCCCTAGCCTGGGAACTTCCATATGCCTCAGGTGTGGACATTTAAAAAAAAAAAAAAAAACTTCAAGGAAAGTGGTATCTAAAACAAGGATATTCAGTGAAGAGTTCAAGGTACAGAAAATTTTTCTTTCTAGAATTTGGGGTTTCCAACAGGATATTTGGAAACACTGGACAAAATTATTTAGGTGGAAAAGCAACATTTTGAGAATGAAAGTACAGAAGAGGATGTAGGGACTTATATTCACGTCTTTCAAGTTTCTTCTGCAGTTAAATGGGAAAGGTGATTCAAATTTTTGGTGGGTGGTGACTCTGAAATTACTGAGATGAATCACCTGAATGATTGTGTGTGTGCGTGTGTGTGTCAACTTGTGTGTCAGCTTGGCTTGTGTGTCAGCATTTGGGGAGTGCTTTGGGTCTACAGTTTTGAACAGATATGCTCTTAGGAGGTATTAGAAATGTCATATAGAATGATGGAAATGTATGCAGGATATTGGAAGCAGAATACTATGGATTAGCCAAGTAATGTTTTCTGTAATAACTTCAAAACTTTACTGACATTCAAAAATGAGAATTTTTGTGCCAGTTCAGTTTGCCTGGGTTGGGTGTATCTGGGTGACTATTCTTGAGCTGAGCCTGTGTCTATACAGGATCTAGGGCTTTCCTGCTTCATATCTACTTCTTTTGGGGTTCAGATCCAAAACAGAGGCCACCTGAGACCTGCCTTTTAGATATTATAGTATTCCATTGACCAAAGCAAGTTGTATGGCCAAGTCTAGCATCAATGTAGTGGGCAACATAATCTGCCCAGAGTGAGAGGCAGAATAAATACTTGCTAAAAAATTCCTTTAACTTGCACACCCTTCTTTAGGCTTTCCTCCTACTAGCTTCTATGTGGATTTGACAACCTCGCATCATGCAGAGGCATGGCTGAGGAGGAAGATAGCATAACACAAGCATAGAAGGATCTATTTGCCCTGGGACATTTCTTTCAGATCTCTTCTGCATGAGATAAAAATAAATTCTTTATTTTTTAAGCCATAAGACTTAATCTTTGACATCTAATTTTAACAGACCTAGATCTCTTCCAAATAATGTGTAGGAGCAGAAATTTAAGATGCCATTTTTTTTTTCTCTTCTCTTTTTATGGCCACACTCACAGCATGGAAGATTCCCAGGCTAGGGGTCAACTTGGAGCCACATCAACCCTGAATCCATGCCCATCAAACACCCACCCTCACAGACTATTTTGGGTTTTCAATCCACTGAGTCACAATGGGAACTCTAAGATGCCATTCTTTAAGGTGAGATTTCAGTTATACAAAGTGTTACAAGATTTAGTGGACAAAAACTGCTGCTTTTGCAAAGAATCTTTATTTGTATATAGGTATGGAACATGAAGCAACAATTAGTGTGGCAACAGAACTACAGCAGATCAATAACAAAGAAGCAACAAGATAGACCCAAGAATCCTGGTGGTGTAGCAGTGTGAACCCATCCTGAAAGATGGCCCTGTCAGACTAAGCAATGATGAGATGTTAGCACAGAATTCTACACTGGTGCTAAAGACTATAATGGTCTGAGAAGTGAATATGTATGAGACCCTCTTCCATGGACACACGGGGGTATCAGAGAACATTGACATATTATAGTTTGGAAGGTGAGTATTATACTTTGGAAGGTGAGGATTAGTAAACTAGATATTTTGTAGGATTAAAACGCTTATTGGTATCTTGGGCCTGGACTCCTGAGCTATCTTTCCTTGTCATGTAGACAGTTTGGAAATGAGCCACTAATCTATGTCTTAGTCTTGGTTCCCCTGGAAACAGAAATTGAGGGAGAAATATATACAATAGTACTTTGTAAGAAAATCCAATCATGTGGAGTTAGCAAAAAGGGAAAGGGAGTGAGTTTTTACAAAATAATAATAATAATAAACTTGATTTTTAATTTTCTCAGCCAAACAGTAAGTAGATATTGTTACAAAAAAGAAAAAAAAAGATACACAGAAGCCTGAAAGACTTATTCTAAAAAGGAAGTGTGACATGGCTGAAAGAACAAACATAAGCTCTGTGTTGCTTGCTAATTTAGGTAGGTTTCAGTTCATTTGACCCTTGCAGGGAGTATCAGGAGCAGATATTGTCTCCCCAGGAAATGTGTTAGAGAGTACTACTAAATATAGCCTAAAGCCTATTTCACTGCAAACATAAAAATAACTATAATTGATGGCATCTAAAGCACATAACTTCAAGCAAAATTCACAAACTGGAACATATAAAGAACATGATGTTTTGTTTATATACAAAGTCTTCTCCCACTTGGAGCAGAGACACAGAACTAAGAATTGAAAGGTCAGCATTTAGAAATAGTCTATGTTTGGATTACTAACATTTTATAGTAATTGCAATTTAATGTGAGAATTTATCATGTATAAGAATGACAGTGTCAGTTTAAAGAAAGAAGGATGTGAACAATATTTTTAGATGTAAAAAAAGACAGGCAAAGATAATTTCAAAAATGACTGAGGTTGAATAGACCATCAGCTTGATACAAAGTTTGCATAAAAGCCACAGTTAAATTGGACTAGAGAATTCTATTTTCAGTAATCTCATAAACTAATGTTAACTATTTAGTGCTCAGGTTTGCTAAAAACTAGGTGCAGGAAAGAATTTTCTAATGGGAAAACTAAAACTTTTTTCTTTTCCTTTAACTATCACGTCATTTCTTCCTTCCCTCCTTAGTAATTCAAACCCAAATCTGCTGGATGGGGAAAACATAGTAGGGATCAATACCAATTATATTATTGTGTGGGGGCATCATCTGTGTAGAATTATAGAAACATATATGTTAAATCCAAATTTAAGGACTTTCTTCCAAACGTCTATATAAAATAGATTAAAAGTATATTGTGCTTCTCTTAAGGTAAATACAGATCAGTTAGCAGATGGGTTAATGTGTATAAGCAAAAAGGAAAATAGACTCAGTTAAAGATAAGGGAACAGTAATTTTATTACATAGAAACATGTAAGAAAATATCAATCTTCAATAAATGAAGCAAAACAGAACTGGGATCCCAGAGTTTAAAATTCATTTATGGAATTAAAATCAGAATGTTTTGGCTTAAATGTACTGTGGGGAGTAAGCTTGAGAAGTTTTATAATAATTTTTGATACGTTTAATGGAGAAAATATTTTCCAAATTTCATTAAAAGTTCAAATTGATATACTTTTAGAATACAGTCCATTCAGGGCTATTGGTTCATATTTTCCATTTGTTATATAATAAACTTAATTTATAAAATTCTTAAGTTCACTATTTAAAGAGATGTGGAGAAGAATATGTCTATGGCCTGAGGCTGGGCATACCACTTTAGGTGTTAGTTTGCAGACTAGAAGTGAGTCCATGGAAGTCACTCCTAACTGGTAAATTGTCATAAATAAAAAGATACTTTTGGTGCTAAAATCTTTTCTCAAGGAGCAGATGCATGTGGATCTTTGTTAGAGCCAAATGCCTCTAGGTTGTCACATGGACACTCTAAAGGCAATAGCCTCTGACGTCATGTGGATGCTCAAACCAATAAGCTTTTCATGATTGGCTGAATGTCTACATCTTTCAAAATGTTTTGGTTACAAATTCTGCACCTGTGCAGAATTCACTTTTTAAAAATACTTACCAATACATCAAAATGTGCCACAGGTTATTCTGAGTTTGGGGTCTTTGGTCTCACAGACAGTAATGAAAGATCACTTAGGTTAGGTAAGAATGGACCTCAACCAGTATGAACAGATTTTGTTAGGCAGTGATCTTTCTTTGCTACAGGCTTAAATCTGTATGGTGGAAGTACAATATGACAGTATACTGACGGACATTTCTTCCCAAATCCACATCCAGAGATGCTATACCGGTAGCTTAAAATCAGCTATGGTGAGAGTATGTATGCCATAAAAATTGAGTATATATCAGAACTTAATTTATTAGTTAGATAAGTGAGTGATAGAATATTAATCATGGAATTAAAATAAAATATTTTTATTACATTGTGACTAGCACAAATGTTGAAGAAACACATGTCTAATGTTCACAGACAATTACTCAGTTCCTTCAGCAAAGGAAATTCTTTTATGTCACCAAAGAATGAAGAAAGTTCTGATATATGTTTTTATTATTCAACTTCTGTCATACGTTTTAATAAAAACACAAAAACTAATGAATGATGAGAGCCTTGAGAGTTCACAAAAAAAACAAAGAATTTGGTGAGAGTCAATTAGCTATATGGACTTTACAACAAATCATATTATTATTTTAATATTACTTATAAATCATATGCTATACATAATATAATAGTAAATTTCATAATAAATTTCTCTACTGATGTATATTCATCTTTTTGTGGGCAGAGCTAATTGTTAAACCTTCATCAGTACAATATTGTATCCTAGTTTCATTATGCATAGCTACCTGACCCAGAAAAAGAGTATCTAATTATTAATATTGAGATTCTACAATGCAGAGTGGGAAATACAATAATACCCCTTGCCATTGCTACCATTTGTTTATCACAGAGAAGATCCCAATGTATGTAGATTAGGAATAATTCCTGTTGTATATGTTCATTGAGTTTGGATGTAAAATATTAAAAATATCTACCACAAGTTCAGTCATAAGTGCTTAGAAGTTAGTTTTTCATCTCTTTTCTGTGCATCTCATTATGAGAATAATGCCAATAATGATAAACACTTCAGAGCCCTCTATCTCTATCACTATGCCAAACATTTTACATATCTTAACAAATTTAGAATTTTTAAAATTCTTTTTAGGCTGTATAAAAGTATTGATTAATAAGGAATTCCCTTTGTGGCTCAGTGCTAATGAACCCGACTAGTATCCATGAGGATGTGGGTTTGATCCCTGGCCTTTCTCAGTGGGTTAAGGATCCAGTGTTGCCATCAGTTGTAGTGTAGGTTGCAGATATGGCTTGGATCCTGCATTGCTGTGGCTGTGGCATAGGCCAGCAGCTGCAGCTCCGGATGCTACACATGTAGCCCTAAAAAGCAAAAGAAAGTAAGACATGTAATAAATTATAATTAGATTCTTGATAGACTGTAGATTCTTTTTTATTTTTTTATTTTTTATTTATTTATTTTTTTTGCCTTTTTGCCTTTTCTAGGGCCACTCCTGCGGCATATGGACATTCCCAGGCTAGGGGTCTAATAGGAGCTGTAGCCGCTGGCCTATGCCAGAGCCACAGCAAAGCGGGATCTGAGCTGCATCTGCAACCTACACCACAGCTCACAGCAATGCTGGATCCTTAACCGACTGAGCAAGGCCAGGGATGGAACCTGCAACCTCATGGTTCCTAGTCAGATTCATTAACCACTGTGCCATGACGGGAATTCCAGATTCTTTTTTAAAGATTTATTTTATTGAAGCGTATTTGGTTTACAATGTTGTATTAATTTCTGCTCTATGGAAAAGTGATTTAGTTATAATATATATTATTTTTCCTTATGACATTATAGAATATTGAATATAGTTCCCTGTGCTATACAGCAGGATCTTGGTGTTTATTTATCCTAACCTCCCACTCCATCCATCCCTCACCTTTCTACCCATTGGCAACCAAAAATCTGATATTTTTGACTCTATTTCTGATGCATAAATAAATTCATTTGTGTCATATTTTTGATTCCACAGAAAAGTGACATCATATGGTATTTATCTTTCTCTTTCTGACTTCATTTAGTACGAAAAATTCTAGGAACATCCACTTTGCTGCAAATGGCATTGTTCCATGTTTTATGGCCAAGTATAGTATTCCATTATATATTATTAAGCAAATTTTACATAGCTAACTATATATATATATATATATAATATTTTCTTTATCCATTCATCTTTCAGTGGAAGTTTACATTGTTATATATTTTGGCTATTGTAAATGATGCTGAAAGGAATATTGGTGTGCATGTTTTTCAAATTAAATTTCTCTGATGCACTCCAAATAGTTGGATTGCAGGATCTTATGGCAACTCTATTTTTAGTTTTTGAGGCGACTCCACGCTATTTTCCATAGTGGCTGCACCAATTTACATTCTTAGCAATAATGTAAGAGGGTACCCTTTTTTCCACACCTCTCCAGGATTCATTATTTTTACATTTTGATAATGGTCATTATGTTTGGGGTGAGGTGGTACCTCATTGTAGTTTTAATTTGCATTTCTCTAAAAATTAGTAATGATGAGCATATTTTCATATGCCTATTTGTTGGACAATAGATTCTTGATGGACAGGGGATTACTGTATTCCCACAAGAAACAAGTTTTAATACCGCTAAAATTTTTAAGAAAACTTTCCTCGCATTTTATCGAGTTAACTTTTTCTCAGATGGTGATTATGGATCAGATCATATCAAAAAGTTCTGTGTTGGATTAGTTTGGGTTTATTTTTGAACTTTTTATCAAGAAATATAGAATAGCCAAGGTCAGGGCCTCAAGTAAAGTCAAAATACAAAATAAGAATGTATAGGGAGAAAAAAGAAATGGAAGTAAGAAAAAAGAATAATGAAAACGCCAACTGAACAGTTGAACTGCTCTGGGATGCCTGGTAACACTTTAGCTTTTGTAGAGATTGTTTTGACTGTTCAGAACTGGAGATGATTGACAGTTACATTGTTCCATGGTCCCCTGATAGGGCACTACTACCACAAAATCCATGACCCTGGAGCAGAATTTCAAAATTCTTTGAGATTTTACTCTAAGCACTAGTAGCTCAGATAGAGTATGTATTGTGTGGATATCCAGATTTTAGTATTCAGTGGTTAAAATATAAAGCATTCTTTCTCTCAGGTTTTTCCCTCTACTTTCTGAGAGAAAAAACAAGATAATTCCCTTCACTTCATGGTTCAAGTAGAAAAACAGAATTATAGATCAAAATTAAAATAATCCTCTTGAATGTAAATGATGAGTTAAACCACCATCAAGTTTCTAATTCATCACTCCATCCATCACTTACAAAAGAGCCACTTGATATCCTAAAGCCCATAATTCATCATACTTGAAAATATTCTCAAGTCCACAAAGATAGATTAAATGGAAAAAACATACTTCAAAACAAGCTAAAGGAAAGTAAAAATAAAAGCAACTTGGAATATATAACACTTTCACTTAACGTCTTTAGGAGGTGAGCGACTTTTCAGAGGAGTTACAATATGGATATGCAGCAGTTGTCAAACTTTTGTTTTCTTTTTTTTTGTTGTTTTGTTTTTTTGCTAAATTTATTGGGATGCTCTTGCTATAGAAGCTACCAAAAATGAAGAGTGAAGACACAAACATATTTCCCAACTATGAACCCAGAACACTTATAGCAAGTGACTTATCCTGCATTAAGTGATAGCCTTTCTGGAAATTTCAAGAAAGCATTGACCCTTTGATTATTACTGTTAATAAAATGCCTCATTCCTTTATTTTAAACTAATTTTGAAAAATTTCAAACCATCAGAGGAAAATTATAAAGTTAAAATGTTAAGGAAGGCCATTGAAAGAGAGGAATGAAACTAGGTTTGACCTGGAACTCAAGTCTACTGAAACAAAAAACCTTGTCTAAACACCCTCATGTATAATGTTTAATGGTATGTCTGATATTGTGGTAAAAATGTGATCTCTAAATGAAGTAACTACATGTGTTTCAAAATATATCTGGAGAGGAAGCAAATTTTATTAATAAATTTATTCAATATAATATACAACACTACAAAGATTTCAAATGAGTTCATTATGTTTTGTCTACTCTAATGTCATATAATGGTAATATTACATTTTGCAGTGTTATGATTTAAATGTGATGAGATGGTGTTCCTGTTGTGGGTCAGCAGTAACGAACCCAAATAGCATCCATGAAGATGTGGGTTGGATTCGCCGCCTTGCTCAGTGTGTTAAGGATCTGGCATTGCCATGAGCTGTGGCGTGGGCCACAGACACAGCTTGGATCCCACATTGCTGTGACTGTGGCATAGGCCAGCAGCTGCAGTTCTGATTTGACCTCTAGCCTGGGAACTTCCATATGTCATGGGTGCTGTCCTTAAAAAGTAAGTAAGTAAATAAATAAATAAATAAATAAATAAATAAATAAATAAATAAATAAATGTGATTGGATGTGCTTAGAGTAATTACAAATGGATGTAATTATGAAAGTCAAATATTAAGATCCTGAATGACAGTGAATTTTAAAGTAAATGTATAGAATTTACACTATATTTATTGCATACCTTAATAAAGAACACAACTAAGCCTTCATTAAATTATTTTTTTTTTCTGTTTGGTTTCTGACTTTAAAAATTAGTGATTAGGAAAAGACTTGAACAAACAATATAGACCAATTGGACTAACAGACCTATACATTTACCCAGTACCAGGACAAGTTACATTTTTCTCAAGTACACAGGGAACCTTTTTCAGGATAGATCACAAGTTAGGTTGACAAAACAAGTTAACACATTTAAGAAGATTGAAATCATACTACACATCCTTTCCAACCAAAACAGAATGAAGTTACAACTATATATCACAAGAAAAATTAGAAAATTCACATATATGTGAAAATTAAATCACATGCTCTTGAGCCAAAGGAAAAAAAATCAGAAGAGGAACTGGAAAATAACTTGGGATGAAAAAAGCTACCACATACTAATATTTATAGGATTAAAGACTATTAAGAAGGTTTTTTATAGCAATAAATACCTACATTAAAAAAATAATTGAAGAAACAACCTAAATTTACTCTTCAAGGAATCAGAAAAAGAAGAACAATCTGGACCCAAAGCTAGCAGAAGGAAAGAAATATCATATGTTAGAGCAGAAAAAAATAAAATTGAAAGTTTTAAAAATAATTTAAAAAGTCAATAAAACTGAGAGTTTTTAAAAAAGATTAACAATAATGGAGTTCCCGTCGTGGCGCAGTGGTTAACGAATCCCACTAGGAACCATGAGGTTGCGGGTTCGGTCCCTGCCCTTGCTCAGTGGGTTAACGATCCAGGCGTTGCCCTGAGCTGTGGTGTAGGTTGCAGACGCGGCTCGGATCCCAAGTTGGGGCTACAGCTCCGATTCGACCCCTAGCCTGGGAACCTCCATATGCCGCGGGAGCGGCCCAAGGAAATAGCAAAAAGACAAAAAAAAAAAAAAAAAGATTAACAATACTGGCAAATCTTTAGGTAGGCTAATAAAGAAAAAAAGGAGGTTACTCAAATAAAGCAGATACTGATAACAGAAATTAAAAGGGTCATAAGAAACTAATATGAGCAATTACATGTTGACAAATTGGATAATATAGAGGAAATAGATACACTTCTTGGCGTATAACCTACCAAAATGGAATTATGAAGAAATAGAATATCTGAAATTACATATAATTAGTAAATACATTTAATCAAAAACCTCCCAACAAAGAAAAGCACAGAACTATATGCTTTCCCTAGTGAATTCTACCAAACATTTAAAGAATTAATTCCAATCTCTCTCAAATACTTTCAAAATTTTGAAGAGGAGCAAATACTTCCAAATTCATTTTATGGGTCCAGTTTTACCTTGATATCAAGCCAGACAGGGACACTTCAAGAAAAGGAAATTACTGGCTAATATCCCTGGTAAGCATAGATGAAAACATCATCAACAAAATACTAGTAAACTGAATTCAATCACTCATTTAAAGGATTATACCTCATGATCAAGTGGAATTTACCCCTGAATTTCAAAGGTGGTTCAACATACAAAAGCCACACAATGCAATATATGGTATTAACAGAATAAGTGATAAAAATCACATGATCATCTCAAATAGTACAGAAAAAACAGTTGACAAAATTCAACATATTTTTATGATGAAAGCACACTAGGAATAGAAGGAAATTACTTCAATATAATAAAAGTCACATCTAAAAAGTCCAAAGGTGATGTCTTAATAATGAAAAAAATGAAGGCTTTTCTTTTATGATCATGAATGAGAATGCCCATTCTCATCACTTCTATTCAATATAGTATTGGAAGTTTTAGCCAGAAGAGTCAGGCTGGATACGAAACTCCTAATTTTAAAAACCAGCAAAATTGCAAGATAAAAAATTAACACACATAAAAATATGTTGTAATTCCATACACTAGCAATAAACAACCAAAAAATCAAAATTGAGAGAAAAAGCCCACTTATAATGACATTGAAAAGAATAAAATTCTTAGGAATAAAACTAGATATTCACATGTAAAAAAAAACACGATTTTCATCTGATACTATACATGAAAACCAATTCAAATGAATTAAAGACTGAAATAATAAAGCTGAAACTGTAAAATTTCTAGGATTTATGGAAAAACTTTTATGCCACTAATCTTGACAATGATTTCTTGAATATGACACCAAAAGCAGACAAAAAAAAAAATGGTAAACAAATGTGACTACACCATAATGAAAAGCTTGTGAACATCAAACAATCAACGAAATAAAAAGTCAACATACTGAATTGGAAAAAAAAATATTAGGAAACCATATTTTTGGAAAGGAGTTAATAGCCAAAATATGGGGAAGTACAATAATTCATTGACAACAACAATGACAAATCCAATATAACACTGAGCAAAGAATTTGAATAGACATTTCTACAAAGACATATGAATTGCCAGCCGGTATATGAAAAGAGGTTAAATATCACTAATAATCAAGGAAATGCAAATAAAATGACAATGAGATTTCACCTCACATTTGTTCAGATGGCCACTGTAAAAACAAACAAGAAAATAAGTGTTGGTGAGGTTGTGGAGAAATTGTAACACTTGTACATTGGTGGTAGGAAAGCAAAATGGTGGAGCTACAGTGTAAGGTGCCTCAAATACATTAAAAATAGAACTAATGTATGATTCAGCAATCCCACTTCTGGTTATTAATGCAAAAAAAAATGAAATCGGGATCCCAACAAGCATTTTCACTCTCGTGTTTATTTCAGTATTAGTTGCAAAAACTAGGAGTGGAGCCAATATAAATTACCACTGATGAAAGGTTAAAGAAAATGTGTTATATACACTCTGTGGAATATTATTCAGCCATAAAAAGGGAAGGAAATCCTGCCAGATGCCATAGCATGGATACACCTTGAGGACAAGATGCTAAGTGAAATAAACCAGACATTATTCCTTGTATATGAAATATCTAAAGTAGCCAAACTCAATGAGGCAGAAAATAGAATGGTGGTTGCCAGGAAGTGAATGGAATTGGAAATCTGGAGTTACTCTTCAATGTGTATAAAGTTTCATCGAGCAGGCTGAAAAACTTCTAGAGATCCATCTACAACATTGCACTGATAGTTAATAGTACTGTATTGCACACTTAAATGTTGGTTAAGAGGGTACATCTTATATTATGTCTTTTTTACTATCATTAAAAAAAGCAATCATTTCTGTATGTACCTGAGGAGTTCTGTAAAAAATCAATATAATTTATTTCCAGTAATATGAAGACTCAAGCAATCACTCAACAAATATTTATTGGTTATATTTCATTGCCTGGCATTGTTTCAAATCAACAAAGCATTTTCATGAAGGTTGTAGTTAACTTCTGGAAAGAGACAGATAATACTAGTGTGACATTTGGAGATACTTATATCTCTGAACTTAGAATAAAAATGAGGGAAACAAAACAAAAAAGAGGAAACTTGCCATGAATCAAACATTAAATACCTTGTATTATTTCAGTAAATACTAAAAGGCTTCTGAGTAAATATCCTTGATTGCATTCATCAATCATCCCTGAAGATTATAATATCATTTCAGCAAAGTAAATCTCTCCAAGTGCCACTTCTGTTCATTATTCATAAAATAACATGACTTCAATGATTTTTTTGGACCGGAATATTTCTAAAATTCTCAGTAAATACATAGCCATTATTAGCAAATTCTCTATAATGGTAAAATTATCTTGCACGTTAGATTATCATAATATTTTAAAATGAGAACATAAAAGCACAAAATAAATGAAAATACATTATAAATCAAGCTGTTTGTAATAACTTTGGATACCACAGGTAGCATTTTCTTTCAATATTAAAGAAACTTTTACTAATAGGTTTCTTGAAGCTATACATTGATATTTGAGATTTTGAACTTAAATTCAATTTTTAAAATATTTTGAAATAATTTCAGACTCTCAAGGAATTGAAAAAATAGTGAAAGACTTGGTTTTAATTTGGAGGTTTTCCACTGTTCAAATAAAAATAATCAGTCTAGGGAGTTCCTGGGTTCAGCAATAACGAACCCAGCTGGCATCCATGAAAATATTGGTTCAATCCCAGCCCTGCTCAGTGAGTTAAGGATCTGACATTGCCACGAGCTCTGGTGTAGGTCGCAGATGGGGCTTGGATCCAGTATTGGTGTGGTTGTGGTATAGGCTGGCAGCTGTAACTCCAATTAGAACCCTGGCCTGGTAGTTCCCATGGTGGCTCAGTGGAAACAAAACTGACTAGTCTGACTAGTCATACCATATGGATATGAGGATGCAGGTTTGATTCTTGGGCTCTCTCAGTGGGTAAGCATCCAGAGTTATCCTGAGCTGTGGTGTAGGCCACAGATAAGGCTATATCTGGTGTTTCTGTGGCTGTGGTATAAGCCAGGGGCATAGCTCTGATTCTACCCCTAGCCTGGGTGTGGCCCTAAAAAGACCAAAAACAAAAAGAATCCTCAGTCTATAAAACCAGTTACTTCTTTTAATGATAAAAGTAAATTATTTTCTCCCATTGTAATAAATGTTTCTGAAACCATTTTTAAAAAGGGACTTATTAGCTTAAATATTTAATGTAAATACCCAAATGCATTTAGGACAAATACAGCATGCCGTATGTTCTTTAAGCAAAAATATATTGAAGGAAATTTAAGAATTTTGGAGATACTGTGTTAACAATGATAACAATGAAAATTATAAGAATTCCAGCACTGAGATAATGACTTTACATACTAACAACTACCCTCTGAGTACACACAGATAAAACTGCATAAATTAAGCAGTTGGGTTCACTTTAATTCCAGTTTAGCTGTTGAAAGATAGTACAGAAAAAAAGAATAGTGTTCTCTATGTAAAACGTTTTGTGGAGTTCCCGTCGTGGCGCAGTGGTTAACGAATCCGACTAGGAACCATGAGGTTGCGGGTTCGGTCCCTGCCCTTGCTCAGGGGGTTAACGATATCATTTCAGCTGTGGTGTAGGTTGCAGACGTGGCTCGGATCCCGCGTTGCTGTGGCTCTGGAGTAGGCCGGTGGCTACAGCTCCGATTCAACCCTTAGCTTGGGAACCTCCATATGCCGCGGGAGCGGCCCAAGAAATAGCAGCAACAACAGCAGCAGCAGCAACAACAAAAGTTTTTTTTTTTTTTTTTTAATGGAAAGTTGAAACCATAAGCCAGCTTCAGTTTTGTTTTTGAGTGAAGATATTAATTAAATGTAGGTGTGTTTCTTAATCTTGGTATTATTGTTGCTGTTGCTTTGTAGATCAAATATATTTCTAAAATTTGTTTTTAAGCTGGAATTGAAGAAATGTTAAATGTTAAATAAAATAATGAGCCCCAGAGACAGAATTTTACTCTACCATAGAAATTTAGTCAGTGGTAGAGATACTCTTTTTAGGCCAATGAGAACATTGCATTTAATAAATGAAATTGTATCATTTTTGTTAACATTTAGGAAAATATTATAATTTTATTTCAACCTACATCCCAGGAAATTTATATTATCAGGTTAAAAAAAATCTTAAAGAAGTAGAGAAATGACTCTTTCAATTTAGAGTTCATATCAGGATTTTCTGTGGTGGCACAGCTGGTTAAGGATCTCGCATGACAGCAGCTGTGACATGGGTCACTGCTAAGGCTCTCAGCTTCAACACCTGGCCTGGGAACTTCCATGTGCCACGAGTAGGGCAACGCTACACCAAAAAAAAAAAAAAAAGGAAAATTAATATTAAATAAGTTCTTAAAGATTTTATTGTGAGTTTTTTTCTTTTATTTTTATTTATTTATTTATTTATTTGTTGGCATATGGAAATCCTCAGGCTAGTGGTTATATTGGTGCTACAGCCTATGCCACAGCCACAGCAACACAGGATCTGAGCCATGTCTGGGACCTACACCACAGCTCAAAGCAACACCAGATATTTAACCCACTGAGTGAGGCCAGGGCTTGAACCTGCATCCTCATGGTTACTTGAAGGATTTGTTTCCACTGAGCCATGATGGGAATTCCCGATTACTGTAATTTTTGTAAATCTCTCCACTTTGTGTGCAGTAATTTTATGATAAAATATAATTAGTATTTCTTAAAACTGTTTGGATAATAAAAAGCAGTGAAAATTTTATCAGAACGTTCAAGATACTCCAAAGAAAGGTATCTATCAAAGTAAGAATCTATGTTCATAGAAGTTACTGAATTATAAATAGTCCAAGACAGAAATAAATTCAAAAATTAAGCAAGTAGAATTCTAATTTTCCCTCTCTCTAAGTTGCATGTGTCCTTGAACAAGTAATCTAAATTCCACATCTCACTCTTTGTGTGTTAATTGAGACAAAGGGATGGCCTTTTAGTGAATTTAAGAAGCAGTAAAATCAGTTTTAATGAAACTTGGATCTAATAAAATATAAATTGCTATCTTGTGACAAAAAAGAGAATAGATAACCTTACTTAGGAACTATCAGCAGCTTTGACTGGAATCACAGAATGGGGCACTTAGCAATCATTTATAAAGTTCACATTTAAAACTTAAATCCAGACATTAGAATATTTTAAAGAAATCAATACTACATGGAAAGTATATGTGTTTCTTAAATTTCTACTCTTACGTTCTCTGTATTAAAAATCATGATTATGTTTTCTAAAATATGTATTATTGATCCATATTGGTTATGTTACTATAAAGACAAAATGAATAATTTGTTCATATGATCCTTCCTTCTATGTGAATTAAAATCTTTTGTCTTAAAAATTCAAATTCTGAATTAAAATATATTTGGAAAACATTAAGTATAATTTTATGCTTTCTTGTAACATAAGGGTTGAAAGACATCAATTCCTGGAATACTGTCTATTCACCATTTTGGTAACTGCTTTTTAGTTTGCAGGTAAAGCAAGAATAACTCAATTAGGAGAAAGACACATGATAACAGTTAAAGTAAAAACTTCCTTTAGAGTTTTATATATTTTTTGCAATGGTATTTTTTTTTTTTTGACTGCGCCCACAGCATGCAAAAGTTCCTGGGCCAGGGAATGAATCTGCCTCACAGCAGTGGCCAGAGATGCTGCAGTGACAACACAGGATCATTAACTTGCTGCACAACAAAGGAATGCCGTATTTTGCAATAGTATTTTAATGATCCACAGAGATGATTAATTTTAGCTCCGATTATATATAACATTATTTACTTTAGACATTAAATAATCTAATTATTTTTCAATTAATATTTTGAAAAGATATTTCAAGTTCCTTTAAATTATATATAAGCAAAGTTATAGTTATCTATTAACATTGTAATTACTTGTTTGGATTAAGATAATTTAGGCAGAATCTATGAAATACAGTTGATTTTTATCTTTTTATATGTCTTGAATTGCTGTTATGATTATAGAATCTATTGTTGTCTATTGAGCTTTTTCAGTTGTTGGATTTCTATTGTATATAATATTAATATTTGCCAGTTTTATGTCTCCTTTCCTCAAAGGGATATCAACATTCTGCTTTTCCTTCTGGTCTTATATTCATTAAACTTGTTTGAATGACATTATCTCATTAGTATCAGGAAATAATTATGTTACATTAAAATGTTTGCAATATAATAGAGAATTTTTCCATGCAAATAAAAAGCAAAGTGGCTAAAATTTTTAATTCTTTTACTGCCTTCCAAAAACTTTTGCTTATATAATAATTTATTTCTCACTTCCTCATAATTTGCTTATATCAATTTAGCTAATAGACTAGTGGGCCTCAAGCAATCCCCGTTGGTCTTTTTGCAGGTGCAACAAAGGTTTTAAATGTACCGTGAGTTAAGTGTACAGACCACATCTGTTTCAGCTACACCAGTTTTACTTTTGTCCAATTCAGTTATCCTATGTGTACTGGCATGGGAGGAGGAAGTTGCTTTTTATATTACCTTTTATTATGTAATATGTTTATTGGGCTGAAAAATTTGCAAACCTCTGTTATAAACCATTTTATCCTATAGCTGTCTTGTTTCAAAAATATTTGATGCTGCTTCTTTAACTTGGAAGCTATAAAACTGTTGGGAATCATTTTAATGTTATCATTAGCCATGACTATCTGGAAATTAACAATCTAAAAATTATTAAGTGTTAGGAAAGTGCTTGCCTAACTAGATTTATCTTGTAAATCTGTGTTTTTGATAAATTATCTTTTATGTTTCCAGTTATAGAACTATGCCATGTGTCATAACATTGTTAAATATATGTATAATTTTGACTTTTCTGGAAGACAACACATAAAATTTAAAATAACCCTGGCCAGAAGCCTTAGTTACCAGAGTTCCAGTTGTTGTTTTATTTTCTTGTTTTTTAACCAGGATTAACTCATCAATATTTTCTGGACCTCAGTTTGAAAACACAGATACTGAATATAAGAATTCTTCTAAACTCAAAATTCTGTGATTCTGGTTATCTTCCTGAATATTTGTAGATTCTAAGTGCTTGGCAGAATAAATATAAATCTATAAGAACATGTTTTTGAAATGAAGAACTGATGCCAAATTTGTCAAATTGTCATGACTCCATAGGAAAGTTACATGTTCCGTATCTCATCCATATATCGAGCTCATTTTCTGTTCAGATAACATGTAAACACTGATGAGAAAATGGGTGATACGGCATCAATCTTGCTATAAGAAAACAACATTTTCAGAACAAAGGTCTTTATATAAGTAGATTATATTTGGAAGGGCATTGTGTATATACATGTGAAAAATCATGTTTAGAAAATAGTGACTAATTCAATCTGGGTGAAGTGAAGGCTTTAAGTAGAAAATTAGGGCAATATTAAAAGCATTTTGTACATACTATACTCTTCTTGTTGGGAGATTTTTCTATGCTAGATGAATCTTCCAAGTAAAAACATCTGCAAGTTAAAAATATAATTATGTATCCTTTCCCCCAATAACGATATAATGAAATTTTCATGTTATCAAATGTATCTAAAATTAAAGCTTACATAATAATTGTGATTAATTAGATTAATTGTTTAGAACTTCCTGTGTTATAAAACCAAATTAAAAGCAATCTCTGTTTAAGGAGATGATTCCCTAAATAAATAGCCTAAATGACGTGCCCACTAGTGTACTGGGACAGGCATAACTATGAAAAGACAATGAGGGAGAGAGGGAACAGCAGGAGATGCCCAATATATAATGTTTAAATTACATATTTCTTATTTCAACTCAACTTGTAATTTTATTCATTTTTTATAATGGGTAAATTGTAAAAATGTAAGGCATTTTACTACATTAGGTAAATTGAAAACTAAATATTGTTTTATCTTGTGTACTTATTTATCCATTTTTTTTATTTGTGGACTTATTAATGATGGCCATTCTGACTGGTGCGAGGTGGTATCTCATGGTAGTTTTGATTTGCATTTATTTAATAATCAGGGATGTTGAGCAGTCTAAAGAATACAATTTTTTTTTTGTTATTAGTTGGTTATGAATTTGGTCCTGCATAGGTAAGTTATACTGATTAGGCCTCTTATTAGCCTTAACTAAAATACCTAAAATAATAGAAATATTAAAAAGAAGTATATATCTAATTGATAGATGATAGATAGATAGATAGATAGATAGATAGATACATACATACATACATACATACGTGTAATGGTGTAATGGAGTATCATTTAGCCTTAAAAAAAAAAGACGGTCTTGCCATTTGCAACAAATGGATAAATCTAGAGGACTTTGTGCCAAGTGACATAAGCCAGATACAGAAAGAAAAAGAAAAAAAAATCTTTACCACCTCACTTATACTAGGAATCTGAATACAAGATGAATACCTAGAAACAAGGAATAGATCATTCATGGGGGAGTCCCTGGTAGGGGGCAGGGAGTTGGGAGCAATGGAGAAAGGTTAGTCAAATGATACAAAGTGGCACTTATGGAGGGTGAAGAAATCTCCAGTTCTAATGTGCAGCATAAAGACTGTAGTTAATAATACTCTCTTGAGTAATAGAAATCTGCTAAGAGATTAGCTTCCAGGTGCTCTCATCACACAAAACTATGGTAACTATATGAGGATGTGATATGATTACTAGCTTGACTACGGTAATCATTTCGCTATGTATATGTGTATCAAGTCATCATGTGGTATACCTTAAATACATATAAACTTTATTAAAAATAAAATAAGAACTATGAAGAGACAAGATATAGATATATTATGAAATACAATTTTAGTAAATAGGCATGAAATTTTCTCCTAAATATGTTGAAAATATGATTGTCAAATTTCAACTACAGAGGTTTATAGTCTTTTATAGTCACCACTGTGGTTAAAAGTAGTGAGAGGAACTGATCCCACATCTAAAGTTATGTACATAGAATTTCTTTTATCTGTTATGACCACACCTGAGGCATATGAAAGTTCCTAGGCAAGGGTTGAACCCAAGCCAGAGCTGCAACCTATGCCACAAGTGCAGCAATGCAGATCCTTAACCCAGTGTGCCGCAGCCACAACCCCATACATAGAATTTTTAGTAGTGCAAAAGTATTTCTAAAAAACACTGCATTACATTCATTAGAATAATAAAGAAAACCTAAAATCAGTTTTGTCTTTCAAATAGGCTGATGTCCAAAATTAATAAATGTGATAGATTTCAAATGAAGTATCTTAAAAGGCTTTATGAAAGTCTCCAGATTATTCAGTTAAATAAGACTAACAGTCCTATTGATTTTTTAACTTAACAAAAACATCATTTTATGCACTGTAAGACCCTTAATAATTTTTTTCAGTCTGTTAACAAATAGTTAAAAATTTCCAACTACCTCTATATACAGATTACAAAATACCTATAAAATAAGTTTATTTTACTTATTTTAAAGCTTTATTGCTCACCTCCATTTTCTTTTTTTTTTCTTTTTTTTTTTTATGGCCACCTACGACATATGGAAATTCCCAGGCCAGGGGTTGAATCAGAGCTGCAGCTGGAAGCCACACCACAGTCACAGCAACATGGGATCTGAGCTACATCTTTGACCTGTGCCACAGTTCACGGCAACACTGGATCCTTAACCCATTGAGCGAGGCCAGGGATTGAACCTGAATCCTCACAGAGACAATGTCAGGTCCTTAACCTGCTGAGGCATAATGGGAGCTCCCCCTCCATTAAAATTTTAAAATGTGTATTAACCAACACTTGTATGTCATAGAACTTGAGGCATCTTATATTAGACCATATATTTTAAACTACTGTCTGTGCTAGAAAAAATGTTCAATATAGAGATAATTTTTTTAAAAAAGTGTTTCTTAAGAACCTATTATTTTTCTTTGATATATTGTTTCTAGTATGTTTAATTATTTATACAGTAGACTTATTAAAAAATAAATATGATAAATGCATGCTATAAGCTCAGGAGAGATGACACAATTTTTGTACATAGTCATTAGAACATGAAATGAATTGAAAAACATGTAGCACAAGTTATGACTTTTTGGAAAGTTTCTAATTAAAGTCTAGATTTCATGTAGTATCACAGCAGAAATTATTTTCCACTGTGTAAAACAATGGTTGCCATGGTAATCTTTTTCTACACTGTACATATTAGATTTTTTCTCATATTGTATATTGTCTACCAATGTAATTGAATTATATTTTATATATTTTGTACATTATTTTAAGTTTCACAGTAAAACACTCCTGGATTTGAGAAGGAAATTTGGAATCTTAGAACTGCAATGCATTTTGTCCATGAAATTGAATAAAAACACGTAAAACTGAGAATTATAACCCATTTTCTAACGCATGTTCAAATTAGTGACTGTGCCTCTTGGCAAGAATGCTACAAAAATATATGGAAATGTTCAAACTGCTTAAAACTGATTAAAATTACCACTAGCTAGCATGCTATATATTTTATTTATCTCATTTATTCTCTATTTCATTCAGTATAATTTATCCTCTGTAAGGCAGAAATTTTTTCATGCAAGTGACTCTCCAGGACTGGTGGCAGTACCTGGTATGAAGAAGATGCATTATATATCCTGCCAAATGAAAAAGTAAGTGATGGCATCATATTATTTTTACAATTAGGAAATTATAAACAACTTTAAAATGCTTGTTGGAGTCAGAAACTAGTGTACTAATTCTTAACAAGCTATAAGTAAAAATAATACTCTGACATTGCCTCAAATTTCTAAAGAATAATCATTCTCCCTTTTGGCCTCTACATACGAACATCATTGTTAGGCTGACTAGATTAAACCTCCGTATGGCTCATTTTTCAAATACACGTGTTCCACTTTCTAATCACCTGATTTTTAAATTTATGTTTATTTCAAAAAATGGCCGTTAGCATGATTAGGAATGACTTTTCCAACTCTAACTAGATAAAGTTGGATCAACTAATTACCACTTGTCAAACAAGGTTTGTGTTCTCTCATTAAATATTTTTAGATTGAGGTCATGGCTGTGCTTAACTGCGAAAAATAAGAATTGTGTATCTATAATATGAAAGAGGGACTCACTGTCACACATTCTTAGTTAGGTTTGGATATCCAACCATGAAGTTATTGTAAAAAAATTAGATTTTCCTTTTAAATATGAGTCTGTAGATCCAAATAGAAGAAAACTATGGATAATTCAAGAACATAAAGCAACTGTACCACAATAAAGAAGCAACTCCATTTACCTTTTTATCTTTGGAAATAAATGACTTCATATTCAAATTCAATGAGCGTTCCACATCAAAATCACAGGTATATCAGGTTTTTTGTTGTTGTATTTGTTTCCTTAGCTCAGATTTTGGAAACAGAGCTTAACTAAGAACTAAATAAATATTATGCATACATTTTTTTTTTCCTCCAGGATAACTCTTAGGCAATTCTTATTAGAAGAATATTTAAAATGAGGTGTAATTCTTAAACAAATTCAAGATATTCAAGCTTCTAATTTGCTTTACATTTACCCATATTTATATATTATTTTAATAAGAAAATATGCAGTGCATCTATAATCATACAGTTCGCTTTTTTTTTCCCCCTGAAGTTGGGTATGAATGAGATGGAAATTGACCAGAATTTGTCAGTATTAAATTAAAAAAAAATCAAAGTAAAAAGGAGCAGATATAAAAAGAAAATTAAATTTAAAAATATTATTTTCCCAGTATAGTGAAGACACAGACTTGTATTATTATTATTATTATTATTACTATTATTACTTTGTCTTCTTAGGGCTGCATGTGCAGCATATAAAAGTTCCCAGGCTAGGGGTTGAATTGGAGCTGTAGCCACCAGCCTATGCCACAGCTTTAGCAATGCCAGATCCAAGCCATGTCTGCGACTTGCATCACAGTTTACAGCAACGCTGGATCCTTTAACCCATTGAGCGAGGCCAGGGAATCTTCATCCTCATGCATATTAGTTGGATTTGTTACTGCTGAGCCACCAATGGGAACTCCTATTTTCATTTTTAAACACTCATTCAGGAAAGAATTCACAGTCATTACTTTTCCCTGATATTAAAGTAATATAGAAGCTTTGGTCATATATGATAGCAAAAACATTTGTGTTCCTGGCTCCATATCTGTTTCTCTCTCTCCTCTCTCTGGGGCTTCAAAGATCCCCTAGTTAAAGTGTGCAGCAGATTGGTTAATTCCTCTGTGTGTGAACCTCAGCACAATGAGAGATAAATGAACTCTCCTCTGGGAACAACTGAGCAGAAGTTTGATAAGCATCTGACTTAGGATCACTGCTGTATTTTAGCTGTTGAAGTGAAGTGCTCCCCAGTCAGAGATTAGGCTATAAAATAATGGGTGAATAAACTTTAAGGTGCTTAAGTTATGGTATTTAATCATGTATTTGAATTGCATAGTATAAATTATGTTGATTGTGTCATAGGTCAATTGTTTCTGAACATATAATTTAACTACGTAAAAGACCATAAACTTTTATAGCATTAATCATATAAATTAACTGAGATTCCATACTTATATTTATCATCTTCAAATTTAACAATAAAGTATTTTAACAAATCAATTATTTTCCTATCTGATAATAAGCTTAGCTGTCTATATAAATGCCAATGTTAAATTGTAAATACCCCCATTAAAATAATGTACCTACAAAATTCTGACTTTTTTTAATTTAAATATGCTTTTACATCAGTTTTTCTATTTTTATTCAATCAGGTAACATATTTAATGATGACCACAACATTGTTCTTAGATCACGATTCGTGTTTGTGTCAATATTGAATATAGCAGTTTTTTTAAATAGCCGTGTTTAACTGTAAAATTAAATTATTTTCATTTAGACATAAAATGAAATAATGAATATGCACAAAATTATATGTGTGTCAGTTAAGTAGAGTGAATTTCTCTTGATTGCTAACATCTTTTTTTGCTTAGCAAATTAGAAACCAGAAGTTTATGACCACATATCTTTTTCTAATATTCCTTCATTCAATAAGTAGTCAGTGAAGGCCTACTACTTACAGGATTGTGATAGACTTTTCTTATTTAGCGCCAACAAATCATTGCCTAATATCTGTGATTGGACACAGTATTTTTTTTTCTCTCCTATGTAATAAATTTTACCAGCTGCACCTGTCACATGAAGGTCCAGTGTGGCAGACACACTCAATGGTGGCCCCCACTGATCGTCCCCAAATGTTCACATTTTCGTTTGACTCCTTCTTTTCAAATATAGGGAGACCTGTGACTTTCTTTTAACTGATAAAATATAACAAAAGTAATTGGATGTCAGTTCTCTGATTACATTATATAAGGCCCCTTCTTAGCAGACTGGAGAGAGAGTTTCTTTTTGGCCTTGCAAAATCAAACTTCCATGTGCTAAGTGCCTACAGAGAGGATCATATAACCGAGAACTGCAGGTGGGCTCTGGGATCTGGGAATGACTTCCACCTGACATTCAGTGTAAAGCTGGGACAGGCAAATTAACTCTACCCACCACCTGCATAAGCTTGGGAGTAGATTCTTCTCCAAATAGTCCAGGTAAGAAACCAAACCTGCCAACATTTTGACTGTAGGTATTTTTGCTTGTTTTTCTGGCCACCATCCACAGAATGTAGAAGCTCCTGGGCCAGGGATCCAACCCGAGCCACAGCAGTGACAATGCCCAATCCTTAATCAACTGCACCATCAGGGAATTCCAACATTTTGAGTGTAGCCTGTGATACTATGAGCAGAGGACCCAGTAAGACCTGCCCAAACTTCTGGCCCATGGTAGCTGTAAGATTTTTTTTTTTAATGTGTATTATTAGAAGCCCCTAAGGTGTGGAAGTTTCACAACAGCGACAAGAAAAACAAATATATGAAGACTGATAAAAATTCCACAATTTTGTGGTAGTACCACCTGGAACTCAACACCTCTTCAGTTGTGAAGGTGAGGAAGAAAATGTCTGAGAAATATGTACTGACTCTTCTATGCCTCTATCTGGGAATAGTGTATGTCCCTGGAACCCATAGCTATTCAGCTGGCTGTCTAAATGAAAGAGCTGAGAAAAGTGAGAGAGCAGATGGTACATTTGGAGAATACCATTATTTACCTTTCTTTACAACAAAATATATTTTACCTGTTTATTTCTACATGTAGAATACATTAATCCTGCCCAATGAGGGAGAACACAGAGTCTAAACTGGACATAGTTTTAAAAATTGAAGTCCAGAAATTCCGAGCTGTATACACTAGCATATAGGATATGTAAGTAGGTCTTGGACATTTAAAAAACAATTTTATGTCCTACTCACATCTACTCTCCAATGATGAAACAGAAAAAGACAAACTTAATTGATACTCTCATTTGGAATGTTCCTAGATTACACTGATTTTCTGTCTCTGCAGAGCTATTTTTTGGTTGCTTTTCACAATACTTACCTCTAAATATTTTGTTTCATTTTAAAAATTTCCTTGCTTAGCCATATCTGAAATGAGTGTTTGAAAATATTATTCCCTGAAGATTATTCAACATTTTGGTACATATCTTATTCAGAGAATTTTGAAGGCTCAAGATCATTTAAAATCTGAAACTGTGGTGTAAAGGTATAGTGGTTTTGGGATTAAGTAAAATGTCCTTGTCTGTTATAAGAACTAGTGGAACATTATGTTGGATAATTGTACTCAAATGGTTCAAGAAAATAACTTATTTACATAACACTTGGAATTTTGGAATGCTTTGAAATTCAAGAAGAAGAGAATAGGGAGAGGAGGAGAAGGAAGGCTGCATTAGAGAACAATCCAGGAAACCCAAATTTGAATAACCAAATCTTTGGAGAAAAGAAAAAGTGGGCTTCCTGAAATTTGTCAATTTGTAGAAAAGAGCATAAATGTCAAATAGAAAATGATGTGAGGGTATTATTGTGTGCAGACATGAATTTGAAATGTAGTTGATAAAAAGAGTGTAACTTCAGAGAGAAGAGAGTCTAAAGTGGTGTAAGAGCCAAACTGCACATAAAATTTACCTTTTAGGCTAATTTTTGAAATTGACCATGTAAAGGATGAGAATTTAGTAAACTAAAAAAAAAGTAACTGCAAATTTTCAGTTTATATTGATGGTGTAAAGATCTCTGTCTACCTTATCCCCAGAAACAACTGTAACTGATGAAAATTATAGAAAAATAAAACATTTAAAGCCTATAAAAAATGTCCTAAGGGCATACAGGAAATGAAGAAATACTTATTCAAGAAAATCTACTAAGTCTTAGGATGTATTTAATAATAATATGCAAAACTTACACCATGAAAACTATAAAAAATTCATTAGAGACAAATAAAAGACATCCTATGTTCACATAATTGTCTTAAGATTGTTGAGTTGGTAATATTATCCAACTAGATCTCAGATTCAGTTTAATCCCTATCAAAATTCCAGTTTCCTTTGTAGAACTTGATCCTGACTTTCACATGGAAATGCAACAGCTGAAATAATCTTGGAAAGAAGGAAAAAGTCGAAGGACTCACTCTTGACAATTTCAAAACTTAGGACAAAACTACAATAATCAAGGAAATGTGGTACTGGTATATAGATAGAATTGTAGATTAAAATAGTAAATAGATTTAAGATCCCAGAAACAAGCCCTCATCTATGTTATACTTTACTTTCTATACAGAATATTAATTTGTTTAATTTTTCCTGCCACTGTATATTGTTAATGCTGCCGTTAATCAGAAGGAAAATTTTTCCATCTCTAAATATTGAGTGGAATCAGTAGACCACCTTCAGTCAAGCAAAAGGAGCTTCTCAAGTCTCCATGTACATATGAATAATTAGGATACCTATTAAAATGCATATTCTGAGTCATTAATTCTTGGGTGGGGTCTGAAATTCCATGTTTCTGACAAGCTTTCTATAAATACCTTGAACACAGACTTTAATGAGTCCAGGGTGTATTAGTTTAAAGTATATATTAGTAAAATGGGAAATTTTATGGTGGAAAAAAACAAATGATCTACTTGGTCAAGAAGTCTGGAAATAACTGAAATACGCAAAATTTGCAAAAAAATATTGTCTCATGTTGGTAGAACATTTATATTATCAGGATAAATTCATAATAGATACAGAATAGGAAATAGCTCAAACCAGAAAATATATGTAGTATTAATCATTTATGATATTTCTTTAGAGCTTATAGTTAAGGACATCTTATAGAAACATTATAAAAAGAAAGAACAAGATAAGCAAAAAAGTTGATTTTTTTATGATACTACTGCTGGCAATAGGGCAGAAATCACCAACCAAGTCTGCATATCCAGCTCTGTGGAAACAAAAGGCAGCAGGATTTTAAATGCTAGAGTGAGCAAGTGGAAAAGCATTGGAGGACATTAGGTGGGAGGCTGATCAATGTGATGTGTCTACCACATTAAGGGATTCCTGAGTTTGCAAATGTTTTTCTCTGTGATTAGGCCATCTGCGTGTGCTAATTGGCTTTATCCAAAGGAAAATCAGCTTTCTCCTATCTTCATTACCGAGTTGGTTTTACCACTTGGAGCAAAGCTCCAAGTTAGGGCTAAAGTTAAAACTCCTACCTTTCCATAGAGACTGGCACACAGGTATGGCTTTTCCCTTGATTACATTTTTAAAAGATTGGCTCCCAGGTCCTTGAGAAAGACATCTTGGGTTGTAAAACTGGAAAGAGGACAAGGGACAAAGAAAGAATTTAAAATTACAAGTTTTAATGCTCTAAGGAAAAGATCAGTCTGAGGAAAAAGTTATGTAACAAACTTCAAAGCAAATATCTATATATCATGAAACTATTTTTTTTTAATTTTAAAGTATAGTTACAATGTGATAATTTCTGGTGTACAAGAAACTGATTCAGTTATACATATACACACATCCCTTCTTTTCTCATATATTATCACAATATTGGGTAGAGTTCCCTGTGCTATACAGCAGGTGTCCATTGGCCACACATTCCAAAACATTATAAGTATCTTTTCTCTTGAAGCAGAAAAAGAAAAAGAAAGCTTTGTTTTCATGAAAATTGTTCAAAATTTCTAATATGCAAGAACCAAATATACCCACCATTTCTTGACGTCTTTCTAAATGTCCGACTATTCATATTATATAGTTTTGATTTGTAACTATAAAGTTATATACTGTATTTTGTTATTTGGACAAGGAGATTTTTATACAAAAAAAATAACATCATTGATTCAATGGTTTGTTGACTATATTTTATTGTATTGCATTGTTTGGTGAAGGTTTAGTTTGTAGATCCTAAGAATATTACCCATTCATCGGATTACTGATATCCAGACTGCAGATCTAGTATTTAGCAAGAAGTAAGCAAGATTGACAAGATTACCTGTGCAGTTTGAAATCTGAATTGAGTGGGCAGAAATCTTACAAAAATCAGCAAAGAAAAGTACTGTGAGTCTAAATCAAGAGCAAAAGCATCATTCCATGCAGAAAGCTGTCAGAAATTGACTGCGGTGAAGTTTCCCAGAAAAGTAGAGGCCAGCTGCCACAAAAATGCCTGGTTCATGCTTAAGGAAACATTCATCCAAATCTGAAGAACATTGGCGTATGGACCTGAAAACATTTCAAATTCATGGACCAGTGAGTTCAAGCTATCTCTTATGCACACAAATACAGTGAATGTCATTCTGAGTAACAGCAAAGACACATAGACGTGTTAAAATCTAGGGTTTACATATGCAGCAGAAATACATTTGAAAGCCTCTTCATTATAAAAGTAATTTTTAAACCTTCTGATTGTGAAAGCAAATAACTAGGTATAATGTAATAGGATGTAATCCTCAATGTAATTTCTAATTCAATCTATGACATAAAAATAAGTCAGAGAAAAATTTAGCACACAGTTCTAAGAAAACCAACTTCCATGTCCTGCAAGAATCACAGAATTTTATAGGAGAAGAATGGAGTCCTAAAAATAAATAGGCTTTGTTTTATAAATGTCAAAATTAATGCTTGGAAAATAAGCACAATCAGGAAGTGGGTATAATTAAAACTCAGGCATGTTAAAAAAAAAAAAAAACCTCAGGTATGTTCTTCCTTTATTTTTTTTTAAACTTTCATGACATTATTAGTTTAAAACAATTTACTGAGCTTGGAATTCTTTCATTATTTTCACAATCTCTTGTTGTGGTTAAAAAGATGGAATTTAAAATTTATCAACTTGTCCATCCTCTTATTAAAAATAGACTGGCTCCTAGTTTAACCTCTCTAGTTACACAATGTGTTGTTAAACTGGAAATACAATGCCAGCTATCTTAGAGTTTTGTAGTGGGTATTAAATGTAACGCATATGAAGCAATTAGCATACTTCCATTCCAAAGAAATGTTAGCTGTTCTGTAATTATCATTATCATAATGTACTCAAAAATGATTTAACCAATATTATTATCATATGGTATCAAATCCAGCAGATTGTATACCTACCCACTTGTCTCTGCATGTGTGTGTGTACATATATATATATACATATATATATATATAGCTATCATTTCCATTTTATTGAACAGCCAGGAAATGCAGCAAATGCTTGGCAAGCTGATGACATTTCAATAACCCAAAGACAAACAACAACCAAATAAAAAAGATTAAGAGAGTTTTTCTATTTTATTTGTTATAAACTAATTGCACAACTAGCTTATGGAATGACAAAGATATTTTTCCTTTGCTGAAAAAATCTCCCTTGTCCTTCAACTGAGGAAAGGTCCACAGATTTTCATTCCCTAATTCTACTTTCCTAGAGTCAACTTTCCCACTATTTTTTGAACTTCTATTAATTTTATACTAAAGTGTTGTTGTATATAATTTCTCATCACTAAAAATATTACCTGTTTGGATGTAATCTACTGAACAACAGAAAAAAATCTAGAATATGTTTTGTTTCCTTTTTGACTATCAGTCAATTTTTGCTTTAGTCTGGTCCAAGATAAATTCACAGTAGTAGATTATTGGCAGATCTAAAATTGATTAATTGGCAAATGACAATATAAATTGCTGCAATGTGAAGGCAGCTTATTTAAATCAATGAACGACTGATAGAAATTAAGTATCACATACCTTGATTTGAGTTGCAACATTTTACTGACTTGACAAAATGAAGGAACAATGAATGAATGCTACTTATGGAAGAGACTGATGGACACCCTTCTTTGAACCTCAAAAAAAATGCAGATAAAAGTGCCAAATCAGAGTTCCCATCATGGCAGAGCAGAAACGAATCCAACTAGGAACCATGAGGATGTGGGTTTGACTCTGGCCTCACTGAGTGGGTTAAGGATCCAGCATTGCTGTGAGCTGTGATGAAGATCACAGACACAGCTCGGATCCTGCATTGCTGTGGCTGTGTCACAGGCCAGCAGCTATAGCTCCCATTAGACCCCTGGCCTGGGACCCTCCATATGCCACAAGTGTGGCACTAAAAAGACAAAAAGACCAAAAAAAAAAAAAAGTGCCAAATCAAGCCCTCCTTCTCCATTAAAGAAGATATATTTGAACAGTTATCAGAGAATGTTTTGTCTTTAATTCTCTTCTTTCAGTTTAATGGCGTCTTGTCTTATGTTTAAGTCTTTAGCCATTTTGAGTTTATTTTTGTGCATGGTGTGAGGGGTGTTCCAGTTTCATTGATTTAAATGTGGCTGTCCAGTTTTCCCAGCACCACTTGTTGAAAAGACTCTCTTTATCCCATTTTATATCCTTGCCTCCTTTGTTGAAGATTAATTGATTGTAGGTATCTGGGTTTATTTCTGGGTTCTCTATTCTGTCCCATTGGATCGTATATCTGTTTTTGGTACCAGTACCACACTGTCTTGATTACTGTAGCTTTGTAATATTGCCTGAAGTCTGGGAGAATTATGCCTCCTGCTTGGTCCCAAGGCAACGAAAATAAATAAAAGTAAACCAATGGGACCTAATCAAACTGACAAGCTTTTGCACAGCAAAGGAAACCATTTTAAAAAACCCCAAAAAACAAAGAGACAACTTACAGAATGCAAGAAAATATTTAAAACCATGCAAATGACAGGGGCTTAATCTCTAAAATATACAAACAACTTATATAACTCAACAGCAAAAAAGCCAACAACCCAATTGAAAAATGGGCAAGATACATAAATAGACATTTCTTCAAAGAAGATATACAGATGGCCAACACATGAAAAAATGCTCAACATTACTAATTATTAGAGAAATGCAAATCAAAACTACTATGAGGTACCACCTCATACCTGTCAGAATGTCCATCATTAACAAGTCAACAAATAACAAATGCTGGAGAGGGTGTGGAGAAAAGGGAACCCTCCTGCACTGTTGGTGGGAATGTAAGCTGGTATAACCGCTATGGAAAACAGTATGGAGGTACCTCAGAAAACCCACTCTTGGTCGTATATCCAGAAAAAACTTTCCTTGAAAAAGATACATGCACCTGAATGTTCATTGCAGCACTATTCACAACAGCCAAGACATTGAAATAACATAAATGTCCATCGACAGATGAATGGATTAAGAAGCTGTGGTATATATACACAATGGAATATTACTCAGCCATAAAGAGAACAAAATAATGTCATTTGCAGCAACATGGTTAGAAGTAGAGACTCTCATACTAAGTGAAGTAAGGCAGAAAGAGAAAGACAATACCATATGATATCACATATCTGTAATCTAATATACGCCACAAATGAACCTCTCCACAGAAAAGAAACTCATGGACTTGGAGAACAGACATGTGGTTGCCAAGGCAGAAGGGGAGGGAGTGGGGTGGACTGGAAGCCTGGGGTTAATAGATGCAAACTATTGCATTTGTAGTGGATAAGCAATGAGATTCTGCTGTATAGTTCAGGGAAGTATATCTAGTCATTTGTGATAGAACATGATGGAGGATAATGCAAAAAAAGATTATGTATGTGCGACAGGGTCACTTTGCTGTACAGTAGAAATTGACAGAGCACTGTAAATCAACCATAATGGAAAAAAATGTCATAAAACAAAAATGTAAATATATTAAAAATTAAATAGTGTTTACAAAAATATCCATTCATTTTATATGTACACTTTTTTTCCTGCTGTTGAAATAAACTGTTTTTATTATTTGAGGTTCAGGGTAAGTGCGATGCCACTGGAATGTAATCTGCCGATTACAATGTAAAGATCTCATTGGTAAAGATCTCAAAGGACATAAGTAATAAGATAGGCTGAACAGGCAGCTATTCCTTTTAATACTAATTAAAGAAGCTGTGAGCAAATGGCTACTTGACCTTCTTAACTGAGCAGCTTTCCTTTACTGCTCACAACTGATGTACATACATGATCACTTGGCTGTTAATACTTGTAACCATCTGTTATAATGGCAACAGGCCTGCTCACAAAATAGTGATATTTTAGACTGTAGGTGCCAGTTAGGTAGATTGGCAGCTTAAAATTCTGAGAGCACTTTTTTCTGCAGCAAGTGGTACCATATTAATACCCACATGGCTTCTTATCACCAAACTACCTGCTCATTCTTTTAGGCCAAAAATATTCATGGAAGGATGATAGTGTGTACTTGAGAAAAATTAGTGAGAATCAGGTGTGAAAGAATTAGATCTTGTCACATCCTAATCTATTTTTTTTAATGACTTTATATATTTGAGTAGCAAGCAAACCTGTGAAAAGCCATAAAAACATTTTAAGTAATTGAAAGAAATATTATTGATACATTGTGGTGTTTGGTGAGTATAGATATTTAAGTGTGTAAAAAATAAGTGATGCTTTCAGGACTTAGGTTAGAGGAAGTACCTATGTTAAATAAACTTTTGCTTAAGAATTCCAAATCAGTGCACAGGAGAAGGTTAAGTGGGGAAAGAAAATTATTAGATTATAATTCAAAAATTCTACAAGTTTACATGGCGATGGATGGCATATGCTTAAAATTATCCCAATATATATTTTTTTAATTTCCTTCTTTCTGGTCATACACAGTATCCCAGAAAAAAAAATTATGTTCTGCAATTTTTGCCTTAATATGCTGACATGTAGAATCTGAAATTTCAAGGTTCTCAGTTTCAGAATAGCACTAAGGCAAAATAAAAATTATTCTCAAGTGTTTTATACATTCTTCACTCTATTCAAATTCCAGTCTTTCAGGAGACAATTCAACTTTTGGCAAGAGTCTTAAGGCTGGCATTCAGTGGCAGCCTCTGCATCAGAAACACAGTCTTTCATTTTTTTTCTAGTCTATGAGGATAAGTATGCCGATATGTTTGGAGCAATGGCTGATCTCAGAAACAATGGTTGGAATCTGGGTGGTACAGCCAGCAGGTTGACTCTGGTCATATTCAGTGGACGTTCATATGAGTGACTCAGGGATTTAATAAACAGCTTCAATTTGTATCAACTCTTCACAGGTCCTCAAGGACTGTGTCTTTAAATCTGTCAGTTTCTTGTTTTCCAAGTGACAGACCAGTCAGCCTTCAATAAAGAGAGACCCAAATTCAAGAGAATTATTGACCAGTGTATAAGAAAGGCTGTGAATTCTGCTCATTGAGGATAGCCATTGTGCCCTGCTTAGCCTCTAGTTCGAAGATGCTGAGTGGAGAATAAAGATTCTCCAAAAGATAGGAGAAAGTCAGTTTTTCGTGTAAAGTCAAATTGCAGTGGGGCCCAACTTTTCCGCATTCTTCAATACATCATTTCACATTGACAATCAAGGCATGTTGACCCTTCCCCATGCTATCATTCACTGAGTCTGAGTTGATCCGCTCAAAAAAGTGACATAGGACAAATTGTCACAGGGTTTCCATTGGTCTGAGAGAATATGCTACTAGCTGATCTACCTTAAAATATACAGGAAAGGACATGCTTCAGGCTGATCCAATCCAAACTAGGGTCTAAACTCTAAAACAAAGAGTAGTAGTAAGAGTAGTTATATAACTATAAAAGATGGTATAAATGCATATTTATTTTCCTCTACTTTTAACTGATTTAAAAATCAATGGTATAAAACCATATGTATATAATTGTATTTGGCAAACTTTTACATATGAAAATGTAATGTAGTTGATGGTAACAGCACAGATGAGGTATGTGGGAGAAAAGCTACACTGGAGTAAGGAAATGACTCCAAATGATTACTCAAAACCACAGAAACAAAGAGAATCAAGACGAGTAAATTAAATAGTTAAGATACTAAACTCTATGAAATATTCCTGCCCTCTTTCCTTTTACAGTTTCTTTAATAGACATACAATTATACAAAGTAATATTTATAACAATGTACAGTTGAGCCTAAAACATATACAGATGTAATATATGGATTATAGCCCCCAAAAAGATGGAGGAGAAGGTACAGGACTATATAGAAGCAACTTACTATATCTCACGGAATTAACATCAGGATAAACCTGAAGTAGTTTCTCATAAGTTAAGATGTACATGGTAAGCTATAGAGTAACCACAAAGAAATTAGCTCAAAATATAATAAAAACAAATTGAAGAAATTAAAATTTTACACTAATAAACTTAATGGGAAAAGAAAGCAGCAAAGGAGCAACAGAGAAAATAAAAAGACATGGGACATAACAGTAAACCAAGTGAAAAATTCCAAAAGTGAATCCAACTAGATAAATAACATGAAATGGGAATTGATTAAACAACCAAATCAAAATGCAGATAGTCTGAGAAGAGAGACAACAATAAGATCCCAGTATAAACTCTGCATAGGATACATATTTTACATTAAAATAAGTCATTAGATTAAAAGTAATAGGAAGAAAAGGGAAAAAAAAAGTAATAGGAAGAAAAGGAAGTACCATGTAAACAGCAAACAAAAAAAATCTGGTGTAGCTTCACAAATATCAGATAAAATTGACTTTAGAACAAAATAAAATACTAGAGCTAAAGATACATTTTATAATAAGAAAAAAGTTACTATAACTTGAGATATAACAATTACATATAATATCTAAAAGAGTCCCAGAATACAAACAACAAAAACACACAGAATTGATATCTGGAGTCTAATATAAGGCACAAAGGAATCTTTCCACAGAAAAGAAAATCATGGACATGGAGAACAGACTTGTGGTTGCCAAGGGGGAGGGGGAGGGAGTGGGACGGAGTGGGACGGAGTGGGATGCACTGGGAATTTGGAGTTAATAGATGCAAACTATTGCCTTTGGAGTGACATCTTGGTGTATAGCACTGGGGACCATATATAGTCACTCCTGATGGACCATGATAATGTGAGAAAAAAGAATGTATACATGTATGTGTGAGTGGGTCACCTTGCTATACAGTAGAAAATTGACAGGACACTGTAAACCAGCTAAAATGGAAGAAATTAAATTCATTATAAAAGAAAAATAAGAAAAAAATTCAATAATAATAGTTGGACACTTTCAATATCTTCCTTCCACTAATGAATAGATTAACATATATTTGATAAAGTAGTTATATCTAGAATGCATAAACAACTCCTGCAACTCAATAATAAAAGGAAAAATAATCAATTAAAAATGGGCAAAAGATCTAAATACACATTTCTCCAAAGAAGATATACAAATACGTGTGGTTAATAAACACATGAAAAGTTGTTGAACATCATGGGATATCAGACATGAAGATTAAAACCACAACGAGATGTCACATCATATCCACTAGGATGGCTGTAATAATAATGATAAAAAGACTAAGCAGGTATTGATAAAAAATTGGAGAAACTGGAACTCTTAGACACTTCTGGTGAAAATGTTAAATGGTTCTGTACCTGAAAAACAATCTGTCATTCTTCAAAATAGTCAACATAAAATTACCATATGATTCAGTAAATATGCTACTGGGTATAACACCCAAGAGAACTGACTATATATGTTCAAGTAAAAACTTTCATGTGAATGTTCAATGAAACATTATTCATAATATCCAAAAGTTTACCAACTTATGAATGGATAAATAAAATGTGGCATACTCACAGAGTGGAATATTATTTAGCAATAAAGTTCCAATATATACTACACTTAGATGAATCTTGAAAATATTATACTAAATGAAAGAAACCAGCTGAGAAAGAAAACATATTATTTCATTTATAGGAAATGTCTCGAAAGGAAAATCTATAGAGATAGAATGTAGGTTAATTGTAGCCTAGGAGTTGGGTAAAAATGGGGAGTGACTGCTGCTGTGGGCTTCTTTTGGGGTGGTGAATGTTCTCAAATTGACTGCAGTAATAATTGCATAACTCCTCAAATGTACTAAGGATATTCACTTGTATGTCTTCATTGGTGGATTTTATAATATGTGAGCTATATATTAATAGATATATTTAAAACTTCTCCAGATTTGAAATATAAATTTATCTCCTCTACACACAATATTTCACCCAAAACTCAAGTCTCACTAAAATACCCAGACCTCGAACTGGAGGAAAATCAAGAAAAGCTGAACTGAGTAAAGGACCTCAATGCCAACTGAAAGTCTGGGAGAAATACACACAAATACAACATGAGAAGGGACAAAAATGAGCTTACTTCAGGATACATAATAGTAAAAATATTATTTAATTTTTTTTAAATAAGTATAGTTGATTTACAATGTTTCTTTAATTTCTGTTGTACAGGAAAGTGACCCGATCACACACAGTTCCCTGTGCTGTACAGTGGGACCCCATTGCCCATCCATTCCAAATGTAACAGTTTGCATGCACCAAACCCAAACTCCTCATCTATCACACTCCCTCCCCCCTCCCCTCTGGTAACCACAAGTCTGCTCTCCTTGGCAGTGATCTGTTTCTATTTTGTAGATAGGATCGTTTGTGCCATATTTTAGATTATACATGCAAGTGATAGGTCAGGGTCGTTTTATAGGTAGTGAGGATCTATAACTGCAAGCTTAACTGGGATGTTAAAGATGATATGACTGCCTAGGATCAAAGTCAATGTTAAAAGCTAAAATTATTTTAAATCCCTGACAACTGCTTTTGTAGTCTCATTAAATAAATTGACTATCAGTTATGAAAGACAGGATAAATTAAAAAAATAAGACTGTATCTACCTGTGCTCTCTAGTACAGAGAGGGAAAAGAATGGTCTTACAGCTTGCCTACTATACAAGTTAATGTATTTTTCATCCTCTAGTTTATATGCATCACATGTATTTTTCTGCTATCATCCTTTCAAATACAAGCTGACGTGTCAAATACTTATCTAAATAAATTACCATTCTGGAAGCCAGTATTCCAGTCGTGGCCAGTCAGGACTCCTAAGGAAGTCTGTTTAGTAAAATGATGAGTATTGCTGATTGCAATCATTTGGAAATGGCCGCTATTATCAAGATGCCAGGATGTTGGGTGTAATCCTGCCGACAAGGTTGTACTTCTAGTCTACTCCTGCCTTCATCTTAAAATGGAGAAAGTTTCAAGCTGATGGAGCTAAAAATTAACTATTACATTTAGAATGTATAAGCAAAGAGATCCTACTGTAGAGCAGGGGGAAATAATCCAGTCTCTTGGGATAGACCATGTGGAAGATAATATGAGAAAAGAATATTCTTTACACTATAAATCAACTATACTGTAATAAAAATTATTTGTAAAAATAAATACTGTGTTATAGTTGCTAAAAATTAACTACATGAAGAAAAAAGAAGATTGAGTTTATATGTAGAGTGAATTTTTGGAATGATTCACAGAGTTAATGATTGTGTCTGTGGAGGATGACGGGTGGTGGATGTGACTTTTAGTTGTACTCCTCTTTTTAAAGCTATGTATATTTATATATTCAAATAAAGTGAATTAACTTAAAGTTGGGCGTTAATGAACTATGGCAGAAAGATGTGCCAAGATAATCATAGCATTATATCAATTTGATCTTCAAGGTTCTTGTTCTCAGGGCATGCTCCCTGGAACAGATTGCACTCAAAACATCTGGAGGGCTTTTTAAATACAGAATCCAGGAAGGACCTCCAGAGATTTCTATTTAGAATATCTAAGGTTGTGGGGGAAGAACTTTGAATATTTGTGGCAAAGTATCTATTCATTTCTTTTTGCACGCTGAATCTTTACAGTTATCTCACTGGACTATTTACTTTAGAAACCTATAGTAAGCAACTAAATAAAAAAGACATTTGGTCTAATGAGAGCTCACTGTCTTGTTGAAAATTCTTCCTCTAGATAATAGCAGGGACCATGTTGACTTCAAATAAACATAACATGCATGTGTTCTTCAGATAATGCGACGTTTTGTTTTTTTAATCTTCAATATGTAAAGTAAAAATTCATCTTATATCTAGGTCTTTGACATCTGAATTTACTTTGAAAGTTTTATGTTAATTGTGTCTCTCTATTTGACTTTGATAACTGAAATTAGCTCAAATAATTTTAGAATTTTTGATGGTGCTAAGACTTTAATTTCAATTTTTTTTTTCTGGCCACACCCTCAGCATATGGAAATTCCTGAGCTAGGGACTGAACTGGCACCACATCAGTGACCTGAGCCACTGCAGTGACAATGTTGGATCCTTAACACGTGCACCAAAGGGAACTCCTTAAATGTAGCTTTTTAAAATGCAGCATATTTACACAGCTCACTTTTATGCATGTTATTTGTATGTAAGTACTTATGAACCAATTATTTAAAGTTTACACAGAACATACCTTGTTCTCAGAATGAGGGATATTGTTCATACGTAATGTAGCAAAAATATTTTTCAAATAATATTAAGCAAATTAAACTCATTAAATAACTAGGGAATATGTTGGATCCCATATTGGTACAAAGATGTTTGTTTCAAGTCTTTACTCGGTGGTTCAGCAGTGCTACATAAGACCTCATTTCTGGTTGCTACTCTGACAACTGGTTTCATCTTCAGTCTGGTTTCCCATTTTTTTGGAAAATTCACTACCAACAAATTCCAGGTTATATGTTTTTACCTTTATACCATGCAAGAAAGAAGAAGTGTCAATTATAGCTTTGCTAACAAAAACTGAGAAGCACTCTAATTGGGTTAGCATAAACAGTGTAATGTGTAACAGTCCATATGGCTAAGAGGATAGAATATATCACTTAGGCTTAGCAAAATGCATACTTCAAGCTCGTGTCTTTTGATGGCAGATGGCTACTAGCATTTCAGACTCACATGAACTCCTGCAATAAACTATTGTAGGAATTTGGGGGAAAGGTAGAGGGAAAGACAGTGTTGAAAAGGCAACTGAATATTTTAATTCTCTAATAAAGTTATTAAATACAATGTATTCCAAATTTTTGTTATGAGAAATGCTAACTTTTATCTTTAATAAGACAGCTATTCATGATTTCAAGGACATGTTTTACAAAATAAAGCAATAGCATTTAGCCTATTATTTCAAGATCCCCAAAGACCTCACATTAAAATTTTTTTTAAAAAATAGTGCACACTTATTTATCACTGAAGTAAAATGTGTCTTTGGCATGACAAGCCTAGTAAGGAAACATTGGATTTAAAACATTTACGATTCCAGGTGCTTGTCACTGCCACTGGGCAGTCCTTTTATTTGTGACTACTCCATGATGGTATTACTTATATTTTCTTACTTCTTAATACAAAATCAACAAATGGAAATATGATGATATTCATGACAGGAATGAAGTCATGGAAGAAAGCTTATCAAATGATTCAGAACTTTAAAATACAGTGAATGCATTGATAGATTAAGAAGCACTGATACATTGATTTCCTTCAACTACCATGCCTGTTTCATATGAAGCTGAATTTGTCAATTATGAGGAATGTTGGTCACATTTTTTTTTTGGTATGTGTGCAATGTCACATTATTTGGAGGTTTGCTATATGGATTTTGGTAAACCTTCCTAATATAAGCCTGGAGAAAAGCTACACCTGATTAACAAGTAGAAAAAGTTGAGGCAGTGATATTAACAGCATAATGTGTAACAGTGTGGTGGCTGGACAGCAAGCAGCATAAGGATCTACTTGGAAACTTATTCAGAATGCACATTCCCAAGCTCCTCTTATGGGAAAGGAAGCTCTGGAATTGCATCCCAGTAATCTGGGTTTAAACAAGTTCTTTACATGATTCCAATGCACATTAGTTTTGAGAACCACTAATTTAATTTCCAAATCCTCAAGTTCTTTTTTTTTTTTTTTTGAAGGGAGTAGAACACTTAAAAGTTTATTTTAAAATGTATTTGGGCCTTGGAAAAGTCAATGCAGACATTTGAAATATCTGTGTGGCTTATTAAAAAAAGCAGTATGTGATTATAAGTCAGGAATAGACATTTTGTAAGAATTGTGAGCCTGAACTCTCTCTCTAGATCTCTTTGTACTTTTGATTTTAAAATAACTTTATGTGTGAAATTATTTGATATTTATAATGATACAACTATATGCCAAGAATGTGCTGAGAAGTACGTACAGAATCTTCTCAAAAGCATGACATTGTTGGGGAGTTCCCATTGTGGCTCAGCAGAAACGAATCTGACTAGCATCCATGAGGATGCAGGTTTGATCCCTGGCCTTGCTCAGTGGGTTAAGGTTACGGTGTTGCCTTGAAATGTGGCATGGGTCACAAAAACACCTCAGATCCCACGTTGCTATGGCTGTTGCATAGGCCAACAGCTACAGCGCCTAGCCTAGGAAGCTTCATATGCTATGTGTGCAGCCCTAAAAAAAAGACAACAACAACAAAAAAACATGATATTGTTATAATATGAGATCTTGATGTATTATGATATTATCATCTTATATCTAAAGAGGCTGTTTTTCAAAGTGACACTGATCTTATAAGAGTAAGCAGGGCTGCTACCTTGTGTTACATGCCTCATAGAGTTACACACTTATGGATGCCTACTTCAGAAAAAAAATCCCCCTTTGATTTCTGGCACAGAGTACAACAGTGTTATTATGTGGGTAGGGGAGCCTGAAACCAGTTTGGTTCCCATGTGGGCCCATCTCCACTTCTCTCCTTTGGGCACTCTCTGACTTTCAAGCACCATTTTCCAACTCTTCTCAGATGTTCTGAGAAGCTTGGAGATTCGCATCTATGGGGATGTCCCAGGGCCTGATGCTTACTTCCTGATTCTAGAAGGGCAGCCCAGCTAGCTACTCATAGCCACTGAGAGTCAGTGAGCCATTTCATTCCTAGAACAGTGTAAGGCTAGACTGTCAGAATGTAGAAGACATGCTAATTTGAGGGCACTCAAGTTATTTATGTAGACAGAGTTTCTGCAAATATATGTGCCTATGCTCCACACACTCTAACCATGCCTTAAGCTCAAGATATTTCATGTGACAGCTTAAGGTCACAAAGTCAGGAAGGCATATAGCCAAGATTTCAAATGCATTCCATGCCTTTCCCTTAAATACTACTCTATATCCACTTATAAAAATGTGTGTCTTTGAACATGCAAGTTTAGGAGGGCATAATACCTTAACATTGTAAGATGAATGAATGACCCATACATAGCATATGACTTAATGTAATCTTTTATTTGATAAATGCATACTTTAACCCAAATTGAAAATCAATGGTATGTCACTTGGATATATTTATTTTAGACTGGTAGAGCAATGGGTATATAATACTGTGACTTCTAATAACAATAATATTAGAAACAAGAACACCACATATTAGTGGATGTTTATTAAGCACTAAGCAAAGTTAAAATGTCTTTATATAATTTATCTCATTGAGTCCTCCTAATTATATCCCTGTGATTCAGACAAAGAAACAGATTCAAAGAACTGAACACAACTTTCAGACATTAACACAGCTGCTTAGTGATCAAGTCAGGATTCAAATCCCTGTTCGTCCTCAGAGTTCCATCCTTGCGTTAATGCCTTTAAAAGGCTGGGAGATAGAACACCCTCTACTTCAATAAATGAATCTGCTAAACCTGTGAATCTATAATTTCATGCAATTTCACTAACTTTAATATGTCTTAGGTAATTATTATCATGTTCTAAGGATAATTCAGCATTAATCATGATTAAGGTTTTTTTTTTTTTTTTAATTTCAGGTGGGACCCAGTTGACTTAGATACTTAAAGACTGTTTAACATTAAACAAAAATATGCATTAATTCAAATGAATATCTGCCTTAAAATGAAACTCTTAAATTTTTAAAAGTGTACATCAAAGTAGCTGTGTATTTCTAAACACAACTGGCAATAATAACCCCATCTCAGAAAAAGCTTCTTGACAAATTTTACTTTTTAAGTATTATCTAGACAATAGAATCTTATTGGAAACTACTGGCAGGCTTATATCCAAATGACCTTCAGTATAAAGGAGAGGGTTTGGAGATATGATGTCAATTTATTACAGTTTTAAACGTTTACTCAAAGTGATATACTGAAGGAGGAAGTAAAAAGAAATAAGATAATCCATCACTTCATTACAGAGAGGACCTGCAATCTTAATGTCCCATTATACTGTTATATTCTGCCAGAATTCAATGAGAGGATGTTACTGAAAATAAAATTCAAGAAGTGTTAAGCCACAAATATGCTCATACTGAAGGCAGTTCCTGAATTCCAAAAGAGCAAAGTGTGATAGTATTTTTTTCACTGAGTAACTTTTATTTAAGCTTTTGTGTTTCCTAACATCTGGTTATACAGTCATTGAACTGTATTCATCTTATGTATTGAAAACCATTAATTATGCTGTTCATAAAATTCACAAGCATTGCTTAATTTTTAGAGGCACTGAAACAATCATTGCATCGCAGCTTTCCCATTGTGTTTGGGGCATAAAAAGGGAATAGATTTAAAATAGAAGCAGAATTACTCTTCTGAAATATACTTCCATGACAGTCATGAAAATGAATTTCAAATGTTTATATGACTGTTTTTCATCATTGGACAATGATTCTGTCTTTTTCACCAGAGTGAAGACCCATTAAGTAGCAGTCCACACCACAATCCTGACAGTTTTCTCCTGTATTTCCCAAGTTCTCAGTTGACCTATTACTATGACTATTAATTAGTGGCTTTTCTTAGTGTAGAGTTCTCAACAGTTCCATTTAGCAGAAGCCTCCCAGTCTTAGACCTTATGCTGACTCAACTATTTCCATGTTTCTATCACATGTAATAGCCTCTGTAACCCACCATTGTCTACAGACAATTTCATTGTTTAGATTGCAAGTGGTAAACTATTATGGTTGGGTTTATATCATTGATGAATCAAACCGAATTTTTTTGTTTTGTTTTTTGCTTTTTGTTTTTTATGGCCACACTTGAGGCATATGGAGGCTCCCAGGCTAGGGATTGAATCAGAGCTGCAGCTGCTGGCCTATGCTACAGTCATAGCAATGGGGGACCTGAGCCGTGTCTGAAACCTACACCACAAGTCACGGCAAGGCAGGAACCTTAACCCGCTGAACAAGCCCATGTAGTCAGGTTTGTTACCACTGAGCCACAGTTGGAACTCCAAACTTGTACTTTCCCATGTGGTTCATGACAGCAGTTTAATAAAAGTTTCAGACACTTAAAATTAGAACAAAGTAATAAATAGTTTTTATAAAATTCTAAGTTAAAGAAATTCAATGAACTATTTTCAGATATGGTTAGATACAGAACCTCGAAACTATAATCAGAGGTTTTCGTCCACTTTTTTCTACGTCTATTTTTCTGCCTCTTTTTGCTCATCGATTTCGCATTCATCCCTTGCAAAAAGAGAGTTCATACCCCCATATGAGTAGATAATTCATAATGAAGATTTCGATTAGGCAATTTTATCACTATGCACAATGTGCAAATATGGATTATGGTTCCTGCAGATGGATGATCAACATCATCCAAAACACATGCAAAAAAAAAAAAAACAGAACAGATTTTGAAGAAAGCTTTCACCCTAAAATATGGTTAACGCAAAAAGCAAGTATGACATTTTGAGTTGTCATACTTATTTTACATGTGTTGATAAGTACTAGTTATTAAGCTATTTCTTAAAGCATGAAGCTAATGACAGGATTGCTTTTATTTGGGGAATGATGAAACGTGATCCCATCACTGCAACCCGGGTGCACTCAGTCACCATCCAACAGGCATTTTCTCCTGACCCCAAGTTGAGAGAATTAGACTTAGAATCTTGTTTCCATTAAAAAAAAAATAGCTCTCATTTAAATATGGATAAAGAACTTTGAATTATCACAGAGAAAATTTACTAGTAATTAAGGTTGGCTTTATTATTTTATATTTGATCCTTCTTGATAAAGGTAATCTTTTAAGTCTAAACAGTTAGAGAAATTCTACTATGAAAGAAGGAAGAGCTGTTTTAGTAATTTACATTTACTTTATCTTGAGGGAATTTAATGGGCTATTTTACTAAAATTAAAATAATAATGGCTAGCAATTATAATTGCTGAAATTAGAATGGTAGAAATGCTGTGGACTTCCATGTTTTCTAAAAGGATATGTTGAAAACCGAAACCAATTTGAAAGGCCATATAAAGTCAATGTAATTTATTCACTGTCCTTCTTTTAGAAAATGGATTTATTCCTCTGCTAGCATTTTCTTAAAATGTCTTGGCTTACTTTTCAATTCTTTTCAGGATTTCAATTTCCTGTTGGAACTTTCTACTTGTCACTACTTACTAAGAAAGATAGTAGAAATGGCTTAAACATAATTGTAATTTTCATGACAACACTAGAGTAGTTCAAAGAATGAAAGGAAGATAATCCAGTTAAATTGCTATTTTTCATCCACATTGGAATTTTTAGATATAAATGAGTTCATATAAATGGAAGAACTGTCATAAAGGTAAGGTCGTTTAAACAGTTGGCTTCAATTTAAATAGTTTTTCAGCAGATCAACATGTCATGCAGTATGACATGGATCGATAGCTTTTGTCAAGATGTTTGTCCTCTATTGAAATGTGATATGAAAATATTCAATTATTACACTTTATTTTTAATGTCCAAGTAGTGAATCTTTAAGGTGTATGTCTTTTAAAAATAAATCATGTGTCCAAATTGAGTTGGGGAGGAGAAGTCAACATGTGATGATGACAAAAAAAAAATTATAGTTTTTCTTTTTTTTCTGTAAAATATCTCGAATAGTTGGACTAATAGGATTATGCTTGTGGTAGAATAAAGTAGGCAGGAAATGAGACAAAGAATAGAGTAGTTTGTGTTATATTCCTTGTTGGTTTGAATGGAAGGCATTTAGCCAAAGTATAGATTTAGAGTTTGATTGGCATCAGACTTCAAAAGCGTTTAAGAAAGAAAACTGCATTTGCCATTGGGTTTGTGTATGTATTAAGCAACACAACGCATATATTTCCTAGTAGAGCATAAGACCGTGAACATGAACAATTATTCCAAACATGAATTAAATCTAAAGCTTTTTACAGTGTGAGATGAGTTACACGGAGTGGGAAAAAAAAGGCCTAACAGTAGGTGATCCAAATATAGAAATTATTTTTAGATATTTAGAGTATAGAATAGACATGTGGCAAACTTACAGCATCATCTTAAAGGAAAAACCAGGAAAAAATTATTTTTATTTTAAAAGGCCCAAATAATTGTCCTTCTTTTAGATTTTATAATGTTTCTTCTCAAGATGTGTAAACTAGCTGGAAAAATTCTCCACTAATAATGATTAATTTTTCAAATGGAACTTCAAATTGCCATTCTCACAACAACTATTTTATTAATTAGTGTTAACAGAGTAGTTGTTTTATTTTTCAAGTTAGAAGTGTGACTGTATTCCAGTCTACTGCAAACTTTCCCAGGCCGTATTACACTTTATATCACTGGAATTTGCAAACAAATAAAGATTAAGTATTTAGATAAAAATTAAATTATTGTAGCTCAGAGGGTTAAGAAACCAACATAGTGTTTGTGAAGATTCAGGTTCAAACCTTGGCCTCACTCCGCGGGTTATGGATCCAGTGTTGGCCTAAGCTGTGGAGTAGGTCACAGATGTGGCTCAGATCCTGTGTTGTGTGGCTGTGGCGTAGGCCTGTGTCTGCAGCTCCAATTCAATCCCTAGCCTGGAACGCCCATATGCCATAGATGTGGCTGTAAAGGAAAAAAAAAAATTATTTGACTATAGTTATAAACAGAATATGTATTAAGCTACATTTGAATAGTGATAATTGTCATTTTGATGTTTACTAGCAGAAAAAAGTCGTTTTGGAATCACCTTTTCTGTTTGCTTTTTTTTATTATTATATGAGTTTTAGGTGCACAGCCTTACATTCAACATCTCGTGTGCATGGCAGAGTGGTCACCACCACAGTCTAGTTACCATCCCATCACCATACACCTGACACCCTTCATCCCGCTCGCCCACCCCTCAAACCCCTTTCACTCTGGTGGCCACTCCTCTATATCTATGAGTTTATTTTTTAATCGATTTTAAAATACCATTTTGAAATCTGAGAGATGATAATGTTAAACTTAAGATGTACTTTACAAATAATATTGTTTTGCTTACTCATTGTTTATGGCTATAACTGATGCTTTTATGCTATAAGTTTCCACATAATACTTGAGACCAAAATTAATTTAGGACACAAGGCAGTCACAAAGACTTTTTGATCATTGGACACATTACTTGCGCATCCCTGAACAATTTAAAATATGTCTTCTGGTATCAAACGCAATGCCAGAGATCTGTGTATATCCAGTGATTGCTTATTTATTTATCTATTTCCTTAGTAATTGAGTGATATTTATTCACCAAAATATTCAAATGTTAGCCATAAATATTTCCTAAATGCCTATTTATCCAAGGACATTTTAACACTGTATTCTATAATATCATCACTCTGTTCTGACTTAATGACTCATCTTTTTCCTCCTCAATATATTTCCAAATTTATTCTGTATGGCGCTGCTTTGTTTTGAGAATATTCTCAGATTTATCTCACAGATTCACTAACATACTGTAATATGGAGGGGATCTGTGAGCCTAAAAAATCTGAATAAAATAGATCATCATTTCATATTTTTAATATTTTTATTTCACAAATGTTGGATCAATAAAGATAGGGAATTAAGAGGTATAAAATAAGCTATAAGGTTATATTACACAAGATAGAGAATATAGCCAATGTTTTATAATAACCATAAGTGCAGTATGACTTTTAGAAATTATACATCACTGTTATGTATCTGTAATGTATAATATTGTACCTCAACTACACTTCAGTAAAAAGATGTTGGGTTTATTCTTATAAATGCCATCTAACAGTGTTTAGTTAAAGAGATGAGGGAAAATCATATTTTTAAGAGCTTTGAAATATTTAGCTTTTTGAAAAGGAGGTAAGCAAGAGAGTAAAAAGGAAAAGGCACACAAAAAATTATTTGTGAAACCAGTAATATCTACAAAATTCAAAATCCTGATATTAAGGGGAAAAAAAAAAACAGCAAAATGGACTTCTCGTCTTGGCTCAGCAGTTAAAGAAACTGACTAGTATCCATGAGGACACGGGTTCAATCCCCGGCCTTGCTCAGTGGGTAAAGGATCAGGCATTGCCGTGGCTGTGGTGTAGGCCGGTAGCTACAGCTCCAATTTGACCCCTAGCCTGTGAACCTCCATATGCCACGAGTGTGACCCTAAGAAGACAAACAAAAACAAAAACAGCAAAATATTAAGGGCAGAATGGTTTAGAAGGGTATATACTGCGATGGAGAAAGAGAAAGTATTTGAGATTGGTTATATAGCCATAGAACCTGCAGAGCCAGTGAATTCAGAGGAAATGTGTCATTAAGATCCTGTGAAAAAATAAGTAGAATGTGGAGGAGAAAAATGCAGTGTTTGTATGTGTATTTGTGTTTCAATGTGTATAGGCAAAAAATATAAAGAACATATATATAAAATACATATATTTCAAATATATAGATTGTATATTACTCATATACATATAACTACAAATTGAAATATTACCTATCTGCGTGAGAGTGTATGCCTATGTACGTACCATATATTTCATTAGTAAAAATTTTGACTTACGTAGAGCTGGATTTAAATCACCCTATACCCATGCTAGTTTCTGGATACAGCATATCCTAGTATTTTCCCGTTCTGACTTTGACTGGCATCCATGTAGATAATGCCGTAGTCTGATGTTTATGTTATCTAGTGCCCTCTGTGCGCTGGTCTACTCGTTTACTAGGGCTGCCTTGACACAGTACCACAAATTTTGTGGCTTCAAGGACAGAAGTTTATTTTCTCACACCTATGGAGACTAGAAAGCCAAGATCAAGGTATCCACAGAGTTGGTTTCTTCTGTGGTCTCTCTCCTTGGCTTGCAGATAACCATCCTCATGCTGTGTCTTCATAAATTCTTCCTTCAGTAGATGTCTGCCTAATCTCCTCTTCTTGTAAATATACCAGTCGTATTGGATTAGGGCCCAGCCTGCTAACCTCATTTTACCATAATTACCTCTTCAAAGGCCCTTTCTCCAAACATAATCACATTCTCAGGTACAGGGATTAGGACTTCAGATGGGAATTTGAGAAGACGGCAGGACAACTGGCATTACAGTCTGTAAAGGCTTAGTGGCAACTTCTAGAAATTGTTTTCCTGGTGACCCATTCTCTTTGTTTGCAAATAAAAGCTATTTAAAACTACTTAATCTTTACATTTTTCTCTGTAGCCCTTTTTATGTTTGGGCTGGTCTCACCTAGAAGTGATTTTAGAAGTAAAATCATGAATCTACACAAGTTAATAGAACTTTATCATTTGTAAGATAAACATAATTTATAATTTATGGGTTTTAAGGTTTAATATTCATATGAATATTATATTTATATTTATCAACATTTATAATTTCTACCTTAAAAATCTGTATGTGTTCTCTCTTACTTTAAATATCTTCCTTATAAGATTTAGAGAGTTAACTCAAATAATATAGTATTTTCAACAAGCACTCTGATGAAATTTATATCTATGAGTATAATTTAAACAATTTATTTAGAGTTTATTGTGACAGATATAGGAAAGTTTCTCTTATTTTCAAAAATGAGAAAAAATAACGCAAAGTGACTTAGATGGGGATTTCCAAATATTACCTTCATTTTAATGTTTATAAACCTATTTTAAATTAAAACAAATAATTTAGCTGAAAAACACTTATCTAACCTCTTACTTTTATAATTAGCATTATCATTTAAATCTCAATATGAATAGAATATAAGTTCATTGAATGCTATTCTCATTTAATTAAATTTAAATTGCTTTAAATTACTTTAAATGGCATCTTAATATTTACCATTTACTGTTTGGTATTTTGAATCAATGTGGTACAATAAAATAAGGAAACAAAGTATAATTTCTCTAATGATAACTTACTTAAGATCATTAATTTGAAGTCTTCTCTATATCAGATGCTTTGAGGTCATTGGAATTTATTGTATATATCTTCTTTAAATGAGTTTCTATTTTCCTTATCTTTAAAATGTTCTACTTAAGGCAAATATATAACCCACTGTATAGGTGTGCTGCTCACAACAACATGATAAATTCTAATAAAAACTAAACTAAGTTTTCTGGGAAAGTTGAAGGTAAATGCATTTCTACTTACTAGGAAGAAATTATATTGTATAAAATTGACTATTTAGAAATCTTGGTTTAGAAACCATCCTTAACTTATAATAAGATTTCAATCCAAATTTTTAGTTTGAGGTACAATAATTCCCCAAGACACATGGGAATTCCTTCCAGGGGTATAGTATTAAATATTTAATGTTTTAATTCTCCATTGAATTATTGCTATGTTATCCCCTAAGTTAAAAAGATTGTAAGGTGTCTAACTCATGACAAAACAGAAAAATTGATTACTCCAGATTTTGAAAAAAAAGGAAAATGATGTTTAACAACTATGTACATATATTTAATACTAAAGTGATTTATAAATATTACTTAAGCACAAAGATTAATGTTAATTAGATATTTTATTGATAGCAGTTTTCTCCATAGTTCAAAACTCTCTTTTTTTTTATTTTTTTTTATCTTTTTCTAGGGCTGCTCCCATGGCATATGGAAGTTCCCAGGCTAGGGGTCTAATTGGAGCTGTGGCTGCCAGCCTATGCCAGAGCCACAGCAATGCCAGATCCGAGCTGCATCTGCAACCTACACCACAGCTTACGGCAACGCTGGATCCTTAACCCACTGAGCGAAGCCAGGGATCGAACCCCCAACTTCATGGTTCCTAGTCGGACTCGTTAACCACTGAGCCACAACGGGAACTCCAAAACTTCTCATTATTTATTCATTCATGAGTCAGCCTTCTTAACACTTACTGCAAAGGTTGGATTTAGGGTTGGATACAATCACATTAGTTGATTAGAATTAGATCTCTTTTAGATACCTAGTCTTTATATTTCACAATTAAAAGTAATAAAAAACTAATGGGAAACATCATCTTTGTTAAAATCATTTCAACTTATTAACAATAAAGAGTGTCTAGCGGTTACATTTTGAATTAACTTCAAAAAAAAATTACACAAAGCATATGGTTTAGCGTGTTTGAAAGAAAGAAGAGTAAAGTTGTAAAGGATTTTACAATGAGTCCAAAAAGTAATACCTGGAAGATCATTGGGTACATGGGGAAACTTCCTGGAGCCACTTCCACTGCAGCTTGTCTTTAGCAGCCATGAGGTTGCAATCAAGATCTCACTGCTGAGCCCCAGCAGGTGTGCACCTTATCAGCACAGCCTTTTCCTCCTCTTTTCTTCTCTTCTCTTCTTCTCCCTTGTGCATTTTTTAACATTCTTTGTCTTGACTGATAGATCACGAGGGCAAATTCAGAAAGAGAATGATATTTTTTAGCTATCAATCAAAGATAAAATTTCAGTGAAAAAAATATACTCTGCAACCCATGAGACGTGGGTTATTCATGTACATATACATACCCCTGAATGAAAGGGATTACTTTTACTCCAGCAGAACAAACCAAAGTCTAAAACACATATAATCGGAAAAGAAGATAAAAACTAATCGTTCAAAAATTTGATGTGAAGTGACTGAAAACATATACACAATGAATATGATTAGGTCACCATCTTGCTCTCATTTCAAAGTCAATTATATCTTAGCTGAAGCTTTTGTAAGCAATGTGGTGTGAGGTTTGCTGCCTAAATTCTGACACTCATGTTTTCACACTTCAGGCCCATAGTATATGAAGATGTGTGACTAGCTCACAAAAGATGTATAAAACATGTAGTGTGAGTATAGACTCCAGTATCAGCTAGTTTGAAAATATGCCTGGTCTTCTGGGCACTTAAACTGAATGGAGTAGAGAGTGTATCTCAGAGCAGGCTTATTTCCCTGTTACAGGCAGAGAAAGTGTGGAATGTTCTGCTTTCCAGCCTCATCTCCTGAGGAAACTCTTGTAGGACAAAAAGAATCTTAATCTTTCTTAGTGATAGATAGACAGAAAGAAAAAAGTGCAGCCACTGCTGGTATGAGAGATAATGTGTTCTACGTATAAATATTGGGCTTTCTCCAATGATTACTTACTCCTCACCCAAGAAAGGAGACAGCAAGAGGTAGAGAGGCAGAAATTTACTTTTAGAACTTCTCTGAGGAGGTAGAGGTGTGAGATTCAATTTCTTTTTTTCCACATATTAATGTCCCATTTCACATTTCAATATTATATTCTTTTAAAATATTGGATTTATGAACCAAGTCTATAATCAGTCAAGGGGAAAAAAAAACAGCAGTATACAGGCAATTCTTTATTTCCTTTTTTTATAAATTTTTGCCTAAGACCTGTTTCTGCTCTTTAATTAGTCTTCTAGGACCAGTTGCATAAAATTAAATTTCTACTTAAGGCTATTTCTTAATTTACCAACTGTTTTCCAACTGGAGAAGTTGGAAGTGATAGTTTTATATTCTAACCAAGCAAGTCCTGAGCTAAAAAATAGTTTTCTAGAATCTGCTTGAAAAATTAACAATTTTTACTTTGTTTATTTTTATCTGTACCTTAACATATGTAACAGAAAGAAACCATTTGGCACTTTTAATATTCTGCTTGGGGATCTCTTTATTCAAAGTTCATTTGGTGTATTTTCTATCTTCTGTGTTACTGAAGGCAACTATGTAATATAATATATGTTTCCTTTTCTTCACCTTCTAACAGTAATTTTTTTCTCCTGTTCCACACTCTTCCACTAATTAGTTTGTTATTACTTTAGCTTCTAGTCATGCCTTCTTTCCCATTGTTACTTATTAGCAGTTTCACCAGTGCCATATGTTTCAGGTTTCAATCGGAGAGTCCACTACTTCTCTTATTTATCTTTTATAAACAAATAAATGGGTATTTATTTATTGTGATTCAAACTTATTATGATATAACAAATCATACTAAAACATAGTGTCTTGAAACAGTAAAAAGGTATTATTTTTCATGCTTCTGAGAGTTGACGAGGCAAATATGTTGTTAGCTGTGATCACTCATGGGACTTAGGGACTCAACTGGCCTGGGATGAAGAAGATTTCACTCCCATGTAGGACAATTAGTGCAGGCTCTTGGCCAGGTAGCTTGATTCTTTTCCATGTGGATTTACTTACCCTACACGATCTCTCATCGTCTAATAATCTAACCCATGCTTCTTGACAAGGTTGATGGCTTTCAAAAGAAAATTGTTTTAAAATGCATCTGGGATGTTATTTTAATTAAGTATGAAATTATTCAGAAGACTGTTGCCTTGGAAATGATAGTTTGTTACTCACAGTTCCCAAGTGGAGGGGCCACATGGGGAAGCACCAGGGAACAGCCAAAAGGGAGAAGGAGCCAGGAAAAATCCTGAGCCAAAAAAATCTTTATATTTTTGTGGGAAGGAATAAGTGTGGCGCAGTAAGCAAATTGACACGGGATAGTTTGAATAATGTGGGAGGGCTCTGGGCTGTAGGGGTAACTCGTAGTGGTTGGGTATCTGGCTCTAGGGTGATTCAGGGTAGAGGGACAGTGTCCCCTACTACAGGATCAAATGGGGGTGTGAACTCAGATTTGTTGACTTGCATGTCAAAGTTATGCTCTCAGATAAATTGTTTGCTGTCTCTAGGAATTAGCTAATTCTGGGAGGAGTAGTACCTTCCTAGGTCTGAAAGACCCCAAGAAACCATCATAAAGTACAGAGAATAAAAATATGCTTGGTATAAGAGAATTCAAAAGAAACAAAAAAGTTTCAAAGGCTAGCCTGGGGAGTCACACAGGCTAGTGGACATGGTGATATATAATTCGGATTCCCTTTCAATGAAGAATTTGTTTCCCAGCTGTTGGGCTGCTATTGGCAGAAAGCATTCTGATGTACGGGTTTGCAAATGCTGCCTCAGTTCCAGAGTTACCTTGCCCACAGTTACATCATTGTCATGGTTGGGGCCAACCAATAAAGGATTTTGGTGGCGATATATAGAAAGACTTGGCTATTCTGGCCCAAAACAGGACAATTCTTAAGGCTATTTATTTCCAAAGTTGCCTGAAACCATTGTCAGGATTTGTTTACATGTCAAATTCTCCCTCTGTTCTTTCAGTCTTGCTTTTTTTTTTTCTTTCTTTCCCCAGGTGTTGACACCAAAAAAACTCCCCAATAAACACCATACAGGAGTTCCTATGGTGGCTCAGTAGACATGAATCCAACTAATATCCATGAGGATGCGGGTTCGATCCCTAGCCTTGCTCAGTGGATTGGGGATTCAGCACTGGCATGTGCTGTGGTGTATGTTGCAGAGGTGGCTCTGATCCCATGTTGCTGTGGCTGTGGCATATGTTGGCAGCTGTAGCTCTGATTGGACCCCTAGCCTTGGAACTTCTATATTCCATGGATGTGGCCCTAAAAATAAAGCAAAAAAAAAAATCATAGAGATTAAACTCTAACTCAGAGTCTCTTTCCTGAAGAATCTTAACCTATGAAAAAGAGCATTATTCCAAAATAAATTCTTTAAATTAGAGCAATTCACAAGCCTTCCTAAGTCAAAAGAGATGAAAAAATAGTCTTCACTTCTTTAAATAAAGAGATCAATGGCATTTTGTGGTTTGAATTTTCAGTCTTCTGCGGACATCAAGATTTTCATGTAAGGCTATGTCTTCTGACATAGTGGACTAGTTGCCAATTGAATAAGGGTTTTTGACATTTTATTGAAACTTATTGAAGTCAGGAGACTGACAGTGGGATATCAAATACCTAAGTGACTGGAGTTAGTTATAACACAGGGTATAGTCATATTCACAAAATAATTAGGTTTGCAGAGATATTAGCAATCAAACATGTGATGGAAAAATATAGTTTGGATAGTTCAAAATGCTCCAGAGGACACAGTAAGCTGCATAAACAGGTAGGTCAAACTCCCATCACACCTACATCACTTGATCCACCATCTCTCCTAAGATAATGCTTATGCTTATATGTATGGAGTTTAAATAAATTTAATGGAAGAAATTAAAATTTCTGATTAGTTGATAGAAGTTTCGTCTCAATATGTTAATTAGAACAGAAAAAAAACCACAATAACCCTAGAAGACTCAGCAGTAAATAATCCACACTATAAGCCATCACTATCTTACTAATAAATTGTGTATAATCATATCTATAGCCTTGTGAAAACATATGTACAGATCCCTGGACAGTTGTGCATAGCTTAGCTCATAAGCAAGATGCCTAGAAAGAATAAGACTAGAAGTTTGGATACAAAACAAGAAAGACAGCATTACACTAATAGGAATAAGGTCTATGAATCTTTGAAACTTACATCAATGCCCCTGAAAAAGGAGAACATCATTTAAGGTGAATTATGTCAGCTGCTCTTTCTTCTTGACCACATAGAGTTTATATGATGGATCAACAAATGGAATTATCATGTCAAGGATTAACATAATATATGAGCACACATACTTGACTTCCCTCTCATCAAGGTTACTGCCATTGTCGGACTCTAGATCTATTAACCATAGAAACCTATGCTGCACTCTGCAGAGAAAAGTCTCTTGAGGAGACCAGCTAGCCACTGGGTGCCAAGTCAACAGCAGAACCACAGGCAAAAGGGAAAAGTTAATATAAATAGTTAGACTTCATGATAAAAATTGGAGCATGCCCAGAAATCAGGCATTTCTGCATTTCTTCTTTATCAGGTGATAGAAATGAAATGGCAATTGCAGCAACCATGATGTTAGCAGAGGAAGGAAACCAATAGCTTATTCCCCTTAAAGATAAGCTCTTACTACCTAATCTAAGCAACCTAGACTAATTGAAGCACCGAATGGTTGGCAGGGGAAAGAAATGATGGGTCATGGCTTCTGGTGGAAAAACCCTTCTATACTAAACATTCTCTTAAAAAAAAAAAGCTGCATTAAGACACCACCTTGAAAAGGACTTGAGAGGACTTTAAGAACCATGGTAAACTTTTGAGGATAATGTTATGGTTATTATTTTTATTGTGATGATAATTTCAGAGGTACAGGTGTATGCCTATGTCATAATTTGTCAAATTGTACAATCTAAATATATTCATTGCCCTCAATACATCTGTTTAGAGCAGGGAAATCTATATTTTTGTACTGAATCTATGTAATGTACACAAATATAATAAACATTCATATATATTTGATTGTCTTTGTGAATACATTGAATTTTACTCATTATTACAAGTTGTAGCTAAGATATTTCATAGTAAGAAAACTATCTTGCTATTATTATGTTATGACACATTGACTGTCTACAAGCCTGACACTGTTGTTTAGGATCTGTCACTAACTTTATTGAAGCTCACAGCAAAGTGACAATGTGCTCAAAACAAGAATCAAAGGAATGTTAGCCATAAAAAAGAGAAAGAAATGGCATTTGTCACAACATGGATGGATCTAGAGATTGTCATATTAAGTGAAGTATGTCAGACAGAGACAAACATCATATGATGTCATTTATATGTGGAATCTAAAAAAAACTTATATAAACAAACTCATATACAAAACGGAAATAGCCCAAAGATCTAGAAAACAAACTTATGGTTAACAAAGGGAAATGGGGAGAGGGATAAATTAGGGGTTTGAGATTAACGTATGTGTACTAGTATATACACAATAGATAACCAACAAGGATCTACTGTATAGCATGGAAGTTATATTCAATATTTTGTAATAACCTATAACGTAAAATAATCTGAAAATATATGTGTGTATGAATCACTTTTCTGTATAAAAACTAAACAAGATTGTAAACCAATTATATTTCAATTTTTTAAAGTTAAAAAATGAAGCTTTGCTTTGACTTTGTGATGTTAATACAAGTAAATACAGTCTGCTTTTAATTTGTTACTACCTGCAAAGTTGTAGTTGACAAGGAACAAAGATAAATAGAGCAAATAAAGTTAGAAATCAGGGAGTTCCCATTGTGGCTCTATGGGTTAAGAACCCTACATATTGTCCATAAGGATGCAGGTTTGATCCCTGGCCTTGATCAGTAGGTTGAGGATTCAGTGTTGCCGTAAGCTGTGGCGTAGGTCATGGAGGCAGCTGGAATCTGGCATTGATGTGGTTGTGAGGTAGGCTGGCAGCTAGCTCTCCGATTTGACCCCTAGACTGGGAACATCTATATGCCACAGGTGCGGCATTAAAAAGAAAAAAAAAACAAACAAACAATCAATTCTAAAGGTAATCAAATTTAAAAAAAAAAAAAACTATAGTAAAAAGTGTAAATCAACTGTAATAAAAAATCAAATCACTGTCTCATAATTCAGAGATGAAATTATGCCATAGTAAACATTACATATTTTGCTGTCATTATACACTTTATGGCATACAAAGTTAAAACACAGGGTTTAAGATGTTCTATTAAGTGATATATACCAAGTGATGCTCACTACTTCAAACAGATAATATTATTTGTATGATTTACATTACTGTAGTTACACAAAATAGTTATTTATTTTATTGAATGGTGGGATAAAAAAATACCAATAGATATTTTGAAGACAACTGAGAAACTGATGAAATATTCAGAGATGCATAGCTTTGCTTGTGATCAAGAGATCTAAGCCTTGTTTGTTTTCTTCTTTTACATAGCCTTCTTTTATAAAGGTTAAAATTATATATATTAAAAATGAGAAGAAAGAATTTATCTAAGATTTTGTTAAAATAAGTCAAAGCCATATACATGATATATAAGAAATTAAGAAATAGGTTTTCAAAGGTGCTTCTAGAGATGAGATATTATGTAATTGCTTTTAATAGAAGTTCTGTGATAGAGTAGAATTTAATTAGAGAGCTACAGAGTAAAAAGATAATTGCAATTACAACATCCTGTGATGTCAGTCAAGATGCAGCAGGTGGACAGGAAATTCTGTAGTATGCCAGTGAGAAACAACATTTCACTGAATGCAGCAGCATATATCATGCAAAGGAAATAAGATAAGTGAAATGAGAGCATGAATGTAGCAGCTTCAGTTTTGTTAATTAGGCTACATTCATGCTCCAGTGATGTTGCAATTTACCACTCCAGCCTCCTGGAGTTTATTGTGCAAATGCTCTCATGCTTTTAGTAGCTATAAATGGTGTGTAATATGTGGTCCTACAAGGTCTGATTAAAACCTTACAATAGTGTTCCTTTAACAGACCGTTTATTTAAAATTCATAATATTGTCATTTATAACAAGGTATTAGTAAATCTTTTACTGATTTTCTAAAGTTTAAAGTAATTTTTAGATCATTTCTGATACCTGGCACTACAACTCAGATTACTGAACTTGTTGCACTGTTCATCAATCATGCTTAATTACTCAAAATATACACACATTTTACATATGGCACCTTTTGGCAACTTAAATGTTGCAGGGTGTCTCTATGTATATGGACGTTTGCTTAAAAGAATGATAATATTTGAATAACTTAGAAACAGATGCTTTAATAAGACAGCGTTTGACTAAAAGTTGATTATTGTACCCTTCAACATACAACATATATATGAAAGTGTTTGGTTCTGTTCATATTTTCCTTTAATATTTTGATGATGGAGATTTGGTCTATATTGGTATAGACCAATACAATGACCTTATACAAATATGTCATGCAGGCTGAAATGCCAGGCAAAAGTCTTGGAAACACATGCTCAGTGTGAGTTGTCATAATGCCATTATTGTCATCTGTGAAAAACAAGTGAGCCTGTGACACTTCCCACTAAGGTAATTAACTGAGAAATTGCATGTTCCGACCTTTAGAGCAGGGCCTAGCTCACAGGAAATGTGCAGTAAAAATATGGCTTGTTATTGTTACTCATATCCTGGATAGTTTTGTGTTTATTCTAAATTTTTTCTACTTTAATGAAAATAAATATGTATTTATTATATATTGTTATTTATTAGATTTCAACATGAAAATTGAAAAATGGGCAGAGGAACTGAATGCACTTTTTTTTCCAAAGAACATACACATGACCAGCAGGTACATGGACAAGTGCTCAACATCACTAACCATAAAGGAAGAGTGACTCAAAACCACAATGAGGTATCACCTCACACCTCTTAAAATGTTACCATCAAAAAAACAAGAAAATAGTTGTCATCAAAAAAACAGGATGGGGAGAAAAGGGAACTTTTGTGCACTGTTAGGGGGGTTATAGAAAACTGCATAAGGAGTTCATGTCGTGGCTCAGTGGAAATGAATCTGGCTAGTGTCCATGAGGATAAAAGTTGGATCCTTGGTCTCACTCAGTGGGTTAAGGATCTGGCGCTGCCATGAGCTATGGTGTAGGCAAGCAGTCGCAGCTCCTATTTGACCCCTAGCCTGGGAACATCCATATGCCGCAAGAGCAGCACTAAAAAGACCAAAAAATAAAAAGAAAAAAGAAAAGAAAACTGTACGAAGATTCCTCAAAAAATTGACAATAAGTATATCATAGGATTCAGTAATTCAACTTCTGGTTATATATTCAAAATAAATCACTATCTCAAAGAGATATCACATTCTCATTCATTGCAGTATTATTTACAATAACCAAGACATCAAAAAGATCTGTGTCCATTGATGAATGACTTGATAAAGAAAATGTGATATATACACACACATATACACACATATATATAATGGAATATTACTCAGCCATAAGAAGAAATAAATCCTGGAGTTCCTGCTATGGTGCAGTAGATTAAGAAGCCAACTGCAGTGGCTCAGGTCACTGTGGAGACATAGTTTCAATCTTCTGCCCAGTACAGTGGGTTAAAGACTCTGGCATTGTCACAGCTTCAGTATAGGTGGCAGCTGTGGCTCAGATTCAATTCCTGGCCCAGGAACTTTCATATTCCTTGCTTGCAGCCATTAAAAAAAAAAAAAAAAAAAAAAGAAGGAAATACTGTCATTTGCCAGATAGTCCTTGAGGGCACTGTGATAAGTGAAATACATCAGGGAGAGAAAGACAAATACCGTATGATCTCACTTGTATGTGGAATATGAAACAAAAACAAAAAATAAAAATTTGAATTCATAGGTAGAAAGAACACATTGGTAGCTGCCAGAGGCTGGGGTGCAGAGGGAGGTTGAGCGAAGGTGGTGAAAAGGTGCAAACTTCCAGTTATGAGATGGATCAACTCCGAGGAAGTAATGTCCAGCCTGGTGACTATAGTTAACACTATATTGGCCTATTTTGAACTTTGCTACCAGAGTAGACTTAAAACTTCTCACTGCAGAAAAAGAAAATGTAACTATGTGAGAAGATGGATATTAACTTACTGTGGTCATAATTTTAAAACATGAACATGTATCAAATTTTATGTTAGACTCCTCAAATAGAATATTATATATCAATTTTATCTCAATAGGAAAAATTGAAAAAAAATTTTTTCATCATTAAACATCTGAAACACTCTAATTAATTTAAAAGCATTTTTGAGACTACAAAATAGTGGTTTGTAATAAGCAGTATTAATAGAGCCATGCATTTCAGATCTTTGTAATGTACAAGATGAAGATTTGTTTTTTGTCTCCTTTGAGGGCCACATTCACAGCATATGGAAATTCCTGAGCCAGGGGTCGAATTTGGAGCTGTAGCCGCTGGCCTATGCCACAGCCATAGCAACACAGTATCCTAGCCACATCTGCGAACTACACCACAGCTCACAGCAAAGCTGGACCCTTAACCCACTGGGTGAGGTCAGGGATTGAACCTGCATCCTCATGGATGCTAGTCAGATCATTTCCACTGCACCATGATGGGAACTCCTCAAGATGAAGATTTATGTTGCATGCAGAAGCTGAAGTAAACCTGTTAACAGTAGTGCATTCCTGCAATTCAAATCTTTGCAATCTTTGTTTATTCTGATTCTAAATCTGAGGTATTAAATAGATGTCAACTAATAAAATATTTTTAAATGTTAAAAAATTTTAAAACATGCCAATCACATGACATTTACTTATATGTTAAAGGGCTCCTTATGGCTATTGAGATAATATAATATGAATCTAACTATAAACATTATTATGTTTTCTAGAGTTTAATAATAATATGAATCTAACTATAAACATAATTATTTTTTCTAGAGTTTAATATAGGTAATCAATCATATTTCATTTGTGGGTTTTTCCCCTTTTTCATTAATAACAATAGATGCAGACAATCAAAACTATAAATGGTAAGATGTCCTAGATACCTCTGAAAATTGGCCACCTTCTCATTCTTAGAACATTTGGCAGAATTTCAAGACCACTTCTTTCTCCCTGCCCTCTATAATACTAATCACTTTTTCCAGTAGAAATGCTTATCATTTAAACAAAGCAGCAGTAGCTAACGGTATAGCAGTAATTTGTTTTGCTGTCACTTGGAATTATACTTGTTTAAAATTAAGCATTTTTAAAGAAAGCTTACAGTGTTTCTTTTTATCCACCACACTGAAGAAATACAGTGGGTTTTAATTACTTCCTGAGGCCCAAGAATAAATAATACTTCAGGAGAATATAGTAGCTCTTTTTTTTTTTTCCTTTTTAGGATCTCACAAAAATTACCCTAGTCTAAATAAGAAGTGAAAGTGTCACTTGTGTGTTTAAGTTAGTGAGTGTGTTAATTAAACACAAAAGACAAATCTTTAAAATATCCAATTTTTCTCCTCTTCTACCATAACTCAAGACAGACTCAGACTAGGATCAGATGAGTAACGACTGTGGTCCTGAAGGCTATTTCTATATTATGCTATGATCAGTGATGTCCCAAGGGCTCTGATTATTCTGATTAAGTAAAAATAATAATGCCAATGAAATTGAAATATCTGTTTGGAAAATAAAACGTAAAGCCCTTGAGTAGCCAAAACAAGGTGGGCAGGGAATAAATAGCCAATAGCTTTTCTGTTCTAATCTTTTACTTCAAATTTGTTGTGAAAGAGCAGCCATCAAGCAGAAGATGCTCCTCTAAATGACTGATATTTCAAGTATAAGATTAAAATTAGGAAGAAGATAGTCCCTTTGCATGTTTCATGTGCTATATGCCTTCCAATGGAAAAGGTCACCTCAATGAGACAGTCAATTTATCTCAATAGGATGAAGATAGGTTCTTTGTGAATTTGTATGGCCATTAAGGGGTATTATTTTCCCATTGGGAAACAAAGGTCAATATAGTTATGAATTTTCATGAATGAATTGGATCAAAGGCAAGCACAACTGCCAGAGTAAGAATGGAGCACCCTGCAGCAAGACTCATTGTCCCTTCTTCCCTTCCTCCTGCTCTATGCTGGATGAGACACTCTTTTCTTTTCAGTTTCAACTTCTACAATCAAATCCTGCTTCCAAAATCTCCCTGTGGGTCAAAGGAATTACTGTAACAGATGACTGGTCAGCTTGAAACAAAAGACCAAAAGATAAAAAAATAAAATATAAAAGTTTATTTCTCTTTAATGGTTCTCCATGTGGCAGGATAAGCAGACCTGTTTAGAAGCAAACTTCTAGACAACTGTGGCACATAGTTCAAGGACGCCACTGCTGCCTAAAACTCTAGTTCTATACCAGTCTACTTTTCATGCTTCATGGAGAACCATCCAAAAAAAAGATATTTTTCATAATATGAAAATGATAAAATCAGGGGTACATAAAGTATATTTATATTTTCACCCTGTGCTTGCTGCCAATGTTGGTAAACATGTGAACACACACAATAAAAGTAATATTCTTATTTGGTAGCATTTTCTGGTGCTCTTTAGGGCTGTAGAAGTTGTAAGATTAGTTAAAGAAAATGAACTAATGTAATATTAACTACAATTCTTTAATCTGAATGTGAGAGCGTAAAAATGGTTCCAAAGGTGAGTTATAGCTCAGGAGAGATAGGTAGGGTGTTCGATAGGGCTTTACCAAAAGGTTCAGGTAATTTGGGGGAATAGATGTTCAAATATGGGTCTCAGAAGATGGAGAATTTGTTCCAGGATTTAGCAACTGTTTCTATGGTAAAGTCTCTCTTACTAAGAGGGTCGAAGAGGAGTTATTTAGTGATTAAGGTCATACAAATATTAGAGGTAGGCAAGAAAAATTGTAGGGAACAAAGGCACGATGAGGCTAAGTGGATATTTTTCAGTCCTTCAGGGTCTCTTACATTTTCCTTTTTCAGGCAAAGTAGAGACTGCATCTCATAATTTCATCATTTGTTAATTCTTCCAAATTTATACCACTTGTTTTAACTGCAACTGAACCCTCTGGTGATGACTGTCATCAGAGTTTCTCACAACTATAACTCTTTGTAGTGGAATTTCAATTATTTGTTAAGTGAGTTTCTATTTAGAATATTTTAAGACTCCAGAAATGAGAAGGGGGAGAAAAGGAAATCTGGGAATACAAAAAGGATGAATGTTAGAATTATTAAAAAGTCTTGAACAGTATTTTTAAGCCAAGATTCTTTCCAACCTGAAATAGTTGAAGAGAACATAGTCCATCCTAGTCCCAAGCAGGTAAGATGATGAGGTTTGGTTATCAGTAGACTTGTGTATAAAGCGGTTCATCCTTCTGATGCACTAGGAAATAAGGTTAAGAAGAAAACTTTTTAAAGTAAGTCAGACAGAGAAAGGTAAACATTATATGATAGCAACTTATATGTGGAATCTAAAAAATAGTACAAATGAACTTACTTGTACAATACAGAAACAGGCTCACAGACACAGAAAACAAACTTAGTTACCAAAAGGGAATGGGAGAGAGGAATAAATTGGGAGTATAGTAATAAGAGACACACATTACCATATATAAAGTAGATAAACAACAAGGATTTACTGTATAGCAGAGGAAACTGTATTCAATATCTTGTAATAAACCACGTGGAGAAAGTTTTAAAAGATGTGGTTATATACATAAATATGTGTGTGTGTGTGTGTGTGTGTATATACATATAACTAAACTGAATCACTTTGCTGATAAATTAACTATACCTCAACAAAAAAGAAAAGCACTTTTAAGAATATAAATTTGGCAATCAAAAACTTGAAACCAACCAAAATTTGGGGAAAAAAAAGCATGAAAAGAAGACTAGCAAGAGACAGGGAAAGTATGGCCGTCAGGGAAGGTTTGGAAAGAAAATATCCATGTCGAATAATCTTCTAATATATAAGGTTCTTGGAGTTCCCTTGTAGTAGGTTAGGGACCTGGCACTGTCACTGCAGTAGGTCGGGTTGCTAATGTGGTGTGGGTTTGATCCCTGGCCTGGGAACTTCCACATGTCAAGTTCACGACCAAAAAATCATAATAATATATAAGGTTCTTCGGATAATTGGCTCTTTCATGATGACTTCTGCTTCTGGAGACTCCTGAAGAAAATTGTTTTTGATCCACCATCAGTATAGAAATTTAGGAGGTGAGTGTATGAAGCCTTTTTAATTTTATCTGGGTTTAACTCAAATGTCCCTCCAGTGAGGTTCAAAGCACTCTTATATTGCAGTTGTTTCCAGCAAACTGGATATCTGGGCTGAAGGTCATGCAGGGATTCTTAAATTTTATCCTTGGGAAGGCCACTGAACCTGTTGATGGTAAGCTTGGGCATGAGGCATTAAACCTTTACATTATTTGGCTGCAAGAGCCTATAAAATAGCAGAATCAATGTGAGAGAGGTGTTGAGATTTCCAGAGGAGAGTGCATCCAGTAATGAGCTCCTATGGGGATGTATGAGTTACTGTTGCAGTGGACATATGGAGCTTATGACACTAGAAGTGTTCTCCTAGGAACATGAGCTCAAAATTAAATGCTGTGTTTGAAAACTATTTTAAACTGTTTTATAGCTTAATAATCCTAAACTTCTTGTAAAACTCTCATCAATTACACTAGCTAACCTTTCTAATCAGTTTGAAGATCAAATCATGGGGTTGAAATTTGCTTTTTCATTTTTATATTTTTGTTAAGAGAGGAGGGTGTAAATTTTATACAAACAGGCTGATATGTGACAATTAAAGACCTTGTAAATGTGGGTATTTATGGAACTCAGTTACATGTTTCTAAAGATTTCAAATGTGGTGACTAAAACCACATACACTGCACGTAGTGAATGACTATTGAATTAATGATTTTATCATGGGTTATAAAAATAAGTGCCTCTGATGAATGCAGTCCTGAGTTTTGGTCAGAGTTCAGTCCTCCACAAAGTGAAGGGGGTCAAAATGTCAAAATGCTCATCTTCTCCAAGGTTAATCACTCCCCAGATAGCAAAAGCATAAGTGAGATGATATGATCAACAGTATTTTGTCACTAATCTAAGAGGCAAAAAGGCAGTGGCTAACAACAAATTATCATTATTTTGAAGACTCCTACACAAACTCAAAATCTTGATAAGGAAAGGTTGAGTCACTGTAACTGTGATATTGGTCAATGTCACAACTGTGACACTGTGACACTAACTATAACTGTGACACTATAAATTTGACAACTGTGACACTATAACTATAGTCACGATGTCACTGTAACTGTGACAAGGTCAATGGCAAGGAATGTTATAATGTTAAACTGACAATTGTTGGTCATATGCATTTTGAGGGCAAGATATTTCTTACGGCTTAAGAACTCATTCTTTTTTTCCTGGTGCCCCCAGCAGTGGAGGACTGGCGGTTGATGTTTAAGAGACCCTCCTGATGCCAGATTAACCTATAAAATTTGAGAGCCAAGGCACAGCAATCTGCCCTTTATGATCCCGTTAACTAAGTATACTATTCAAATTGTTTAATTTGATCTTGAAGCACTTTCATATGGCAGTGCTGTACTTAATTATTTTTCCAGCATTCTCTGGTTCTTTTGTGAATAGTTTTTACTTTTTTGGCAAGGCTTTGTAATTTTTACAATGAAATGGTTAACTTTCTGCCAAATAGGCCATTTTGGCATTTTTTGAAAGACCTAGGTAATTTTTTCTTTCCATAATTCTTCTAATTCCCCTTCTGAGGTTAATAGATGTTTTTAAAAAAATCACATTGAAAATTGCATTTCTTGGTGGTTCCTACCATGGTGGTGTGGGTTAAGAATATGACTGTAGCAGCTGAGGTTGCTGCAAAGGTGCAGGTTCAAGCCCTGGCCCGGCACAGTGGGTTAAAGGATCTAGTGTTGCTGTAGCTGTGGAGAGGGTTGAGCTGTGGCTTGGATTCAATCTGTGGCTTGGGAACTTCCTTAGGCCGTGGGTGCAGCCATAAAAAGGTAAAATAAAATAAAGTAAAATGGCATTTCTAAATTGCATATGTTTAATTTATTTGGCTTTTAGTTTCAATAATCTCTATATTCAAATAACTTCTTACATTTTTTCCCTAAATCTTCATTATTTCCATCTTTTATCTACTATTGCTTTACTACTATAAATCATTGTGCTAATTTCAAATCATCTTTTTATTTTCTGCTTTTTTCTAAAAATATTACAAGAATAGACTAATAGCAAAAAATCATATTTATATTAGATTTTTAAAGCCATTAATCAAGTTTTCCAATGTGCATGTGTTTGTGTGTTTAGAATGTGATTCTATATGATAAAATAAATATAACTTTATTATATAAAAATTAAAGAAACTACTTTTAGCATTCACACCTTGAGATATATGGACAAGTTATCTGCCTGGATCGTACCCATGGGTACCCAAAGCTATTTAGATTTTAAGCAAAATTAAATTTTACATTTCACCATGAGTTTTTCATATGGGGTTATAAAAAATGTTTTGTAAATTGTCACTTATAAATTATAGATTTTAACCTTTACATCCTTGATGAACTACTCAAGATTCAATTAAAGGCCCTGTCATAAGAAAATTTCTAAGACTCTTTTGCATTTTTCATAGCATTCCTTTTGTGTTCAATTATCTAAAACAAAAGGATTTTAGTGTTTCTCTCTTTCACTAAAAATTAATGTTCTAGACATTGACTTATTATTTGATTTTAGGCATCAGATGCCTACAACAGTGGATGAATAATGAAATATCAATAAATGTTTATTCATGAGTGGACGAATACATAAATGAAAATAATCTGAATATCTGAAATTTATAGCCACGGATATGGTCATCATCTTTCTTTGTTTACAAATTTAACTGTATACTACTAACAACAGCAAGTAATTTTATATCAGAGTAGACTCTCATTTTCTTTCTTTCATGACCTTTGATGCATCTTTTCTGTATCCCTCAGAAAAGAGATCAACCCGCTATATTTGTAACAGTCACTTTTTGACACTTTACTCATTTCTTTATGACTAGAAGACATTAATTCTTGAAGGTGTATTTATTCGTGACAAATATATTGTTTTATTTTTTAACCCCAGTGTTGATTCCTTTCAGATTTCCTCATGGGTTTTTATATCTCACTGTTCATATTTTTGTCTTTTTTTTGCTTTTTAGGGCCACACCTGTGGCATATCGAAGTTTCCAGGCGAGGGGTCCAATTGGAGCTACAGCTGCTGGCCTACACCACAGCCACAGCAATGTCAGATCCAAGCCACATCGGTGACCTATACCACAGCTCATGGCAATGCCAGATCCTTAAGCCACTGAGCAAGGCCAGGGATCAAACCCAAAACTTCATGGTTCCTAATCAGTTTCATTTCCACTGCACCACGATGGGAACTCCATATTTTTGTTTTTTGGTTCATAATTCTCAACAATATTAAATTCGGAAGTGTACAAATCAGTTTTTATACAACTCTCAAGGTCAATATACAAGATTTTTCATTCATATTTGATTTTTTTTTCTCATCTCATTTTTCTGTTTTTATAATGTATCAAAGATGATAGTGAAATTGTATTTTTGGTTAAATTGTAGCACATCAATATTGCAAAATGTTACACCCAAATACACCTTTATTCTGTAATTGTTGACTGGTTTCAGTTTATTTTGTAACATGCTAACTCAAAATGAATCTATGCCATTAAAATGTTTTTTATATTTCAACAGGTCCACTTTTGAGAGCTAGGAAACTAATTCTGTATTTACATATCTTTTTTTTATTTTCATATAACATATATACTCTGAAACCTAGAAAACTTCATCCAAAGTTATTTCAATATGCTCTTCAAGAAACATTTTACTCTCAGACATTTGAAATATTAATTTACAGACATTGGGCTCAATAGGTCTACTTTTTCCACTAATTATTATAATATATGAGGCATGCTTTTTTATATTTTCAGAGATAGTTGGATGCAAGTACAGATAGATACTTACTTAGATATGACACATAGATACATAGTGAATTTCAAATCAATAATATTTTAACTATGTATATATTCTAGAATTGTTTCCTTAAAATATTTCTAAAACCATTTCATTTTAATCTCTCTCCATTTGTCAAGGTCTTTAATGAAGTTTAACTTTGTGATAATGTATAATGTGTATTTTTCTGTAGAAAACAATGTATCTGATTGGAAGAAAAAGAGAAAATTCTAGAAAGGTCACTCAGAAATTAGATAGCCTTGTTTAAATAGGACTCTGAAGAAAACTACTATACAAAGTTGAATGGCCTAAGAAATGAAACAGATTTAGAAAAGTCCAAAATTCATTTTTTAAACATAAACAAAGTTTTGCTTAATTTGAGAGCATTACCAGGTGGTCCAAAGTGTGACATTCATGTCAATTCAAATTTCCAAAGTTATGGGAAAGTTTATGTGTTCTTTTTATCTTTAGCTAAAAGCAAAATATAACCCACTTTGGACCTGAATGTTGCCTCTTTCATATTTTGGCTTGTAGTAAATTTTTGCATTATTTCAGGTTGGAATTCTACTGTTTAGGTAGATAGATTCTTTCCCATGGAACTTAAATCTACATCTTAAAACTTCAATATGAAGCACTTGTTTTGTCAAGAAGGCTCATCTTATGGTTATATCCTATTCTTTGCTGTGAAGAGGGAAGTAACTCAGCAGCCACACTTGGGCTTTCTGCTGCCATTATGAATGTGTATGAATCCAATTTCTATGCAGAAAAATAGCTCCAGGACTGACATAATAATAATAATGTAAGAAGGTAGCATTCAACAAACTGCCACAAAAATGAGATACTTCTTCCCCAGTCGCTACTTCTCTAAGAATACAAGGGAATGGAAGTTGAATGCAACTTAGTAGGGATCAATTCAATTTCAAAAAGTATACTTTTGTAGATGCTTCTTCATTTGAATGCATCTGCATACCTTATAGAAATTTTTAGGGATATTTTTACTATAAGACAAACAGCAGTATTCTTAACAAAAAATATTGAAGTATACCCATTTGTTCCAGAACAAATTTCAGAATGAAGGGAGAACACATATAATTAAGGAGTTCCTCGGAGCATTGAAACACAAATTTTCTAAGTATGTCTAAGTTTGGGTTGGCACCTCTTTACCAAGTCTTAGGTTTTTTTTTGTTTGTTTTTTGTTTTTTTTTTTTTGTTTTTTTTTTTGGCTTTTTGACTTTTTGTCTTTTTGTCTTTTGAGGGCTGCGCCCACAGCATATGGAGATTCCCAGGCTAGGGGTCTAATCGGAGCTGTTGTTGCCAACCTACACCACAGCTCACAGCAATGCCAGATCCTTAACCCACTGAGTGAGGCCAGGGATTGAACCTGCAACCTCATGGATACTAGTCAGATTTGTTTCCGCTGAGCCACGATGGAAACTCCCCAAGTCTTAATTTTATAGTAGTTTCTTTTGGGGAGCATCTCCCAAGAATAAGAGAATGTACCTATTTTCAAAAAGAAATTATAAACTGTGGGCTATGAATGCTGAAGATGGTACACTGAAAGTTTTGGTTTGTCTTTTTAGGGCCACACCTGTGGCATTTGGAGCTTCCCAGGCGAGGGGTCAAATTGGAGCTGTTACCACTGGCCTATGCCACAGCCACAGCAATATGAGATCTAAGCTGCATCTGTGACCTACACCACAGCTTATAGCAATGCCAGATCTTTAACCCACTGAGCGAGGCCAGGGATTGAACCTGCAACCTCATGGATACTCGTCAGGTTCATTTCCACTGAGCCATGACAGGAACTCTGAATGTTTTTAAATCTTAAAATCAAGAATGACCAATTTTCTGATATTTTTGGATGGTATTTGGGGGGAATAATTTAATTATGCAGAGAAGTTACTCATCCCCTTGCATGGGCATCCTGGAATGAGAAAAGACCAAGAAATTGTAAAATTCTTAACAGAAATATTTTCTTTTGGCTGCACCCATAGCATATGGAAGTTTCCTTAAATTCTAGCCATAGCTACAGCCTACACCACAGCTGCAGCAACCCCAGATCCTTAACCCAGTGTGCCAGGCCAGGGATTTAACTCTTGCCACCACAGCAACTGGAGACACTGCAGTTGGATTCTTAACCCATTTTACAATAGCAGGAACTCCCAGATATGTATTTTAGATAATTTTTAACAAACAATATGGTAAGTATGCAATTTGCTGGCCATCCATAAGTATAAATCCATATTACCTCTTGACTCTAATTTGAGCTAAAACCTTACACTTATTCTAACAAGGGTGGTAGGGACATAATACCAGGTGAACATGAAAAAGCATTGGAATAGACTACTCAGACAAATCAATCAGCGGAAAAAAAATTATATATATGAGACTTCAAGCCCTTTCTTTAAAAAGACACAGACAGGAGTTCCTGTCATGGCTCAGTGGTTAATAAATCTGACTAGCATCCATGAGGATGCAGGTTCAATCCCTGGCCTTGCTCAGTGGGTTAAGGATTTGGTGTTGCCGTGAGCCATGATGTAGGTTGCAGACATGGCTGGGATCTGGTGTTGTGGTGGCTGTGGTGTAGGCCTGCAGCTCCGATTTGACCCCTAGCCTGGGAACTTCCATATGGCACAGGTGCAGCCCTAAAAACTCCAAAGACAAAAAACCAAAAAAGATACACATAGAGTACAAAAATTAATTCCTATTTTTATTTTGGTATTGGTTGATAGCTAGTTTTTCTCTGTCTCACCAAATATTGATCAACAGAAAATATTTGTCAAAACCCAAAGATCTCTGGATTGTTGTTGAAAAATACCTTTCAAGCTTATATTTTCCTTCATAGATTGTATTTTCTGAATCCTCACAGATTTTTAAATATGGCATATATTCTGAAAAACCAAGAAATTTGAAAATGTATCTATTTATAGGCATTGAGAACAGGTACAAAACAGGCATATTTGAAGAATGGACCCAGAGACACTGCAGTGTTTAGAATCCAGAAGGTAAAGAAGGATCAACCAAAAAACTGATTTAGTGGGACCAGGATTGTAAGTGGAAAATGAGGTGAATTTGGTATTCTGAAGACCAAACGGATAAATGGTCTCAAGGAGAAGAGAGAAAAGAGCAGTGCCAAATTCTGCTGCTGTTGTAGCATGGGTTCAATCCCCCTCCTAGGTACTTTTGTTTGTTGTAGACACAGACAAATCTCTCTGGAACTGGGAAAATGACAGTGTTACTTCTTTTTATAATTTTTTTTAATTTTGCGGGGTTTGGGGGCCGCCCCCATGCCATATGAAGATTCCCAGGCTGGGGGTCAAATTGGCTCTGTAGCTGCTGGCCTATGCCACAGCCATAGCAATGCAGGATCTGAGCCTGTCTGTGACCTGCACCACAGCCCATGGCACACCAAATCCTTAGCCCACTGAGCAAGGCCAGGGATTGAACCTATATCCTCATTGGATGCTAGTCAGATTTGTTAACCACTGAGCCACAGCAGGAACTCCCTAATGCATTATTTCTAATGGAGAATCTGCATGTGTTTTATAGCATGGAAGAGAACATAATAGCTGGCCATCTTGTTTTCTTATGGTCTATCCTTGACACAGCAGTCAGAGTTATTCTATTTGAGAAGAAGTCACTCATGTTGAAAACCCTCCAGTAGTGTCCCCTCTCGCCATCTTACAGAAAGTAAACACCAAAATCACCACACCGGCCTTCAGTGTCCAGCACGATTTGTCCCTGCCTTATTTCTCTTGCTGTATGTACTACCATCTCCCCTCACCTAATCCTTCGAAGCCATTTTTTAATCGCGAGGTATGCCCCCAATCCAGAAACTTTGCACTTCCTTTCTCATATACTTTCAAAACCCTTCCCCTGAAGAACTACATCACGGTCACTGTCCTTTTATTGTTTGATAAAATCTTTTCTTACAAGACTTTCTTTTATTACCCTATGCAATATCATAACAAACTGACTCCTGGAAACTCTATTCCCCATCCTTGCCTTAGTTCTATAGTATTTGTAAACTTCTGTGTAGTTAAAATACTACTGGGCTACCACTGTTAAAGAGGCATTCAGTATAAAATTTTGAATCAATATTGATGCAAATATTGAAGTTACTTGGATATTTGTCAGTGAATTCATTGTATGAATTCATTTGTTACTGACTAAAGTCATAATTTCATCAACAAAAAGAAGAATATTCTATATGAAAAATCTATAAAAATAAAGATGATAACCTTTGGATTTTATGTTTTTACATATTTTGTCTCTAGTATCTAGTTATTCTCCATGAGTTTTTCCACTTTGTGATCACAGCTTAAAAAATGGCTATTCTGAGAAAAACTTGATTTATCAATACTAACAATACAAGATCATTTTGAAAACTTTAAATTAATTGGCTTATGCACTAAAACTTAGTTGTAGATTAAATGTGTGTGAAGAGTATATTCACATATGGTTTAAATATATCTGTTATTCTGATAAATTATCAAAGCATGAAATTTCTCACATATCAATTTTATTTGAATAAGGTAGCATGTTTTTTGATGCTTGATATTGAACTATTTTTGTTCCAGCTGTCAAGCACTCTATATGATATGATTAAATTACATATTTGCATAAAACTGTGTGCATTGCAAATCAAAGTCATCTTTCAAAATTTATTCCTTTCAAAAGAGGAATGCATCAGTAGAAATATGCAATTTTGCTTCATCATTCAAACATAATGGGAGCACTGAAACATGTTAAATACATAGAGTTGAAGCACGATTTATAGATTTGTATAAAAATCTACTGATAATGCCATCTCAATATTATGCGTCCTCATCCTTTTTCTCATTTTAAAACATATTCCATATTTTAAAGAGAGGCAGACTATTCCAACTCAAGTTCTGGAATAACAATCTTACATTGATATATGCAATATGTTTTCAAACAATATCATCTGCAAAAAGTTCACACAATTTGTCTTGTCTTTGGGAATAATCTTCCTATATAAGTGGTACACAAGCTTATGACTGATAAAAGGGAAAAAGAAAAAATATCATGAAACTAAAAGCTAATCTTATGGTTGCCAATGGGGATAGTGCTGGGGTGGGAGAGATATATTAGGAGGTTTGGATTAACATGTATACACTAGTATATGTAAAATAGGTAAATAGCAAGGATCTGCTTATTGCACAGGGAACTCATCTTATGAAAATCTATAGTGGAAAAGAATCTGAAAAACTTCATAAATCTATGAACTGAATCATTTTGCTATATACTTGAAACTACAAAACTTTACAAATTTACTGTAACGAACCTGACTAGTATCCCTGAGTGTGCGTGTTTGATCCCTGGCCTTGCTCACTAGGTTAAGGCTCTGGCGTCACCATGAGCTGTAGTTTAGTTCAAAAACACGGCTCTGAACCCTCGTTTCTGTGGCTGTGGCCTAGGGTAACTTCCATATGCTGCAGGTGCAGCCCCTAAAAAGCAAAAATAAATAAATAAATAAATGTACTACACTTCAATAAAATAAATGTTTAAAAAATGAAAAGAAAAATCCCTGATGCTGCAAAATATAACTTTTTATGCATAACAAAAAGAGACAAATCAGAGTGATTTTAAAGGATTAACAATGTGTATTCTTCGGAAGGGTCTTGGGATATTTATGTACTTTAAATTTCTCTGCATTGTCTCTGGTTTCAAAAAACCCAGATGTGTCCTTCACTCCTATTCATCCTATTTTCCCCGAGATCGCTAAAATGACAGAAACTTGTAACACTTACATTTGTAAAATATGTTGCCTCAAAATAATAGTTTCCATATAATCTAAGTACAAAAGAAGTAAAATTAAAATAGATGCCAAATTTATTTCAGTTATTTTAAAGGGACTTTCTCTGTAGGTAAGGATACAGTCTTGAGACCTTTTGACAGGCCCCTTCATGTACTGAGACTTAGGACTTTGACATGACAAGAGATTATGAGGGTATTTCCATTGCAATTTTTAAGAGAAATTTAATTTAAAAATTAATAACATGCAATGTATTTGAAGCAATGTTGAGCACCTAGGGAATGTCAATAATGATAACTGAAATTATTATTTCTCTATCATCAGAGATGTGGTATCCATTGATCTGTCCAATAGATTTAATTTATTCTTCCTGCAGACTTTTCTGAGATAACACTCAATATTTTATACAGAAGAAACATACTCTGTTAAGTTCTAATTGATAGCCATTACTGGCTTATACAGATCATGGGGAGAAAGAGGCAAGATATGCAGTTAAGGGTCACTTTACCCAATTCCTAACTATAACTTCCTCTAGGATAGTTGGAAAAAATGGAGAATGGGTCAGTGCCAATGAAAAAAGACTTATGCTACTATATTTATTAAATATCATTTTATTATCCTTAATTGATATTTTTTACACATTAACTCATTACAAAGGAACTGGGCAAGAGTTAAGGAATTAGGATAGTTCAATACCTTCACTCTATTTTAATAATATTAGATAACTAATCCATCATAATGCATTCCCACATTTATTTTGTTTTGATTTTTTAATGTCAATTCTTTTTAAGCACCACATATGCATGATAAATTAAAATATGATTAAGTAAATTAGTACATTTTTAATAAAATATGTTATAAACACATCTTTTGCAATTTATCTACGCATTTTCTGTGGCATGTTTTTCCTGTGCAAAAACTTTACGTGAAGTTCTTAGTATTTTTCCATGAGGCTTCTTGATTCTGTACCTTGCTCAAATAATATTTCCTACTAAAATATACTCTCCAAATGTACTTTTTTTATGCCTATAGGAAGTATTTTTTTATCGTTATTTCCCCAGTACAATTTTTTTCTACTGTACAGCATGGTGACCCAGTTACACTTACATAATGCATTATTTTTTCTCTCATTATTATGCTCCATCATAAGTGACAGGACATAGTTCTCAGTGCTACACAGCAGGATCTCATTGCTAATCCACTCCAAAGGCCATAGTCTTCATCTTTATTAACCCCAATCTCCCAAACACCCCACTCATTCCCCCTTGGCAACCACAAGTCTATTCTCCAAGTCCATGATTTTCCTTCCTGTGGAAAGTTTCTTTTGTGCTGTATATTAGATTTCAGATATGCAATATCATATGGTATTTGTCTTTCTCTTTCTGAGTTACTTCACTCAGGATGAGAGTCTATAGTTCCATCCATAATGCTGTAGATGGCATTATTTCATTCTTTTTTACGGCTGAGTAGTAGTCCATTGTGTATATATACCACATCTTCCTAATCCAATCATCTGTGATGGACATTTGGGTTGTTTTCATGTCTTGGCTATTGTGAATAGTGCTGCAATAAACATGTGGGTGCATGTGTCTTTTTCAAGGAACGTTTTGTCCGGATATAAGCCCAAGAGTGGGATTGCTGGGTCAAATGGTAGTTCTATGTATAGTTTTCTAAGGTACCTCCACACTGTTCTCCATAGTGGTTTTACCAGCTTACATTCCCAGCCACAGTGCAAGAGGGTTCCCTTTTCTTCACACCCTCTCCAGCATTTGTTATTTGTGGACTTAATGATGGCCATTCTGACTGGTGTGAGGTGGCAAAACATTCTCTGACATCAACCTTAACAAATGTTTTCTCAGGTCAGTCTCCCAAAGCAATAGAAATAAAAGCAAAAATAAACCAATGGGACTTAATCAAACTGACAAGCTTTTGCACAGCCAAGGAAACCATAAAGAAAACAAAAAGACAACTTACAGAATGGGAGAAAATAGTTTCAAAGGATGCAACTGACAAGGGACTAACCTCTAAAATATAGAAGCAACTTATACAACTCAACAGCAAAAAAGCCAACAACCCAATGGAAAAATGAGCAAAAGACCTGAATAGACAATTCTCCAAGGAAGATATACAGATGGCCAACAAGCACATGAAAAAATGCTGAACATCACTGATTATTAGAGAAATGCAAATCAAAACTACCATGAGATACCACCTCTCACCAGTCAGAATGGCCAAATGTACTTTTTAATTTCAATTTGCTCTTCAATTACATTATTTATCTGGACTTGTATTTGATATAAGAATTAAGATAAACTCACATATACATATATATATATATTGCATATATAAATCTTTTAAAATTTATATTTTAAGGCAATAAGGGAAAAAAATCATTTTTCACTTTCTATCTCACTCCCAAATCCCTGATGCCTATGTTTTGTGTATATGATGGTGACTGGGACCTGAGGCTGGTGAAATAGATTAAATAGTAGAAAAGATATAGTCAGAGCACCTCAGAAATATTTTCTATTGCACATTCAGAAGCACCACACTTATATGTACACTCTGGAGTCATGGATTGAGACTTCTTGCTAATATAAGGATATGATCTTCGACTCAGGCTTATGCCAGTGTTCATTCAAGCATCAAGAGAAAAAGGTTCAGATTATATACATTTACCTTCTCTTGAGAAAATATTGTAAAACGTATATGGGTATAAAGGCTACGAAGCCAGGAAATAAATTGGATTCCTGCAGCCTGCTCACCTAGATACTCATACATTCAGTTTGTTTAGGTTATTGCTAGATGCTCAAGTGTGATAGAAAACTCAGGATGTCAGTCAGACGTTAGGTGCTCTCAACAGTTCATTTAAATTCTAACGTTTTTCCCTCCTATTGAACCTATCTCCTCTCTCTGTTTTCATATGTAATGGGGCAATTTGCTTTCATGTATATCTTATTTTAAGAAGGATACAAAAATCACAGAGAAAAATATTATATTCTTATTTTCTAGAATTTATAGAATTGAAAACATATCTCGATACTTTTTGCTTGCTTCCTTTTATTATTTATTTAGTTATTTATTTTTGCTCTTTAGGGCCACACCCGCAGCATATGTGAGTTCCCAGGCTAGGGGTGGAATTGGAACTGTAGCCGCTGGCCTGCACCGCAGCCACAGCAATGCTGGATCCAAGCCACATCTGTGACCTATGCCACAGCTCACAGCAACACTGGATCCCTGACCCATGGAGCAAGGGCAGGGACCAAACTGGCATTCTCATGGATACTAGTTGGATTGGTTTCTGCTGCGCCCAAATGAGAACTCTTGCTTCCTTCATTTTAAAAATATCTTCACACTAGACTTTATTTTACAAATTTTACTCTTGATATGATTTTGGCATGGGAACTCTGGATTAATTTAGAGAAGTCAATTTTTTGATTCTGCATCTATCATATTTTTAAAATGTTACCGTCGTAAAATATATGTAACATAAAATTTGCTGTTTCAAACATTTTAAGTGTAAAATGGAGTGGCATTATCTACATTCACAATATTGTATGACAATCATGACTTTTTTGTCACCCAAAAGAGAAATTTTGTACCCATTGAACCATAAGCCACTATCTCACCTTCTCTAGTTCCTGGTAACCTATAATAATTAGTATCTTTTGAATTTTCTCATTACAGATACTTCATAGATGTGGATTATACAATATTTGTCCTTTTCTTTTCTTTTCTTTTTTTCTTTCATTTTATGTCTGCGCCTGCAGCATATGTAAGTTCTCAGGCTAGGGGTTAATTTGGAACTGCAACTTTAGGCCTTCCATAGCAACATGGGATCTGAGTTTCATCTATGACCTATGCCACAGCTTGCAGCAAAGCCTCAGCCTTAACCCACTGAGTGAGGCCGGGGATTGAACCAGCATCCTCACAGACACTATGTCAGGTTCTTAACCTACTGAACCACAATGGGAACTTTGTACCCTTTTGAATCTGGCTTATTTTACTTAGCATTGTAATTGCAATTTTCACATGTTGCAGTATTTATAAAAAAATTCATTATTTTAGAGTTAACAATATTGCATTGCCAAATTTAATGAACTCTTGGGTGTTTCCACCTTTTGGCTATTTTGAATAATCCTGCAATGAACGGTGATGTACAATACCTGTTTGAGTTCCTGTTCTCGATTCTTTTGGGTACATACCCAGGAGTAAATTGCTAAATCACATACTAATTCTACAGTTAACAATTTGAGGAACCATCAAAATGTCTTCCACAGTGAATACACCATTTTACATTTCCACCAGCAATGTATGAAGGTTCCAGTTTCTCCAACTTATTATTTTCTATTTTTTTTATTAGAGCCTTATTTGTGAAATGGTATCTCATTGTGGCTTTGATTTAATTTGTATTTTCCTAATGACTAATTCTCTCATGTCTTTATTGTCTGTTTGTATATCTTCTTTAGAACAATTACTATTTAATCCCTTGTCCATTTTTTTTTCTCCTTTCCCTTTATTTTAATTTGACTTTGCCTTTCTAAAGGAAATTTCCTTCTTTTGTAATTCATTTTCCATTGTCCATTTTTAATTGGTTTGCTTATTTCGGGGGGAGGGGTCTTTTTCTTTTCTTTTTTTTGGGGGGGGGGGCTGCACCAGCGACATATGGAGGTTCCCAGGCTAGGGGTCGAATCAGAGCTGTAGCCACTGGCCTATACCACAGCCTCAGCAATACCAGATCCAAGCCTTGTCTGTGACCTACACCACAGCTCATGGCAACACCAGATCCTTAACCCATTGAATGAGACCAGAGATTAAACCTCCGTCCTCATGGATACTAGTTAGATCCCTTTCCTCTGAGCCACGACAGGAACTCCTGATATGATTTTTTCTGTTGTTTAATTGTAAGAATTTTTCATATATGTTGGATATTAAAATTTTATCAGAAATATTATGGGCAGATATTCTCTGTAATTCAGTGGCTTTTTAATTTGTTGATAACATCATGTGTTACACAAAATCTGCTTCTCAGATATTCAACAGACATGATAAATACATTGTCCTAAGAAGGTAATGAGCTTCTCTCCATATTTATATTATCAGATGGCTCTGAGATGTGAAGTAGAGATAGAACCCATTAAAATAACTCACAAAGACATCACTTTGGCATAAAAATTTTTGAAATTAGTGAAGCATCCTAATTATACATATTTTGAAAATAGTAGTTAAAATTTACCCATTCTCCAAGGGGGCGGGGATAGAAATAAACACCTTTATTCAATAAGAGTAAAATATCATATGTTAAAATAAGATTATATTGAAGTTCCCATTGTGACCCTGTGGTTAATGAATCAGACTAGGAACCATGAGGTTGTGGGTTCGATCCCTGGCCTCACTCAGTGGGTTAAGGATCTGGTGTTGCCGTGAGCTGTGGTGTAGGTCACAGATGTGTCTTGGATCTGGCATTGCTGTGGCTCTGGCGTAAGCCAGCGGCTACAGCTCTGACTAGACCCCTAGCCTGGGAACTTCCATATGCCATGGGTGTGGCCCTAGAAAAGACAAAAAAGACAGAAAAAATAAAAATAAAAATAAAATAAGATTATTTTAAAATATTTTGGAGTTCATGATGAAGACTGATTAATATTTCTGATTTAAAAGTTATATTTTAAATCAAAAGAAAAACCTAGTTTTAGCAGAATGTTCTACAAGTCAGTAGTGTCTTGGAAATTCTTTTTTTTTTTAAGTTATTTATCTCTTTATAGTTTCCTCAATTAAATTTTTTTTCTACTGTACAACATGGTGACCCAGTTACACATACATGTATACATTCTTTTTTCTCCCATTATCATGCTCCATCATAAATGGTCATAGTTCTCAGTGCTACACAGCAGGATCTCACTGCTAATCCATTCCAAAAGCAATAGTTTGCATCTAATGTTTTAATCTACACAAAAGATTTTAATTTAATTTAATTTAATTTAATTTAATTTTTGTTTTTAGGGCGACACCTGAAGCATATCGAGGTTCCCAGTTCAGAGGCTGAATCTGAGCTTCAGCTGCTGACCTACACTACAGCCACAGCAATGCCAAGCTGTGTCTGCAACCTACACCACAGCTCTTGGCAGTGCCGGATCCTTAACCCACTGAGAGAGGCCAGAGATCCAACCCACATTTTCATGGATATTGGTTGGATTCCTTTCTGCTGTGCCACAAGGGGAACTACCAAAAGTTTATTTTTTGAAGACTTATCATCCTTTAGTTCTTGTTTTTGAGACTCTAATAAATTTCATTTGAAATGAGAAAGAATTAGTTATACTATTTTATACATCTTATACAAATGTTTCTGACTAGATTTAATTTTAGAGAAGAAAAAAAGCTAAACAAAAGTTGGATGATAGCTTTCTTATTGTTAAATGTAAATTCCTTTCTTTTTTACCTTTGTCTCAAATTAACCATGAAATCCACGAAACTATTTTAGTTTCTTGGCTAGAAAAATGATATTTATTCTTTCCCAACAAGGTAAACAGATAACAAGGAAGATAGAGGAGAATCTGTAAATAAAAATTCTATAAATTTATTTCATTTCAGGGTTTATATGTTTAGTATAATGGAAATGTTTAAATAAATACTCTAATGAGACAAGTTCTTTAACTAGTTAAGATAGCCCCAGGGAATTATTTAGGCATTTTTGAAATATAACTTGCAATTTTCAGTCTAAGTTGGACTAAGTTCTGTGAGGCCTAGATTAATTAAAAGATGTCCTAAAGAGCTGAAATATTTGAAAAAAAAATGTCATACAGCTTATTTGGTATTAAACATGTATTTAGAGAGAAACTTAAACACAGACATGACCTAATATAGGTTAAATTTAAGTTTGTAGTTCAGTTTGGTTATGTTATACTCTCCTCAAAGTCACATTTTCTTTCCCCATGGTCTGATGATGAACCAGTAACCATTTTGTTCATAATGGAATTTTATATTGAAACCAAATTTCAGAATTTGCTTTTTACCAAGTGCAGTATTTGATTGTCCTAAAATTGATTCCCAGATTATTTTCCTTTATAGTTCAGTAATTTCGAGGATTTCCTTGAAAGATTAACAAAACTTTCCAATTTTAATTTTTTCTGGGGCTTAAAAAGTTTGCACTGCCTCAAGACTAGTTTTATGGTATTGTGAAATGATACATAAAAATCAATAAATAATTTTTTAGCAGATGAATCACTAAAAAGAGGATTATAGAGTAGTGGTTGAGGCAGAGTCAGAGATACTCAGGTATTTTATCACAGATCTGCTAGTCATAAGCACTGTGGTTTGTTTATACCTTAGTTTTTTCATCTATAAATATGACTATAGTAATTACAAATGCCCAATAGGGCTTATTGTGAAAGTTAATGAGTAAATATATGTATAACAATTAGGAGAGAACCTGGTCAATAATAATCACTATAAAAGCACTTGCTATTATAACAGAATTTGACAAAGCAAACATACAAACAGAAAACAGACATAAGATCCCTGAGCAGAGTCCATTTTAATAAACCATGATAACCAGTTCCAAAGAAGTTTCAGCATTTGAATTTCTAGTCTCATAATTCGACAATGAAGTATTTTTTATAAGCGTACAATTTTAAAAGGTTGTACAATCTTTTGAAATATATATATATGCACATATATTTAGCTTATATCTATGTAAGTAAATATATATATATATATTATGTGAAAATAATAATTATTAATTTTTAAAATCTGATTTAAAATGTTAAAGACATTTGTGAAATTAAAGATCTGAGGGAGTTCCCATTGTGGCTCAGCAGAAACGTGTTGACTAGTGTTCACGAGGATGCAGGTTCGATCCCTGGCCTCACTCAGTGGTTAAGGACCTGGCATTTCCGTGAGCTGTGGTGTAGGTCACAGATGCAGTTGGATCTGGTGTTACCATGGCTGTGGTGTAGGCTAGTGGCCAAAGCTCCAATTTGACCCATAGTCTGGGAACCTCCATATGTCCCTGGTGCGGCCCCCCCCCCAAAAAAAAAAGAAAATTAAGGATCAGAGAACAAACTAAAACATTTTAACCCTCTCAGACTTTGTGAAAATATTGATAAGTATCAGTAAAGTCTTGAAATAAAGAGTGGATATTGATAGAAAATGTATATTATTACACACATTGAGTCCCGCATTCCATTTCCTATGTTACATTAAATACAAAAATCATTTTGACAACATGATGGATAATAATTTCTCAATAATAGATAAATATGTAAAATTTAAATATGAATGTATCAGGAGTTCCCGTCATGGAGCAGTGGTTAATGAAACCAACTAGGAACCATGAGGTTGTGGGTTTGTTCCCTGGCCTTGCACAGTGGGTTAAGAATCTGGCGTTGCCGTAAGCTGTGGTATAGGTCACAGACATGGCTCGGATTCCACGTTGCTGTGGCTCTGGTGTAGGCCAGCAGCTACAGCTCCAAGTAGACCCCCTAGCCTGGGAACCTCCATATGCTATAGGAAGTGGCCCTAGAAAAAGGCAAAAAGACAATAAATAAATAAATAAATAAATAAATAAATAAATATGAATGCATCCATCAGGTCATGTGGCTACATAATAAAATCCCACAGACAGAATGGCTTAACAGTCAAGGTGTATTTCTTACAGTTCTGGAAGCTGAGAAGTCAAAGATCAAGGTGCCAGGCCGATTAGATTCCTGGTAAGGGTCCTCTTTCTTATCTGTAGGAGGCATTTGTACACCTTCTTGCGACGTACTCGCACAATCTTTCTTCCTCGTGTATGCATGGAAAGAGAGAGTGCTTCATGTGTTTCTTCCTCTTCTTCTAAGGGTATCAATCCCATCACGAGGGCACCAAAAATATATATATTTTGTATATAATAACCTGAATTATATACAAAAAAATACCAACTATATATACCATTATGTTGGAAATTCAACATATAAATCTGGGGTGCGGGTTGGGTCACAAACATTTAGTCTAAAACAATGTGTTAAAATCAGCAAAAATTCTCAGTATATTTCAGGAACTACATAAGTCTGTACAAAATAAGAATATACCAATTAATAACACGCATGTAATGGTGTATGGAATGGCCAATGGGACCTGCTGTATAGCACAGGGAACTCTACCCAATATTCTGTGATAATCTATATGGGAAAAGAAGGGAGGTGAGTGCATGTATAACTGAAGTTGTACAGCAGAAATTATCATGACGTTTTAAATCAACCATACTCAAACTTTAAAATTAAAAAAAATGAACAAAATTTGCAAATTTATATTGTAAAAGTTATTTGTTTATAGATATTTAAGAAACAAATTTATAATCTATAAAAATTCATATGAGGGGTTCCTGTTGTGTTTCAGTGGTTCCAAACCTGACTAATATCCATGAGGGTGCAGGTTTGATCCCTGGGCTCACTCAGTGGGTTAAGGATCTGGCATTGCCCTGAGCTGTGGTGTAGATTGCAGATGCGGCTCAGATTCCTCATTGCTGTGTCTGTGGTGTAGGCTGGCAGCTGCAGCTCCGATTTGATCCTAGCCTGGGAACCTCCATATGCCAAAGGTGTGGCCCTAAAAAAAAAATAATGAAAACAGCATAAAATAAAACATATGGGCTATAGTCAAAGATATAAAAAAAAATGTATGTTTTTGAAAATGTTTTATAAGAATAGATACAGGAGTTCTGATTGTGGCTCAGCAGTTAAGGACCTGACATAGTCTCTCTGAGGAGGCAGGTTGGATCCATGGCCTAATTCAGTGGGTTAAGGATCCAACATTCCTGCAAGTTCTGTCTTACGATGCAGATGTGGCACAGATCTGTTGTTTCCCTGGTTGTGGCATAGACTGGATGCTGCAGCTCTGATTAGACCCCTAGCTGGGGAATTTTTATATGCAATAGGTACAGCTGTAAAAAAGAAAAAAAAAAGACAGATATAAATTACTATGTATTAACTCAAAAGAATAGGAAAAAAAAATACAGAAATCAGAGCACTTCTGATTTGTCACTTAGGAACTTGGATGTCAACACTTTGTCCTAACAACAAGCAAAGAGCTGAACAGACTGAAAAATAAACCACTCTTCTTGGATCTACAAGAAAAGGGAGGACATAGAGCAAACTACTGTCCCCAAGATTGGAAAGTCACATGGCTTGATTTACTGGAGCAGACACTCAATACTAGAAACTGACATGGGAACCAGTGGTGGGACATGGGAACTCCTGAACAGTAAGTAACAAACTGTAAGATGTTCAATGTGACACTCTGAGTTAAAAACTCCATCCACTGGTATCGTTTTCTAACAGAGGCCTTCAATAATTGCTATATGTACTTCAATTTACGTCTTAATGATACTCATTTACATCATTCTCTTCTCTCTAATTCATTGTTCTTTCTACTCTTTGTGACATATTTAATTATTTACTTGTTATTTTGTTTTATTTCCATCTCAAGGGTGTAATCAGTTCAGAAGGGCAGAGGCTATAAAAGATTTGCTTAATATAGGAGTTCCCCTCGTGGCTCAGTGGTTGACAAATCCAAATGGGAACCATGAGGTTGTGGATTCGATCCCTGGACTTGCTTAGTGGGTTGGGGATCTGGCATTGCTGTGAGCTGTAGTGTGGGTTGCAGACACGGCTCAAATCCCGCACTGCTGTGCCTCTGGCGTAGGCTGGTGGCTATAGCTCCAATTGGACCCTTGGCCTGGAAACCTCCATATGCTGTGGGAGTGGCCCTAGAAAAGGCAAAAAGACAAAAAAAAATTGCTTAATATAACAAAAGTATTCATGGCCAGAGTCTAGATCAACCTTATTTATGAATTTGTGTATTTATGTACTTATTTCTAAATGGATGAATATATTATAGTCATGAGCCTGTCTTTAAAGGATGCTAGCTCAATGAGGAAAGAAGATGTATTGATTGTAGACTTTTGTAAGATGCCTTGCATTTATTTTATCTCAATGAACATTAATCTCCTAATCTTTAATGTTTGAATATTTATTTATATTGGCTAACTCTGCTTTGAAGTCCCATTGTTAAAACTCCTTTAGTCATTAACTGGTATCTTTTGTCATAAGAGATTCTACTGTTCTAGCTTGCAAGATCTTTCCAGCACTGGAAACTAACTTCTAAGTTCTAAGTTCAAAGGTCAAGCCAATACATGTTACCACCAATTTGTATTTTTGCTTGTTTCCATGATGTATGTATTATCACCTTGGATAATAATTTTAAGCTGTAAAATTAACCTTACTGAACGTGGAACAGAGATGAAAAGCTCATGTGCTCAGTACCATTGTTTTCCATATATGTTTTAATTTTAAGTTGATAAAATTTACTTTTTAAGGATAAGTCTATATAACAACTAACTTGCGAAATTCCCTAAAATTTGCTTTTGTGAGCCCATAAGAAGCAGGGTCATGGAATGCTCCTAGGAAGAGAATTGCTGTAAATGCATTCAAGCGCAAGCACACACTTGGACACAGCCATGCAGCCTCCTGTTCTGGTACCGGAGGCTGCTTGTATGAAGTACATTTGAACCCATGCTTTGTGGAAAAGGCCAACTTGACCTTTCAACTTTTTTTCCATTTGCTTTCCCCTTTTCCCAAAGGATTTGCCCCAAACCATTTGCTGACGTGTACACTCTGAAAATTGACTTTTTAAAATAATTCTATTAATCTCCCAGCTGTTTATCTATGTGAGAATGTGAGTTACTGTGGATTAAAGCTCTTTTGATAATGAGCTGCCTATTTTTTCAGCATTTATATACCATTATCCTATTTACTAAAGAGCAAACGACCACTTTCTGGCATTGGTGTCAAATACTAAAAGCACAACCAGAAAATGGATGAATACAGCAGTTGAAGGCCAGAAAGAAACACATAAAATGGACATGCCAATTACTTTCTGTGCATCTGGACAGGCACAGACCTTTCTGATCTACCATAGGCTGCCAGCCAACATGGAGGAAATAAGGGCTTTCAAATGTGGAAACGATGGAGTGAAGGCAGCTTTCCAATTCATCTTCAACTGTGAGAGAAAAGCTAGTAAAATTGCAAGCTGCGTTAGTAATGTGCAAGATTATCATCCTACTTTTGCAAAAATTATTCAAACCCTTTTCTCTTTCATTTTCAAACATGAGTCTTCCTTAATTTCAGATTTCACTCTGGGAAATGGTTTTCCCTTATTCTACTGACTCACTTACTACTGGGAATGACATTTAGACAATACAACTTCTATTTATTTTCTAAATATTTTATCAAAAAATTATCTGTGATCTCTTAGTTGAATGTAGCATTATACCATATACATGGATTATAAAACACGGAAATAGAAAATTTTATTTTTAATAATTTTTAGTACCAAAGAATTTTATGAATGAAAAATAAGTGCCAATGAGGGGATAGCTTGCCACAAATAAAAGTTAAATTTAACTTCTCATTTCTTCAGTTGCTTCATCTTGCAATTAAACAAAACAAGGATTTAACTTAGAAGATCTTTTCATTACTTTCCATTATTGAGTGTTTGATTATACATGTGCCCACACACACACACACACAAATTTTGTGTAAATATATTTGCTCTCAAAACCATGTCAGTCAAATGCATCACCTAATTGAGTTCAGAGGGACAAAGGAGGTGGGTGGAGGTGGAATAAGAGAACATTAAAATAAGGTGAGCCTTATGGTTCTAGAACCCAAAAGGTAACTAAGAACAAGTGTTGTCAAACAGAGCATCCAGCATTAATGAAGCTCAGCTCTGTGTGCTACTACTTTCTCCATCATCTAATCAATCCTACCATCAGCTTTTAGTTTCAATCTCAAGGAAAATCTTTTGGTTGGCTTATTTATTAGCCATCATTCCCATCTGAGGAAAATATTCATATAAACCGATCAGAATGTACATTTCCCTAAATTTTGTAAATTATCTAATAAACAGTTGAATCTAAAAACAACCTCTAAAAGAAAAAAGATACTAGCGAAACAGTATGTTTTTAATGGAATCAAAAGAGCAAACAGTGATGGGGTAAAAAATTCAGTGTACTCTGAATAGTAAGAGCAAGAGAAGCAAAAGAAAAAAAAAACTTAATATAGCTAGAGAACAAGTCTTTATTTCTGAAACTATTTATCAGTCTACGGCTGTTCTTTATCATTGCTTTCCAACCTTGAATTTCCCATGTGGCATTTGTTTGTAGTCAGCAGCTAGCTGTTATGCTTTGCTTTGTGGTTAGATTCAAAATCTCTTCTTTACCATTAGAGTTCCTAAAATTTGTCCATCTGCCTATAACATTTAGCTAATTAATTTAGGTATAAACTATTTTACATGCACTATCTCCGTTACCCTCAAAATAACCAAGTAAGTTGTGATATCATTATGTAGTTCATAGATGAAATAAACATATAAAGATTTTACCAATATCCATACACAAAATTTTAATTTATAAAACACTCTCCACATTCATAGGAATGTTCTTTAACATACTAGTACAGTAGATATAGGTAAACAACTTATTTCTTTACATATTATTATTTAAATGATTTATTAAAATACAATATAATATTTAATTTATTAATATACTGAATGCATTGATTGCTTTGAAATAGCAACAAATTGATTAATTTCACTTTAAATTCCCATCATGATATAAAATTATGCCAGGAAAGTGACCTATCAGATTTGAATTAATTGACAACATTATAACATTTAATTTAATAATCTGAGGAGGAAGAGTCTGGGAAGTTAAGGAATCGTTGATTGATTGCAATTGATCTGTAATTATCTGTTCATTACCATACCACATCCTTGACGGCTTAACAAGTCAATCTTCATAATGATAATGAAACAGCACTACACTGTACATAAAGATGTAGTTTTACAAAATTCAAGATGTTTACTCATAATATACTAAAGCCTTATCATACTTTTGATTATAGGTTAGAAAATTATATTTAAATGTATGTTTTATCGGTTATGGAAGCTGTCATTTTTAAAAGCCATAATGTGATATTTCTCTAAGATTACACGTATTTATGGTTTTCCAACATTTTGTGTATACATGCATTTGAATATGGAAACAACTGTTTAAATACAATTTAATAATGTTACACAATGGCTAGGAATAAATTATCAGAGCACTCCTGTAAACTCATAAAAATTATCTATAGTGTAACATTTGAGTAAAGACTAAATAATGAAAAATACATTTTTTAAAGAACACTACAGAAAAAAATGCAAATATAATCACAGTTTGAGAAACATTTGTTATTAATAAATAACTTCTTTGGAATTATTAGGAATATGTCTAGGTGTTTGTGAGACAAGTATTCTATGCCGCAATACATCAGTTTAGTTAAAATTTTTGAGCGAAATTAACCTTCATAATTCTGGTACTTTTTTTTTTCTTGAAGTATCATTGATTTACAATATTATATTAATTTCAGGTTACAATAGAGTCCATTTTTATTTACTTTAGAAACTTCAAGATTACTGATGAAGCCATGGAAATTCTATTGCAAGTCACAAATATTTAATTTAAAGAGGATTTCAGCTTTTGGGGAAGTGATCCATTTCAGAGAAATACCACGGACCACTTGTTGCAATTTAGTGCTGCACATCACTGTTAAGTTTCAAATGTACTGGTGGGTGAGCAGGGAACATTAATAAGTAAACCAATGTGAATGAGTTTCTTAAACATCTCTCACTATTCTTAGGCAAGAGTGTACACTCTTCTGCAAATTAAACTTAGAGGTAATTTTATTTCTGCGCTCTTACTGGAAAAATAACTATTAATTTAAAACTTGAATGGGAAAAAATTGGTCCAGGACAATTTTAAAACATACAAAAGCCATATGATATTCAGTTTATTTATAAATAAAGAAGTATACAGGTTCAAATAATTGGTAATATCTACTATAATCAGAGAATTGTAAGAATACATTATGTAGGAAATAATTTAAATTTACTGAACTGAGTCCTGACTAATGCAAAAGAAAGTATTATACCAATTTGATGATATGCTTCTAATGACTTTTAGGCCCACACACAAAAGAAAATTAGATAAATTTCAAGTGAATCATCTCAAAATACATATGGACATTGCCTAATTAAAATATAAATATAAACGTGTAAATTACAAATATGATCTTTAAGAAATATTTTATAGTCATCTATAACTTTGTATGATAGGTCAGGCTATCTCTTTGTTCATAATGACTTTGAATAGAATAACAATTCCTTATTTCTTGAGCATTTTAATACACCAAATTCTTTTATTCATCTAAACATAATAGTAAATTAATTTTTCCACAGTGTTATGTAGGAAGTTGTGTTTCAACATCTTATCTCTAGTTTATTTAATCATTTCAAAGAATTGTTCTAGGAGGTTCCTGTCTTTTGATACTGACATGAACTGAAAAGTAAGTTTTCTTTCAATGGTATATTAAAATTAAAAAATAACACCAATTAGAGAAAGTTTCTCTATCCTTAAATCCAATGCCTTGAAATTTGAATGAGTAGATATAAGGCAAATTTCTTTTCAACATTCTTAAGGATCCCCTATAATTAGCCAATTTTGCACATTTTATCTTATGCAGATAGAGACTTGATCTACACAAAGGAGGGAGAGTACTACAAATGGCAACTACATGAATGTAACTATACATCTATGTAACTCTAATTTCTTATGCTCAATTGAAAATTTAGAGTAAAATTAGATATGTTCTGAAATTTATAGAATATATGGTGAGTGTAAATTCTAAAAATACACACAATGTAAAAGTTGAGAGTTAAGTTTTATTTGGGGGAAATGAAGACTTATAGCCCAAGAGGCAGAATTTCAGATAGCTCTGAAATACCGCTCCAGTTAGACAGGGGGGACATGTCAGTATATATGCGATTTTGGTGAAGGGGAGGTACATGCAACCAAACACACATTCTATAGAAATTGCTAGTCATGTGGAGCAGACATCACCATGAAGGATTTTAGTGTTTCTCTAGATATGAAAAGATGCAAGAATTGGGCTTACAAAATCTCCTGAAAATATCTAACTATCTGAATACCTGTTCTGCAAGTTTTCTTAGAGCACAAATTGCTTCACTCCTGATCTCCACCTGAGCTCTTTCAGGGGGTGTTGAGTGTCAGCAGGTGCAGTGGCTCATGATTCAATCCAGGTGGAGGCTGATGGCAATTGCCAATCTCCAGTTTACACAAGAATATCACAAAGATTTGTAGGGAGAGATGAAAGTAAACTGTTGTAAATATTTATCTTGTGACAACCTAAAAATTATATTAGAAACATTAAAGCACTCGTGGAAGTTGTGAAAGCTAGAATATATTAGAAAGGGAGTAAAATAATATTCAAATCTAAAAAGTTAGAAAAAGAGGAAAACAAAAGAAAATGAGATAAGTAGAAAGAAATTAGAGATTCAAAATCAAGCATATTATGGTAAATAGATCTACACCCTAATTTCCATAGCTTGTGAATATGTTGCATTATATGCCAGAAAGAACAGTACAGACATGACTAAAGATTTTTAAATGGAGAGAGTATCCTGCGTTATCAGGTTTGGCACAATGTAATCTCAAAAGTTTATATAAGAGAAAGACAGGAGTAACAAAGTCGGAGAAGAGAAGTAATAACAGAAGCAGAGGTCAGAGAAAGGACAAATTATCCTACCGATTTTTCCCTAGAGTCACATCTGCAATAATATCTATCTCCCTCTTGTGAAAGTGCTTGAAGTGTTAAAATAAATAGAATAAAATATGCAGCAGTTAAGAACCTAACACATGCACAGTTTTGTTAATTACTACACACCTCATTTAACCGTGCCACATCAGCTTGGTATTTGCTTGAAACAAATACGAAAATATTTTCTCTAGGTCAACACATTTTACCACTAGGTGGTGCTATGTTCTTTAATCCTCATTCAAATAGCATTCAGCATTTTAGGCTACAATTTCAATGTATCCATTTTCATTGTGATGGATCAAACAAATCACATTGCTTGCAGTTAAAGTTTTGTTTAATATCAGTATTAAAAATATTCTATAAGACATAACTTTTGTAGTGTTTACTGGAGATTAAAAAAATACACGAGCTAAATATACTTATAATGCCTATTATTGTTCAGGTTTGTTACTATTTAGATAACCTACATGTTGCTCAGTGAATTTCTTAATCCCTTGAGAGAAATTTAGAAAAATTTTATTGCTGTAGGTTGAAAAGACTCTACTTTGTAGCAGAGGACTGCCTTGATATTTAAGTTATAGTCCACTGATCTCCTACCTCACCTCTACTCCAAAAACAATTGTTCTTCTTTAGATATCCTCCTTGGTGATGGATATCAAAATTTAAGTTTTTGCAGAAGAGAAGAAAATACAGTGCAATAGGGTATATTTTTCAATTAGGAATAACAACGTATTTCACAAGAATATTTGCATTAGTTCTTTTCCCTATAATAGTGTTTGCATTGATTGATTATAAAGCCCACAAAATACCAATGCCATTTTGTTATTTTCAGTACATATCAACATAAAGTTTATGAAATATCTTCAAAAATATGATTTCTACAGATTTATTATATCAAAGTATACAATAAGAAATATTGGCAAATTATTAGGGTAGTAAATCTCTCAAATACTACTGGTGGATATGTAAACAGGGATAAATTATCTGGTGTACAATTGAGTAATATGTTTGCATTTTAAATTTTGATAAGATAAATGAGCACAGCAAATACATTTCTAAGAAAATAATGAGAAAATATGAGCATATTATCTATAAAGATGTCCAGTACAGTATTATTTATAGCAGTGAAATATTTGATATAGTCTAAATACCCAATAATATGAACTTCTTAAAATTTTATGATAAATTACACAATGGGATTAAATAATTATCAAAATCAGATAAGAATAGTTATCAAAATTAATATTATGTTTAATAACCAAAGTGCATCTTATGAAATATTAAACATATTACTTTTAAAAAAACTACAGTTGTAATTACACCTATGTATGTATCCATAACCATATCTATAACACTATATCTCCATATCTAAAATATGAAAGATTGGGACCTAAGGTCAATGGTGAATATTTCTGGATAATGAATACTATAGAACACTTGTATATTATACCTTTGAATTTAAAAGTACAATATATTTCAATCTGGAATTTAAAATGTACAATAAAAAATTAAGAAAAAGAATGAACATTTAAAAGTAATATTGTTTATATACATTCTTAAATTATTTAGTATGCAAAATATAATAACATAAGGATAGGATTTTAATTAAATTAATATAATAAAAAAGTTATTTTAATGTAATAATTTATAATACAAATATGATATCTAGGCTGGCATTTTTTGGAAAACTTTTGGCCTTCAGATTATCTGATATAATAAAATGCTTAACTAAACTCAGTCATTCATGGAGTTTATTTTAAGGAATGAATTAGATATTCAAAACACTTTAATCAATAGATATAATTTGAACACAGAATAAGGAAGTGTATATTGCATCACATTATCGATAAAGTAAATCTTAAATTATGAACAGTTAATGTACCAAAATATTAAATATGAATAGACACTTATGTAATTAATAAACTAATATCAATCTAAAAGTTTATTTTTATATATTTATTAGTTCATTCTGCCTTCCTTTTGATAATATTTCTAGCAAACACTTATTAAGCTCCTCTTTAGAGAACACTGAACATCATGCCAATCTACTGTGTCTTGAAATACAGGTATCTCCAATTATACAGTTTACCTTAACATTTCCAGAAGATATGGGAAAAACTTCAAGGAGAGCCAAAATTTATTTGATAACTTTCAAAGACAGAAAGAATGAAAGGAGAAGCCAAGAGGAAAACAATAATTATCATTGATTTTTCCAGAAGAATTTTTTCACTTATCAATTCAGATTTCTAATTACATATGAAGTACATATGAAAACTAATTGTTTAATCAGGAAAAATTTTATGTAGAGGAAACAATTTTTTATACAACTTTAAATTAATTTCTTTAATTCATCTTATACATATACTAGTTTGACAAGTAGAGTATCTCACACCTCCTTTTTTGTTTACTTTCTAGTAAAAAAGTCATTGTTGATCTCTAATGGTTCTCACAGCCATACTTAATTTCAATTTTCCAAATGCTTTTATTAGTTTATAAGATTAATCTTCATAGTTATATAACCATGTGCTTTTAATAAATTAAAAATTTGAGCTTTTAGAATTCAATTATTATATCAAAGTCTTCACATAGTCTTTTTTTCTTAGACTTCATATTAATTTACAACTACAATACATTAAAAGGAAAAACTACCAACTAAGGTTTCTGTATTTGACAAAACTATTTTTAAAAAATGAAGGAGGTAGAAAGTTGGGTTTTATTTTTTCGGTCTTTTTAAGGATAAATAAATGGGAACACCATATTAATAGGGGATTTCAAAATCCCTCTTTTAATAATGGGTAAACAAACAGAAGATCAAAATGTAAAGAGAAAATTTGAATGAATTATAGGCCAAATGAACCTAAGAGATACACATAGAACGTACCACCTAATAGCACTAGCATACAGGTGTACATCAGTTTCTTGTGTTTTCTTTTATTGTGCTTCACACATATTGCATTTTTTACAAATTTATAGTTTGTGCATTGAGCAAATCTATCAGCAATATTTTTTTTTTCCAAAATAATTACCTCACCTCGTACTTCCATATCAAATTTTGGTTATTTTCACAATTTCAAACAGTTTCATTATAGTTATATTTGTTATGGTGATCTGTGATCAGGGATCTTTGTTGTTACTATTGTAATTGTTTTGGGACACCACAAACCACACGAATTTAAGACAGACAAATTTAAATGTGTGTGTTTTGACTGCTCCACTTGACTTGCTGTTTCCCCATCTCCCTCCATCTGCTCTGGCCCTTTATTCCCTGAGACACAAGAATATTGAAATTAGGCCAATTAATACATGTACAAATGTTAAAGTGAAAGGAAGAATCAGCCCTTTAAATCAAAAGCTAGAAATAAATAAGCTTGTTAAGGAAGGCATGTAGAAAACAAAGAGAGGCTTTGTGCCAAACAATCAGCCTAGTTGTGAAAATAAAAAAAAAAGGTCCTAGAAGGAAATTAAAATTACTGATCCAGTGAACACACACAAGAAAGCCAAACAGCCCTTATTGCTGAAATAGGCAAAGTTTTAGTGGTCTCTGTAGAAGATATACCAGCCACAAGATTCTTTAAGCCAATATCTCATCCAGAGCAAGGCCCTAACTCTTCAATTCTATGAAAGCTGAGAGAGGTTAGGAAGGTGCTGAATGAAAGTTTGGAGTTAGCAGAGATTGATTCATGAGGTTAAAGAAAGAAGCCATCTCCATAACATCAAAGTGTAAGATAAAGCAGCAAGTGCTGATAAAAAAGCTGCAGCAATTTGTCCAGAAGATTTAGGTAAAGTAATTAATGAAGATGGCTACCCTAAATAAGATAGCTTCAATGCAGATAAAATAGCCTTATATTACAAGAAGACATCATTTAGGACTTTCATAACTAGAAAGGAAAAGGCAATGCCTGACTTCAAAGCTACAATAGGACAGGAGTTCCCATCATGGCACAGTGGTTAACCAATCCGACTAGGAACCATGAGGTTGAGGGTTCAATCCCTGGCCTCACTCAGTGGGTTAAGGATCCAGCGTTGCCTTGAGCTGTGATGTAGGATCCAGATGTGGCTCAGATCCTGCATTGTTGTTGCTATGGCTTAGGCATGCAAAAGATGCAGCCTTAGAAAAGACAAAATAAATAAATAAATAAATAAATAAATAAATAAATAATAAAATAAAATAAAAGCTACAATAGGACAAGACGACTTTTGTTAGAAGCTTATGTGTCTGGTTACTTTAAGTTGAAGCCAAGTGCTCATCTACTATTTCAAAAACTAAAGCTAAATCTACTCAACTTCTACTCTCTGAATGGAAAAAAAGAAAACTTAAAAGACAGCACATCTCTTTACAACATCGTTTACTGAATATTTTAAGTCTACTGTTGGGACCTACTTCTCAGGGAAAAAACAAAGCAAAACCCACCCCTTTCAAATTATTACTGCTCATTGACGATGTACCTGGAATCCAAGAGTTCTGATGGACATGCACATTGAAAGTAATGTTGTTTTCATGCGTGCTAACACAGCAGCCATTCTGCAGCCCATGGATCAAGGAGTAATTTTGACTTTCAAGTCTTATAAGTTAAGAAATACTTTTCATAAGGCTATAAGCTTCACTAGATAGCAATTCCTCTGATGAATCTGGCAGAATGAATTGAAAACCTCTGTAAAGGTGTCATTAAAAGCATTCATGATTCGTAGGAAGAAGTCAAAATTTCAATATTAGCAGGAGTATGAAAGAAGTAACTACAGAAGTGGTGAAAATAGTAAGAGAACTAGAATTAGAAGAGGACCCTAAAATTGTAACCGAAGAGCTGCAATCTCATAATAAAATTTTGATGAATGGAGAGTTGCTTCTCATTGATGAGCAAAGAGAGTTGTTTCCTGAGATGGCATCTGTCACTGGTGAAGATGCTGTGAAGATTGTTGAAATAACAAAAAAGGATTTAGAATATTATATATACCTAATTGATAAAGCAGTGGCAGGTTTTGAGAGGATTGACTCCAATTTTGAAAGAAATTGTGTTGTGGATTATCAATCAGCATTGCATGATACAGAGAAATTGTTCATGAGTCATGAACTTTGTTTGTTTGTTTCTTATTTCAAGAACTTGCCAAAGATAACTTAACCTTTAGCAACCAACACCCTGATCAGTCAGCAGCCATCAACATCAACATAAGACCCTTTACCAGCAAAAAACTGTGACTCGCTGAAGGCTAAGATGCTCATTAGAATTTTCTAGAAAGAAAATGTTTTTAAATTAAGGTATGTACATTTATTAGACATAATGCTACTGCACACTTAATAAACTATAGTATGGTATAAATAGAACTTTTATATGCACCGGGAAACCAAAACAATTGCATGACTTGCTTTATTGTGATATCCCCTTTATTACAGTGGTTTGGTACCGAATCTGCAGCAGCTGTGAGGTATGCCCATACACATTCTTCTAAGCATAGTTGGAACATAAGTCAAATGTTAGCTCACAAAACAAATCTTAACAAATTTAGGATGATCAAAATCAAACCAAATATATTTTCCTGAAAATTTCACAAATATATGGAAATTTAACAGTACTGTCCTGAAAAACCAATAGGTCAAGGAGGTATTGAATAGGGAAATTAGAAAATGTCTTGAAACAAATGAAATTACAACTTACCAAAACTTGTGAGATGAAGCAAAAGCAGTATTAATGGGAAAGTTTATAGTAACAGGGAAATTTCTAGTGATAAATGCCAATATTAAAAAGCAAAAACCTGGAGTTCCCAAGGTGGCTCAGTGGTTAATAAATCCGCCTAGGAACCATGAGGTTGCAGGTTCGATCCCTGGCCTTGCTCAGTGGGTTAAGGATCCAGCATTGCTGTGAGCTGTGGTGTAGGTTGCAGATATGGCTTGGATCCTGCATTGCTATGGCTGTGGCATAGGCCAGCAGCTACAGCTCCGATTAGACCCCTAGCCTGGGAACCTCCATATGCCACAGGAGGAGCCCTAGAAAAGGCAAAAAGACAAAATTAAAACAAAAAAAAAACAAAAACTACCTGAAATAAATAACTTTATACCTAAAGGAATTAGAAAAAGAAGAACAAAGTAAGCCTAAAATTACCAAAAGGAAGGAAAGAAAGATTACAGCAGAAATAAATAAAATAGAGTAGCAAAACAAACAAAAAAAATGAGTGAAATAAGTTGGTTTATATAAGACTAAGAACATTGACAAATGTTTAGCAAAATTAAGAAAAAAAAGAGATAAGACTCAAATAATACCAGCAATGAAGAAGAGATATAACAAACATTAAATGAATTAAAAGTTTTATAAGAGACTGCTATGGACAATTATGTGCCAACAAAATAGGTAATCTAGAAGAAATGAATATATTCTCAAAAACATACAACCCATCAAAGCTGAATCATAAAATAAAAAAATCTTAGTAGTAGTAAAATTTTTGAATCAGTATTCAAAACCCTCTCAAGAAAAGCCTTGGATCTGATGACCTTACTGGTAAATTATACCCAAAATTTAAAGAAAAATTAACGTCAATCATTCACAAACTCCTCCAAAAAATTAATGAGGATAAAACACTTCAAAAGTTGTTGTATGAGGCCAGTATTACTCTGATCACAAAGCCAGGCAAAAATATCCCAAAGAAACCAATATTACTGAGAAATATTGAATTTGAATTAGTCAGGTTCCATGCAGTTATCTTAACATTGAATGTTTTTGCTAACAATTGCTCCATCTGCATATGTCTACAGAATATTAATTTACTGCCAGTGATCTGACCATCTGGCCAGGCAGATGGCAGCAACAAGATTTCCATATCCAGGGTTCCTCCCTTCTGAGAGAAAAAATGAAACAAAAAATAAAAAATAAAAAATAAAAACTCTGAGAATTTTGTGATCACAAATGCCCATAATATGACTCAAGTTCACATATGTCTCGTTACATAGTAAGGCCACATGAAGAGTTCTTATAAGACATTCTTTACTCTTTCTGGGGTTCTAGACATCATTGATAGTGATCAAGGCACTCCACTTCACAAAATACACAAAGCTGGATTCATATGTTAGGGTTCTTCAGAAAAACAGAACAAATAGAATGTATATATGTGTATAATAGAAAGACATTGTGAACGGTGATTATGGAAGGTGGCAAGTTCAAGATCTGCAGTGTTAGCAAGGTGGAGACACAGTAGAGCTGAAGGTTTAGTTCCAGGCTGAGTTCAACATCCTGAGAAATCTGGAGAGCTGATGGTGTAGTTTCCATCTGAATGTGGCAGGGTCAAGACCCAGGAAGAGCCGATGTTTTACTTTGAGTTAAAAGACAGGATAAAAAAAAAAAAAAAAGTCAGTGTCCAAGTTTGAAGGCTATGAGGGAGAAAATATTCTTCTCATTTGGAGAAGTGTCAATGTTTTTGTTCTAATTCAGATCTGCAACTAATTGGATGAGGCCTACCCACAATAAGCAGGAGAATCTGTTTTACTCAGTCTACCAATTTAGATGTTAATCTGATACACAAACACCCGCTTAGAAACACTCAGAATGATGTTTAAGTAAATACCTCATGACCCAATCAAGTTGACATATACAATTAACCATCACAGCCCTTAGCCAAGGTATTCAATCAAACTTTTACTTCCTTACCAGTCTCTTAGAGTATCATAATGGTTTTAACAAGTTCAAATACAATAAAATTAATCTTTTTTTTTTTCAGCACATTTCAGTTTAGTCAGACATTGGGATGGAATGTAATTGAGTCTAAGTCCATTTTTGTTTAATTGTTGACAATTTTTATGCCCCACCACTCCCTCTTTCTCTTCTGTTCCACATCTTGGCAAGTAAGTAATACAGCCTGATTCCCTACCTTGGTGCCAGTTGGAAGTCCAAACCATCTAAATCCCATACCGAATGCACAAGAACACTTAACCTCTCCCCAGCAGTAACCAGGATAAAAGGAAAACCTGTAATCTCTCCACAATTTCACAAGCCATTTTCAGACCTACTTGGAAGCCTGCCATACTCTCTCTAGAAATCCTCATCATATGAGAAATAAAACTTTAGTTATCCCTTTGATGCATGCATGGCATCATTAGTTTAGATGTCTGAACTAAATTTTAGGTCACAGCTCCATTCTTCCTTTACAGACTGATCACAAAATCTCTTTTGTGTCTGTCCCTTCCTGTAATATCACATAATACCTTTCTAACCTAGCAATCTCGCTTTTATATCTAATGCCTTTGTATCTACTGCTTAAAATATGACCTTATAAAATTCAGGTGATTATAGTCTATATATCTGAAACCCATGATACTCAGAGACAAGAAGATTACCTAAAAGGTCAAATAAATATGAAGCATATCTATACATTATTTCTCTTCAAATGATATTGTAAAATAAATCATATATATTGCTTAGAAATACAAGTTCTTTGTGCAATATGTAAATCAAATTCATCCACTCATCTTGCTGGGAAATGTGCTCCTTTATGTTATAACTTAAAAATGATTAGTATTTTCGTTATTCCTACTTTGGTGCTATATTATTAAATTGTATACCCCCAAAAAAAAACCCCATATAATGGGTCTTATTAAAGTGTATATATAATAGTTATGGTAAAAGATTAAACAGTAAAATGGCTTCAGATTAAGCTCTTAAATATAAAATAATATAAAATTATAGAGCAGTCTTGTTGTACTCATTATCAAGTTAAAAATTGTTCCAAAGTAGACCTCTTATTTTCTTTCTTAAAGAAATGCAGACTATATAGGTCAGGTAGTCAAGCAAAATCTCCACAGCAGGATATACAAATTTGAAACCTTTCAAAAGGCAATGTTTTTATTCCCTTTAATTAGGCAATTAATTCTACTGGCATTTACAGGCTTCATGCGGTGAGAGAAAAAGAGAGAAAGAAAAGCAATAAAATCAAATATTTCAATTTTACTTTAAAGGTCACTGAATTATATGACCTACCTTAGAAGTATTTAACTTGAAATAAAGAAGTCAGGAAACAAATGAGCTGAGTAACTCAAGTTGTGAAGTTTGCTACTTTAATTAGACTGTAAAGATTTTCTTTTGAAGAACTCACTAGTTTTTTTTTTTTGAATAAATGCTCTCTTTGTAAATGCTCTAAAATAAAGCTTTTTTTACTTTCTATTGTTTGATTTCATATATATATTCAATAGTTTTTAAAGCTAAATGAATAGTTTTTTTCTCTTGAATAACAGTAAAACATGTTTCCAAAGATAATAAATAAGCATATGCAGCCCTAAATGCTGTATTCTTGAAGCAGAATTAATTTATCTGCTGAAAAGCCATCAATATTTACTAAAATTATTTTTTAATTTTATGTGCAAATTCCAGATAATATTATCAATATGTCTCTTGGTTAATTATTTCTCTCTTAGGGAAAGAAATAATGGAATATTCAAAAAATGTATATGTAAAGCAATATCAAGGAAAATATACAGAAGTTTTGTATACGAAATACAATAGCTATATGTGAAAAATATCTTGTAGAAAAGAAAATGCATTTTTTATGAAATCTTCAATAAGGCCATACATTTATTACATATTAGGCCATATGGAAATTCTGAATAAATTCTCAACTGGGAAAAAAATATACTGATGATATAAAATAAAACTAAGAAATTAAAATAAATTTTTAGGAAAAACTAATCGACCACCTCCCTTAAGTAGAATGTAAAGTAATTAAAATTATATATATGTGTGTGTGTGTATATATGTGTGTATATATAGGTGTGTGTGTGTGTGTGTGTGTATTTTTTTGCTGTACTCACAAAAAAGTTCATGGGCCAGATATCAAATCTGAGCTGCAGCAGCAACCTATTCTATAATGCTTGATCCTTAACACACTATGCCAGGCTGGGGATTGAACCTGCACCCCAGCAGAGACAAGATTGGCTGCAGAAACTCTGCCAGACCCTTAACCCTCTGTACCACAGTGGGAACTCCAGTGGGGTTTTTTTGCTGTTATTATTTAGAATATGGCAATGATTACTATGGTGGAAATTGCCATTTATCTCTCAATATGGATTCTAAATATAGTTATTAATAGAAGTTTTGGATGGACTTTTTCAGCAGCTGAAGAGTTTATTTGTAACCTTTCCTTCAGCTACATATGGGCTTAGGTCTAGACTCTGATCCCTCATACAACCAGTGTTCAGGTTGTACCTTTCAAGAAAAGGAACACACCACCACTTTTTTTTTTCCTTCCAACTGACTACAGTGTGGATGTGATGGTGAGACCAAACAAAAAAAACAGGGCCCTCCACTGAATATAGCAGGACAACTAGAAAAAATACAGGACCATAACTTTATAAGCTCTATTTCCAGTGTTGTTGCTTATCATTCAAAACCCAGTAATTCAAGAGACCCGAGTCAGTAGAAAGAAAAATTGTTTAATCAGAAAAGCCAGCAATCTTGGGAGAAGAAGGAAGACACTTGTACTGATACCAGCTCTGAAGATTCTACACACTCATGACAGTTTTTAAAGGAAAAAAGGGGGAGGGGATAACCTCAGTGAATCCTCAAGGCAAGAATTGGGTTTTGCGTCATTCTCCATTGACTAGAGATTGTCACTCATGTTCTGTATTTGTTAGTTTTAATTTAGAATAGATCATTAAATATTTAATTTGGAACAGGCATTGAAAAAAGCACAGAGCACTAACCTGTCTTGTATTCATTGATATAAAACATGAAAAACAAAAATATATATTTCTATTAATTAGACAATAAAAAAATAAAATAGTGAGACAGTAATGAGAAATATAGAAATAGCATCCATTTTTAGAATATTGATATATATTTATACGTTATTTTCATTTATAACTTTAATCGGTAAAATTCTAATTTTTATTATTGTCAAATCCATTTAGTGGTGAGTAATACATACACAATAAAATTATGTAATAATTTTAACTCACTGATAAACTAATAAGTTCCCTGATAACTGAATTCCTCTCTTGCTGGGTATGGAGCCAAAAAAAAACAAGCCCTAAAAATCAGAAGAAAGCATTTATTATTTGCAACAAATAAAGAGAATACCTGGGGTATTTCCCAAAACAATGTCTCCCTGAACAACAAAACTGAGGAAATTTTAAGCAAATGGCGCCTGCATATTCATGAAGGGGTTGGAGCAGAGGAGTCCTGGCATAGAATTGGAGCAGAGGTCACCAGAGTCCAAGCTTCAGTTGATGGAAGTCAGGAGGGTCAACATCATCTTTCCATCCTTCATGGCGGTAGGTTATTAGTTCCTGCAGAACTCAAAGACAAGCATCAGATTGTTGTGTACATCCTTTGAGAAACAGCAAGGACTCTGTTTTATTGCTGAATTTTTTTTTAGGGCCACACCTGTGGTATATGGAGGCTGCCAGGCTAGGAGTCAAATCATAGCTGAAGCCACAGGCCTACCCCACAGCCACAGCAAGACCAGATCATGGCCATATCTGTGACCTACACCACATCTCACTGCAATGCCAGATCCTTAACCCACTGAGCAAGGCCCGGGATCAAACATGCAACCTCATGGCTCCTAGTTGGATTTGTTTCTGCTGCGCCACAATGGGAACTCCTGAACTATTGTTTCTTGACTGCTTTTCCTTTGCTCCTGAATTCCCTCACTTCCCTTAAGATCATGAATCTTGAGGGATTCATGATTTCAAGGACAGGCTTAGATCACAAAATGGCTTCGGCCAAAATGTCTTCTCTTATGTCATAAAATTCATGCCTCTTCTCATTCCCTGGAGACCCCCGCATCCTATCTACCTACAAACTTTGTTTTTACATGTTATGTTAATTAATTACATATTTTTTCAAGTTTAAGCTTTTTTTTTTTTTTGAATCCATGAACATTCAAATGGTGGTCTTTTATTTATTTTGACTTAATGATTTGCTTCTCAGCATGAAAAGATATAACACATAGTCATATATTTTGGTGGAACTTAGTTAAAATGTGACAATTCTGATATTCATTAAGTTAACTCATAAAGAAATAGACTATTTGATTAAAAGAAATGAAATAAAGGCAGTGGGAAGCATGGAGATTTTTATCAGGTCTTAATATTATGCCAGAGAGAGAAAGTAGCCAGTGAGCACTTCTTTTGATGCAGAGAAAGGAAAATCAGAGTTAGGAGTGTTTCAGTGATCTTTGTACCCAAAAAGCCATCCTTTATAGGGGGAAAAAAAAATCATAGAGCTTTTCTTATTTCAATATCCTTCAAACTCTTTCCTATACCTCCTGGTCACAATACAACTCTCAAGCATAGACTATTATACTAAGTTTATAAATTAAATAGTTTTATTGATTTACTTAAGAGGTTGTCACTCTAACTTTGGAGAAAATGTTAAGGTGCCAAAAATAAATAGAGAACAATATACTCAATATTTTATAATAACTATAAGGGAAAATAATCTGAAAAATAGATGTGTATATATGTATAACAATAATTTGCTGTAAAATGGAAAATAATACAACACTATAAATCATTATATGTCAATTAAAAATAACATCTATATGTCGGAAACCTTTTAAAAGATGGTAAATTGTTTTGAGTCCTAGTTTATGTATCTATGTGAAATGGAAAATAGTATTTCTATTTAATCTAAAAATCAAGCTGAATAATACTCATTTTTATTAAAGATAAGAATGCAAGATAGGAGTCCCCACTGTGGCACAGTGGAAACGAATTCAACTAGGAACCATGAGGTTGAGGGTTCGATCCCTGGCCTTGCTCAGTGGATTAAGGATCCGGTGTTGCCATGAACTCTGGTGTAGGTTGCAGATGCAGCTCGGATCTGGCATTGCTGTGGCCGTGGCATAGGCCAGCAGCTGTACCTCTGGTTAGACCCCCAGCCTGGGAACCTCCATATGTCAAGAGTGCAGCCCTAAAAAGACAAAAAGACACACACACACAAAAAAAAAAAAAAAAAAAAGAGAGAGAGAGAATACAAGATAATGATAAGTCCTTCTTCTATTTGATGTGGAGCTGTATTAGATAAAAAGCCTATACACTGAATTTTCCATTAAATATTTCATCAAGGTATGCATTGAGAGTGATAGGAATAGAATAGGATAGCTACACAGGTAGTTGTAGAAATACCAGTAGGATAGAGAGGGAAACCTAGGGAACTTTGGGAGACCCCTATAAGATAATAATCACTCAAGAAAGCCATCAGAACATCCTGGAATGAAGCAGGCTTGCTTAATTATAAAACCATAAATAAAAGCACAAGATGTGCCTCAGGTCATTAAGTGAAGTATAAGATGGGACCTGAATTCAAGTTCAGCAAGATAATAATCCTTAGGACACAGGACAGGAATTTAAGGTAAGGATGACATTCCAAAGTAGGAGTATAGAAACCTGAGATGATTCAACATATTTTAGCATGTGTTACCATCCTTCTGCTCATTTGCATAATCATCATGACCATCCTAGTTTAACCCCACGGGATCAAATACTCTCTTACCTGATAGGAAGGAAGATCTAGAGATGTAAGCCTGATGTCTTCTCAAAGAGTAAGGAAAAAGTTGGTCGTTTCCCCTCCCCACTTTCCTTGGATTACAAAAATGTAGCCCACCTAATCCTCAGGGCAGAGCCTTCTTGTCTGCCCACTTGCATTCCTCACAAATATCTTATCTCAATAAACCTATTTTTTACCTGTCACTTTGTCTTTCACTGAATTCCTTCTGCACTGAGACACAAAAAACCTGAGCCTCAGTAACTCCAGATACCAGATGAGTGATTCTAATTAAAAAAAAAAAAAATGGTTTAGGCTGATTTTGAGTTAGAGGTACTTCAATTTCAAATCTTTCCAATTTTTTTTGGCAATGCCCAATTGATCAATTGATGATATGTAACCAGACATTTGCAGACACCCTAAACTTGTCTTTCCTTGAGTTTAGAAATTCAGTGTTTGTGGAAAGTTATAGAATATAATTACTGCAAATTATAATAGATTGTGTACATGTGTGGATATAGATATATATACCAATATAGAAATAGATAAATATGTGTATTGTACAGATATGCACATAATATATTTATTTCTGCTCTCTCTGGGCTTATGTGCATTGGTGTTCTTTGTAGTGTATATTTATGACTTTTCTTCTTTTCTGTATCACTTAATAAGATTTGTTGATTTTACTTATCTTTCCAAAAATCATCATTTTCTTCATTCTTTCTATTTCAGATTTTCTCTATAATTAATTTCTGATCTTAATTTATAATTAAGAATAAACTATTCTATATAGGTTAATTATTTAAGTTCTTTAGACTAGATGCTTGTGTTTCCCCAAATTTGTAATTATAATTTACAAACCTTCAAGTTACATTCAGGAAAGTGGAAATGGCTAAAAGAAATTATGGCAAATATCTGTTTAGGGATGTTCTTTAATGTAAGTGGCCATTACTCCTCAAAACTGTTAAGATCATCAAAATCAAGGAAAATCTGACACTTTGAATGAAGGGAAAGAGCACTGGGTGCCTAGACTGTAATCTCAATGATGGTAAGAATCAAGTGTGACATTGAGTAGTTATTTGGGTAGTTATTTTAAAAATTCGTTTTCACTAATAGATTGTAAATAAATTCACATGATAGGTGAAGCCATGCATAATTTTACCACTGTACCCCTGGAATATATCAGGTGCTCAATAAATGTTTTTTTTTAAAGAGTAAATAACTGGATGAAGGATGTAGTGTAACTACTAAATATATTAATATCATGATTGGAATATATATACATATATTTCCTTCTGAGCAATGATTTTGAAGCATCCCATAGATTTTGAGTGGTTGTGTCTTCACTGTCATTTGCTCGAGGTATTTTTTTGACCCATTGTTTTTTTAGTAGCATTTCCTCATTGACCCACTGGTTTTTTACTAGCATGTTGTTTAGTCTCCATGTAGTTAGTTTTTTCTCATTTCTTTTCCTGTGGTTGATTTGTACTTTCATGCCTTGCCGAAAATTGACAGAACACTGTAAATCAGCTGTAATGGAAAAAATAAAAATCATTATTAAATTCCAAAACAAATAAATAAATACTAATATATATGTATAACATCCTAAATATACATACACACAGATATATGTAGAATACATAAGTATGTGTGTGAGAGTGTTTGAGCATATGTAATGTTACACATGCATATTTTATATGAGTTATAATACATATGATATCTGTATTGGAGGGCAAATATCTATTATCAAACATCTGTTATAAGTTTATTTTATTTGTTTATTTATTTGTTTATTTATTTATTTATTTATTTATTTATTTATCTTTTCTTTTTAGGGCCACACCCACAGCATATGGAAGTTCCCAGGCTAGGGGTCAAATTGGAGCTAGAGCTTCAGGTCTATGCCACAGCCGCAGCCCCACAAAATGTGAGCTGCATCTGCAACCTACACCAGAACTCACAGTGATGCTGGACCCTTAAACTGCTGAGGGAGGCCAGGGATCCTCCTCATGGGTACTAGTTGGGTTCATTACCACTGAGCCACAGTGGGAATTCCTCAAACATCTGTTCTTATTGTCCTGTGAATTACCCTCCTCCCCTTTGAAGCCCTGAGTCCCTATCCCATTCCATAGTACAGGATGGCATACAAGTCTCAACTGCCTTATTTGCCCTTGTGTCCATATCTTTGAGGGTCTTGTACACTTGTAATTAAATTTGCTTTTCTCTTGTTAATTGAATTTGTGTAATTTTAATTTTTATCTAGCTGAAGAACTCAGATGGTAGAGGAAAAACTTTCTCTTCTCTCCATAAACAATGCAGAAATGCAGCATATGGGATAATGTGCACAGTCTAGAATGCAGGGCAGATGTTATAATCAAAAGATCGTTTTTAGTTAAAGGTGAAAGCTTTCAAAAATGTTTTAGAATAAATGATGTTTAAACAAGCACAGAAAATCCAATGTTTTAGAAAGAAGCATAGGGAATTTCAATCCAGGTCAGGAGAAAGGACCCAGGACAGACAGGAGACGGATAGCCAGAGGGGGGACATATTGGGTGATAGCCAATGATAAGATCATATTAGGCATGGTGGGGTTTAGTTGGCTTCTAAATTGTCACAAGAATTCAGATTGTTCCAATTCTGATGGATGCCCGAGGCAATTAGGTCCTAGGGAATTGTACAAATGGGCAAAGAAGGCAAAGGGTTAGTTATTATAACACTGGCAAAAGCTTAGTGGCTTTGGTTGTTCAACTGTCAGGGAAACTTTGTTTCCTTATCGACATTATTGTTCTTCTTTCTTTTGCTTTTATTTTTATTTCATTTTTCTTTCCCTGTCTCCTCATGAAGACTTACACGAACTGATTTTATTTTACTATTTTTTTTTTTAATTTTATGGCCACATCTGCAGTATATGGAGGTTCTCAGGCCAGAAACTGAATCCGAGTTACAGTGCAGCTGCTGCAACACTGGATTCTTTACCACTGCGCAGGAGCAGAAAGCAAACCAGCTGATATCATATCATATTTCTGAATGATGAATATATGTTTGAATCATATCCGAAAATAATAGTTGATGAATTCCTTGGTGATCTGAATATTTAGTTTTGATTCCTGTTTTAAAAACTTCTATTTCATGAAAGATTTACACGTATTCAAATTAAGTAGTCTTTGTTGGAACATTTGCTTATTGAAATGTCCTGGTTTAGCTCAAGCTTTCAAGTGTTGTAAGTGACTCTGAATGATTATTTCACTAATATTTTTTTGTTTTTTATTTTTATTAAATTTTTTTTGTCTTTTTAGGGCCACAACTGTGGCATATGGAAGTTCTCAGGATGGGGATTGAATCAAAACTGTAGCCATAAGTCTATACCACGGCTACAGCAATGCCAGATCTGACCCACATCTGTGACCTACACCACAGCTCACAGCAACACCGGATCCTTAACATACTGAGTGAGGCCAGGGATCAAATCCGAGACCTCATGGATACTAGTCGGGTTTCTTACCACTGAGCCATGATGCGAACTCCCATCTTTTTGTTTTTAAAGTGACATTTCTTCTTGAGAGCTTCATCTCTCACCTAGAGGGGACAAGAAGGGCTGTAGTATATTGGAAAGGAAAAGCTCAAAGGAGATAAGTTTGTTGAGGGAGTGCGTGGTGGCTGAATCAGAGGGAGGCACTGTTTGAAGGACTGTCTTTTCTTTGAGTAAATAGGAGTTATTTTTCAATTTTGAGACCAGCATTGACATGATTAGATCTTGATTTTAAAAGCATCTGTTTGGGAGTTTCTGCTGGGGCACAGCAGGTTAAAGATCCAGCATTGTCTCTGTGGCAGGGTAGGTTCAATCTCCAGCCCAATGCAGTGGGTTAAGGATTCTGTGTTGCTGCAACTGTGGTGTAGGTCACAGCTGCAACTCTGATTCAGTCTTTGGCCCAGGAACTTTGATGTGCTTCAAGTGCAGCAAAAAAATAAAATAGAAATAAAATAAAATAAAATAAAAATCTGTTTGAGAAGAGCATACAGTGGAGCAACTGAAGAGAGGAAAATCTAAGAGGGTTTTGCAATAATATCAGTGACGTTGGATGGCTCAGATTCAGATGGTAGCAATGCATGTGGCCTGAACCAACTGGAAGCTGGATATATTTGGAAAGAAACTAACAGGATATCCTATTTCTCAGTCATGTTAATAGAGTCCTGGAGTTCCTCCCAATTTTAGGACTATATTCATTGTTTATTTGACAAGGTAACAGTAACTGGTTCCCAGGGTAAAAAGGTTCTCACTCTGTGTACTTCCTATCATTTGTTGGCCCAATTCAGAGTCTCCTTTTGGAACACTTCAAGAAACTTACTTTACCCAAATACTTCAATAAATTGACATTTTGATTATTTCTGAGAGCAGCTTTGCTTGGCATTCATCTTTTTCAATATCTAAAATAAAAGTTGAGTATACACATAAAGTATAAAATTTAAAGATTTGGGGAAGTGAATACATACCCAAAAGAATACATTTTATGGAATGAGAACCTAAATATGCACTAATGCCTATTATTATTTGTATTAGTGAACAAATACAGGTAATCTTTTATTATGACTCACTATGATTATATTTGTGATTAATTATGATTAGTTGGAAGATCAAGTATGTTTTGTTATTTCTCTCAAGAGGTAATGAACTTGAGTTTTTGCCTATAAAATTTAATGGAAAACGTATGAGCATGACAGACTTTTCTAATTATAAAATATCATGCTTTATATTATAAACACCAAATTCATAATTGTAAAGAGAAGACTTAAAGGAAATAAGCCAGGCAAATTATATCAATAATTTAACATATTATACCTTAATAGGAAGATTGATACAAAAATCAAATGATTCTGTGCAACCAATATTAAGTAACAGAAATAAACTGCCAGCTGTTCCATTTAAGAACAATATAAAAATAAGGCTTATAGTGCATCTCATTTTGCGATCTTATCCACACTATTGAGAGGAAATTTTCCCTGACAGTTTATAAATTGAACTATCTGCCAGAACAGCAACTTCCCTCCCTCATTCTTCAAAATAAATGGAGTCATCGAAAGAAAAAAGGCAAAGATTATGTAGCAGAACAACAAGTTTGGTTAATAATGTATAACAGCATCCAAACATAATATCTTTTAGTATCTTCTGAAGTTAAGAAATGGAGCATATTCATATCATTTTCTTCCGCAAAATTTACAGCGTTTGTTCATTCTCTAAAGTGAAAAACCACACTGAATTGCACCTGTGAAAACCCATATAAGAAAGACACAGGAGTTCCTGCTGTGGCTCAGTGGGTTAAGAACCTGACTAATATTCATGAGGATGCTGGGTTGATCCCTGGACTTGCTCAGTGGGTAAAGGATCTGGTGTTTCTGCAAGCTGCAGCATAGGTCACGGAACCTCCACTTTAGCATTCTTGAGCTTTGGCATAGGCTGGTAGCTGAGGCTGATTCCACCCCTAGCTGGAGAACTTTCATATTCCACAGGTATAGCCCCCCACCAAAAAAACATGCAGACACTCATGTAATAATTGTGTGTATGTTAAGCAATCATATTTTACATATGCAGTTCAGGCACACACATAATCATGTGATCATATATTCAAAGATCCCTATATGTATATGTGCTATATACATTTGTATAACATATACATGTACATATATAATACATGTGCATGAATATTCTATACATATACATATCTTTTTTTCCTTTTTACAGCCACACCTGTGGCATATGGAATTTCCTAGGCTAGGGGTTGAATCGAGGCTGGAGCTGAGGCCTATGTGACAGCTATGGCAACACTGGATCTGAGCTGCATCTGTGACCTACATCATAGCTTGCAGCATATATATTCTTAAATCTCCCATGCAAAAGATTCAGTTATGGAGTTCTCATTGTAGCCCAGCAGTAACAAACCTGATTAGTACCCAGGAGAATGCGGGTCCAATTCCTGGCCCTGCTCAGTGGGTTGAGGATCTGGCATTGCCATGATCTGGGTGTAGGTTGCTGATACAGCTCAGATCTGGCATTGCTGTAGCTATGATGTAGGCCAGCAGCTGTAGCTCCAATTTGACCCCTAACCTGTGAAATTCCATATGCCATGGGTGTGGCCCTATAAAATAGACACACACACACACACACACACAAAGAGAGAGATTCAGCTGGGTTTAGGCAGGACATCAATAACTCTTCTCAACAAGAAGATGATTTTGATCTAGAGTAAAATTTGCATTACAGGATGAAGTCCCATGCATTCTCTAAAATTACATGAGAGGAACAATACTGAAAGCAATTTAGAAGCTGACTCTAAATGTCGTTGTTACCATGGGCGTTATGATTAATTTTTTTAAATAACAAAATAAACAGAGTATAATACAGAAATTTAAATAACAAAAGTACATACAATGTCTCGAAAAAAAAGTTAGCACATCTGTAATTCCAAGGTGCCACTCAGGCTGATAAGGTGATGAAGAAAATTGAACTAAATAAAATACATTGTAAGCAGGAAGGGAAATTGTGGGACATGTTCTTTTATGAGTGGTACATGGAAGGCTCAAACCTTCTGTATCCTAACCTGCTATCTCCAGTCATATATGGCAAAATTCAAATCTTTACACCATGCCAAATCAGGTAGAGATATAGGGTTTATGTGGAACTTAAAAGGGAAGGACAATCTCTGGATATATGGAATGAGAGCCGTTGGAGCAATAGACAGTAAAACAGGCTGTGAGTTGAATATGAATTCTTTTTCCTGCATTCTTTGAAAGTTACCAGGGTTTTTTGTTTGTTTGCTTGTTCGTTTTGCTTTGTTTTCCCAAATTGTGCCCTGGGATTCTAAGCAGATCTATAAGGATAGAAGGCAAAGCAGGTGGATACCTGAATCTTCTTTATCAACCAGAGACGCCTAGGATTATGGCTGACATGCATCCACATTCTTTATAATATTCCACATGATACAGGGTTTTTACTAGGTGGGATAAGTATCCATAAAAAGATATATGCCTGTAAATAGTAGAAGATATAAGGCTGAATCTCATATTCAAGCTCAACAACAGCACTGAGAAGTTTTTGGGGAGATTTTAATATGAAAAAAGATATCTTCACAATTAGATTCTAAATATTTGGGATGGCCAGTTACTCTTCTTTTCTAATGTCATCCACGTCACACCCTCCCCCCCGTCACCTCCTTGTTTCTTTTCTAGCTTTATAAGCTCTTCAGATTTGATCTGAAGCATGGTGTCTCTGAGGATCATTTTCATTTTTTGTTGTATTTTTTTTTAATTTTTGGCCACACCCTCAGCATGTGGAAGCTCCTGGGCCAGAGACTGAATGCCCACCACAGCAGCAAAGTGATCTGCTGCAGTGAAAATATCAGATCGTTAGCCTATTGTGCCACAAGGGAACTCCCAGGACCATTTCTATGGCTACATCTCTGTCATTAGTCTGATGTTAGATTTATGATCATGCATCTTTATTCTTTTGATTGTGTTTATGACTAATTGTGTGCAGGTACACAAAATTTCATTTCAAATGTGACCTAATTTGCATTTTCGTTGGATATCCTGCTATTCTGGTTAGCACTCTACACTCTTAACATCTGCTTGATGATATTATTTAATTGTGGAAATCAGGTGTTTTTGTCCTTTAAAATCCTTATTATGTGTCAGTTATTCTGATAATGAAAACATGACTAAGACAACCAGTATTTTATTAGTTATTTGAGTTCAAAGGGGAGAAAAAATGGGTGACAAGTGAATATAGCAATAATTACTCCAAAATTATAATATGATTTAATAAAGATATAGAGAGAGCACCATAGGGACATGAGTTGATGAAGCAGATTTTAATATTTAGAATCACACAGATGGGGGTGCTAATTGATAGGCCAGTACTTTAAGCTTTTGATATGTACAATCTATCAGAAGAGAAACAGGATTGACTCTTGCTTGACAAACCAACAATGCTTTTGTATTCAGTAATATGTAAACTAAATAATAAAAGGAAAACTAGATCAACAAGATAGACATCAGTTTCTATCAATCTTAGAGGTTTAAATGCATATGACTCAAGGCTCCTCAATCCTTTTGGACCCAGGCTACCTCCAGCATTCAGTTTCAGTGTTCAGCATTTTCTTTTTCACATTACTAGATGGAACATGAATGAACATATATATGTTACAAGTGGCAGAACTTGGGAAAGGTGTGTGTGGTGGCGGCGGTGGATCCCAAAGTGAGCATATACTGCTTTTGTTGTTTTCTGTTTATCATCCTCCTTTACCTTTTTATTTGAGTCAATTTCCTTGTTTTTTAATTTTTTATTGTTATTATTATTTATTTATTTATTTATTTTTTGCTTTTTAGGGCCACACTTGCAACCCCCAGCCTGGGGGTTGAATTGGATCTACAGCTGCCTGCCAGCCAATTCCACAGCCACAACAATGCAGGATCCGAGCTGCATCTGCAACCTACACCACAGCTCATGGCAATGCTGGATCCTTAACCCACTGAGTGGGGCCAGGGATTGAACCCGCATCCTCATGGATCCTAGTTGGATTTGTTACTGCTGACCCACAATGGGAACTCCTGTTCTTTTTTTCTAATTCAAATTTTTAATTAAAGTATAGATGATTCACCATGTTGTGCAAATTTCTGCTGTACAGCAAAGTGACATAGTCATACACACACACACACCTATGCAATCTTTTTCATTTTCTTTTCTGTTATGGTTTATCACAGAGATTGGATATAGTTCCCTGTGCTATACAGTAGGACCTTGTTGTTTATCTATTCTAAATGTAATAATTTATACCTACTAACTCCCAATCCATACCTCTCTCTACCCCCCGCCCTTGGCAACCATAAATCTGTTCCCTAATCTGTGAGTCTGTTTCTGTTTTGTAGATAGGTTCATTTGTGCCATATTTTATATTCCACATATAAGCGGTACTGTATGGTATTTGTCTACCTAGTATGAGAATCTCTAGTTCCATCTCTGTTGCTGCAAGTGGCATTATTTTCTTTTTATGGCTGAGTAGTATTACATTGTACATATGTACCACTTCTTAATCCATTCCTCTGTCAATGGACCTAAGGGGGAATTTCATTTAGAGCTGTTTTAGGTTCACAGCAAAACAGAACAGAGATTTAAGTGTAGTCACTGTCTCCACACATACATACCCTCTCCCACTATCTACGTCCACCACTAGAGTAGATAGTGGTTCATTTGTTACAACTGATGGACTTACATTGACATGCTTATCATACAGAGTCCATAGTTTACATTAGCGTTCACGCTCAGTGTTGTATATTCTATAGTTTTTGGCAAATTCATAACAGCATGTAAAATTAATACAGTATACCATCTCCAGTAGACACTATTGTAGTATCATAAAGACTAGTTTAAGGAGTTCCTATTGTGGCTCAGGGGGTTAAGGGCCTGGTATTGTCTTTGTGAGGATGCAGATTGGATCTTTGGCCTTGCTCTGTGGGTTAAGGATCCAGTGTTGCCGCAAGCTGTAGCATAGATCACAGATGTGGCTCAGATCTAGTGTTGCCTTGGCTGAAGCATGGGCTCTGGCTGTGGTGTAGGCCCCAGCCGTGGCTCCTATTTGAGCCCTGGCCTGGGACCTTCCATATTCTGCAGGTGCAGCCCTAAAAAGAAGAAAAAATAAAAATAAAAACAGTAGTTTCATAGCCCTCGGAATGCTCTGTGCTCTTCTGATTCATCCCTCCATCCCCTCTGACCCCTGGAAGCCACTGATGTTTTCACTTTCTCCATAATTCAGGTCTTAACAGTAATTAGTCTTGTCAGACTAGTTTCTTTTACAGAGTAAAATGCATTTAAGGTTTTCCTTGTCTTCTCATGACTTGATGGCTCATTACTTTTCAGCACTGAATACTCTTCTATTGTCTGAATAGAACTCAGCTTATCCTTTCACCTACTGAAGGTTGGTTGCTTCCAAGTTTTTCCAGTTGTGAATAAAGTGGCTGTAAACATCCATGTGCAGATTTTTATGTGTAAATATGTTTTCAGTCCCTTTGGGTAAATACCACGGAGTGCAATAAGCTGGTTTGTATAGTGAGAGTGTGCTTAGTTGTATAAGAACTTGCAAACTTTCTTCCAAATGTGCTATAACATTTTGAATTCCCACTGCCATCTTCTGTTAATTCACATCCTCGCCAATATTGTTATTGCCAATGTACTCGAGGTGGGTCATTTTAACAGGTGAATAGTATTTTCTCGTTGTTTTAACTTTTATTTTCCTGATGAGGTATTGATGTGGAACATATTTTTAGATGCTTATTTGCCATCAGTATATTTTCATTGGTGAAGTGTCTGCTTAGGCCTTTGGACAATTTTTTTTTTTTGGTCTTTTTGTCATTTCTTGGGCTGCACCTGCGGTATATGGAGGTTCCCAGGCTAGGGGTCTAATCGGAGCTGTAGCCGCCGGCCTATGCCAGAGCCACAGCAACGCGGGATCCGAGCCACATCTGCAACGTACACCACAGCTCATGGCAATGCCGGATCCTTAACCCACTGAGCAAGGCTAGGGATCAAACCCACAACTTCATGGTTCTTAGTCGGATTCGTTAACCACTGTGCCATGACGGGAACTTCTGGACAAATTTTTAAAGGTTGTTTTCCTATTGGTGAGTATTAAGTATTATTTTGTATATTTGGGCAGCAGCCCCTTATCAGATAAATCTTTTCTAAATATTTTATCCTACATACATGGAAAACATTCTCTAAATTCTTCCTACCTGTCTGGCAGATTATAATGGATAAAATTCTATAATTGACAAATTATAAGGTAAATAAAAAGATCACCATAATTAAGGGGGAAAAGTAGAATATATTTAGAGAATCATAATGGGAAAACTTAAAAAGGATTTATGAAATATTTGCTAAGAAACCATCTTCATAGTGTTTCTAGCAACAAATGCTTAATAATTCTTCGTGTTGATATGGGATCAACCAGAGCACATTTGCTAAGGGCCCTTGTTTCCCCCAAGCTCTATTTATATTGAAAGAAATCTTATCTTCCTTTAAATTCTGAATGAATTGCTGCTCTTTGGAAATAAAAAACTGAAAGCCCATGGGCCACTCTATTAATAAAAATTAGTGCATAAAGCACATGTTCTTTCATGTATAATATGTAATAAAAATCAATGTATATATTAGTAAAACCAAAATTTTCACATTTGATAATCTACAGCTATAATTGATTTAAAATTTTACCCCCATTGAAACTATTTCCATTTAAAAAAAAACTGAACGTCTTTCACATTTGCTGAGAAAAGCGAGCCAACTGTTCTTATGCTTTGCAAATTTCCTCTACAGGCCTTTCACAGTGCCCTAGCAATGTACTAAAAGCTAAAATGAATCTTTAATCTCAGTAAATTTCTTTCTTTTTTTTTTTGTCTTTTTTGCATTTTCTAGGGCTGTTCCCACGGCATATGGAGGTTCCCAGGCTAGGGGTGGAATCGGAGCTGTAGCCGCCGGCCTACACCACAGCCACAGCAATGCAGGATCCGAGCCACATCTGTAACCTATACCACAGCTCACAGCAATGCCGGATCCTTAACCCACTGAGCAAGGCCAGGGATCTAACTCGCAACCTCATGGTTCCTGGTTGTATTCGTTAACCCCTGAGCCACGACAGGAACTCCTAAGCTCAGTAAATTTCTAACTCTGTTGTTAAATTACATGCATTGTAGATCTCTTCCTTTTTTTTAACTTTGTGGCCAGTAGAATAGTGGATACTTTTTAGAGCCCTGGGTAAAAAGTAAACACTAATCTTTCTGCCTACTTGAGTTCTAAATCAGTCAAAGAATAAAGCAAAAATAATCTAGAAAACAAAAATATTTCTTTAATATTGGCAGAAAAAAAGGACAAACTGAACTTCTTTGCAGAACAGATGCTGACTCACAGACGTTGAAAAACTTATGGTTTCTGGAGGAGACAGTTTGAGGGGGTGGGGAGATGTGCTTCGGCTGTGGGATGGAAATCCTGTGAAATCAGATTGTTATGATCATTATACAACTACAGATGTGATAGATTCATTTGAGTAATAAAAAATAAAAATTAAAAAAAATGAGATAAATAAAAATTGACATGTATGGGAAAAAAAATATATTGGCAGATAGCCTATTGTTGGTCCAGCAACTCTGGACCATTTGAGGTCTGACCAAACAAGTGAGGTTCCCTACTATAGGGTAAGTTGATCTGTCTCTCTTCTAGTGTATCATAGAGATTTCCACAAACCTTGTCATTACTCTTTGACTTTTACAATTACTAGTAATTAAATAAACCAACACCCAGAACAACTAGATTTGCAGGAGTGTCTCTGTATCTCTCTGTGTGTGTTTGCATGAGAAATGAACTGATGTCCCATCACACACCACCATCATCTATGTGTGTCTCTGAATAATCAGAAAGATATTGTGTCTTTACAGAATTTAGCAATGTATAATAAATTACAACTTTGGAACTTTGAAAAAACAGTGTTTATTTCAGTATGCCTCATTGCATGTCCCTAGATATAGTTTATTTTTTATATATAATTTAAAACTCCCCTGCTTTCCCAAATACATACAACTTTATGCTTACTGGGCTTTTTCCATTGTCAGAAATTTAAAACAAATGCTCACTCAGTATGAGAGTATCTAGTTCCATCCATGTTGCTGCAAAGCGCATTATTTCATTCTTTTTTATGCCTGAGTAATATTCCATTGTGTATATATACCACATCTTCCTAACCCAATCATCTGTTGATGGACATTTAGGTTGTTTCCATGTCTTGGCTATTGTGAATAGAGCTGCAATGAACATGTGGGTGCATGTGTCTTTTTTAAGGAACATTTTGTCCGGATATAAGCCCAAGAGTGGGATTGCTGGGTCATGTGGTAGTTCTATGCATAGATTTTAAGGTACTTCCATACTGATCTCCATAGTTGTTGTACCAGCGTACATTCCCACCAACAGTGCACCCTCTCTAGAATTTGTTATTTGTGGACTTATTAATAATGGCCATTCTGACTGGTGTGAAGTGGTAACTCATGGTAGTTTTTACTGGCATTTCTCTAATAATCAGGGATGTTGAGCATTGTTTCATGAGCTTTTTGGCAATCTGTACATCTTCCTTGGAAAAAATGTCTATTCAGATCTTTTGCCCAGCTTTCAATTGGGTGGTTGGCTTTTTTGCTGTTGAGTTGTATAAGTTGCTGGTATATTCCAGAGATTAAACCCCTGTCAGTTGCATCATTTGAAACTATTTTCTCCCATTCTGTAAGTTGTCTTTTTGTTTTCTTTTTGATTTCCTTTGCTGTGCAAAACTTGTCACTTTGATTAAGTCCAATAAGTTTATTTTTGTTCTTATTTCTGTTGCTTTGGGTGACTGACCTGAGAAAACATTCATAAGGTTGATGTCAGAGAACGTTATGATATCACTTATATCTGGAATCTAATATAGGGCACAAAGGAACCTTGCCACAGAAAAGAAAATCATGGACTTGGAGAATAGACATGTGGTTGCCAAGGGGGAGGGGAGGGAGTGGGCTGATTGGTGAGCTTGGGGTTAATAGATACAAACTATCACCTTTGGAATGGATTAGCAATGAGACCCTGCTGTGTAGCACTGGGAATTATGTCTAGTCATTTATGATGGAGCATGATAATGTGAGAAAATAGAATGTGTACATGTATGTGTAACTGGGTCACCATACTGTATGGTAGAAAAAAAAATTGTATTGGGGAAATAACTATTAAAATATAATTAAAAAAAGAAATAAAAAAATAAAAATGATTTTAAAAATGCTCAGTTTTACTCAATAATCTAAACAACACACACAGAGAGATAAAGAGACCATGAAGAATTCAGAAAACACTGCATCCTTATAGCATAGGGAAAGTCATCATACAGAAACTGGAATAAATGTCAAGATACAATACAAACTTTTCATCTTGAGGCGCTCTTTTCAAAAGACACAAATTTCATTTTTTCCTTTCTAGTGTTTCTCCTTTATAACTTTTAATTCTTTTTTTGTTTTTATATTTTTAATTTTTTTGCTGAAATATAGTTTATTTGCAACTTTGTGTTAGTTTCAGGTGTGTAACACTGTGATTCAGATATAAATATATATATATATACCTGAAGATATATATTTCTTTTCAAATTCTTTTCTCATAAATTATTACTTAATACTGAATATAATTCCTTGTGCTTCAGAGTAGGTCCTTGTTGGCTATTTATTTATTTATTTTTTACATATGATAGTGTGTATACGTTAATCCCAAACTCCTAAATTATCCCTTTCCTCAATATGTCCCCTTTAGTAACCATAAGTTCGTTTTCTACATCTATGGGTCTATTTCTGTTTTGTAAATAAGTTCATTTGTATGTTTTTTTCTTTTTCTTTCTTTTTTTGTTTTTACATTCTACGTATAAGTTACATGGTATTTATCTTTGGTCAAACTTACTTTACTTAGTAAGATAAACTCTTGGTCCATGTTGCCGCAAATGACACTGTTTAATTCTTTTTTTTATGGCTGAGTAATATACTATTTTATATATGTACTATGTATCTTCTATCCATTCATCTGTCAAGGGACAGTTAGGTTGCTTCCATGTCTTGGCTATTTTAATAGTGCTGCAATGAACACTGAGGACCTCAATGCTCTGAGCTATTTTCCTTTCATCTAGAGTATAGTTTATGAATTTTGCTTTGTCTCCGTGTTTCTATGGAATTCTAGTCAATTTACTGTTTTGCCTTTGTTAATGACCCCAACAGGGAGCCAGTTACAGAGAGTTCTGGAATCAGACTGTCTCCTAGGAGCTTATTAGCCATCCAACAGTGGCTTAGAATCAAATATTTCACTCCATTAGTTATTGAGAGTGACATGATTTTAAACTATAAAACCCCAGGGTAGGCATTTACCATGGAATAAAGAGAGAGGTTGATGGATCCAGAAATTTAATAAAAACATGAAGATACCCCAAGATACAGAAGATGTTCAACCATCATTGGATGTGCAGAGAGTAGAGGAAAAAATACACCAAGGGAAGCAACAAGAGCTAAGGCAATTCAATCCACAGATCAGAGAGTTTGGCAAGAGCTTTCCAGTTGCTCATTTTCTTTTCCATCAAATTACCCTGAAGAGCCTGCTTCCCCACCACTTTGGGGAAGAACACATACCATAACATCATCACTGGCCTTTTCCAGCTTGATCAGCTAGGTAACATCATAAGCACTTGAATTCTGTTAGTATGAATTTATAAAAAAACAATTGGCCATTTTTGCTCATTTTAAATAATTTCAGTGTGTGTGTGTATGTGTATGTTGAAGGAAAGCAATCTATGTGTTCTAAGATATTAAAACAGCCAATTTCTGTAGCATTCTTAATAGGGTGTCCTTAAAAAGCAAAAATAAAATAAAATAAAATGAAATAAAATAAAATAAAATAAAATAAAATAAACAGATGTTTATATCATTAAGATGATCCAGGATTGAACACGGAAATGGCCCACAATGAATGAGATTTCTCATTCTTCATCCATGTTCATTTCAGTCAAAAGGGTAATAGATTCAATGCAAGTCATAAAGCATTTCCTCTTAAATAAGAATTGCTTATTTTTGCACATTCTTATTATATTCTTATCATCTTATATTTTATATGAAAAATGGATTTCAACTTCAATAACCTAAGCAAGAATAATTTTAAATATCTAACAAATTTGCAGTGGAAAAATAACTAAATAAGTCAATACATTTCCAAGTCTTTACACAGAGGAATATAAAATTAGTGAATAAATGTATTATGAATATGAAAAAAATGCTAAAGAATATAACATAACTAAAACTATAAAGGTTCTTGTAATTTACTTCTTAAAAGCAAAACAAATCAAAAAAAACAGTCATGACAAATAGCATATACAGTACAAAATATCATCAATCATATGAAAATTGACTTGCTAAACACATTAATAATGTCCTGGCAATACTTTATATATATCAGAATGCTGATGATGTATGGAAATTTACACCTGTAATCTAATTGCTTATCTGCCTCTAGGATCAGAGTTTTTATAAAACTATTTCCTCCTTTTTTTTTTCTTCCAGAAACAGAGGAAAAATATTCTTACTGAGTTTCATTTTAAAATGTTCAATTTTACTCAATAAGAATATGGAGGAAGACAGTGTGTCTTACATGGATGGAGCAACTCAAAATAAAAGTATACTTTTTATTTAGCATCATTTCAAGGCATAAATTTATCCACTAAATATAAGTTGAAATCTAATGTAAATTTGGACATGCAAAAAGTCAGAGTATTCTTTTGTTTTTAGCAATGGCAAAATCAATTTCATTATTTACATGCATAGACTTCTCTAAGTAGTTATTATATCTAGAATGGGTATGTCTTAGCCATAGCTCCATTAAGTCTTTTTCCATTGACCTTTTGGCCTGTTTTATTTTTTTTATTACATTTAATTTTAGTCTTCCTTTTTTTTTTTGAGAATGCTAATACATGTATTTGATTAACCAAACTCAAATAGTACAAAATATTTCCAACTAAAACAATTTGAGGATTTGCATAAGCAAGCAGCTGTCTGTTTGGAATAGGTTTTTAACTCATTTTCCTATTGTATTCAAGTCTCTGTTCAATGTTGGACCATCTCATATAAAATAGCATCCACCATCATCATTCTAACCTCTTTATATTCATTATTCTTTTTCATCATTCTCTATGACCTGAAGTACTAATATCCAATTCATTATCATATTACTGTTTGTATCTCCATAGTGGAAGGTAGGCTCTGTGAGATCAAGATGTCAAGCACTGGAAAGGGTTTGAGAATTTGCTTTACCCATAGGCTGATGAGTTCAGAGCCACAGGTCTATAGTTGCTGGCAGTATCCATAGATTCCTGGATCAGAGACAAATTTATATTACTCACAGCATGGTAGGCAGCCCAAGTTTCATGTTTGCATCTATTCTCCTTGCCTCCAAATATCATGGGGGTGATGTAAATTGTCATACATTGATGCCACACAGTGGGTTTGTATCAGGGCTGAGAAACTTCAGGTGGCCTTATCTCCAACCCTACAATGCGCTGCTGGCCAACCTGCTCAAACTTTGCCCTGGACAGAGACATTATTATCTTGGTCAGGTAACAAGTCTGCCTCTATTCCTGAGGGAGGTTGTAGCTCTATCTTCCAAAGCTCTTTGCTACACCTGATATGCTCAGAAAATAATCTGGAATGAAGCTGCCAATGTCCCTTGCCTAGAAGACATGCAGTAAATGTGTAAGAAAATAGGAAATCATCTCCCTGCTAATATTCACCCCCTGATTTCTAGGCTGTCTTGGCTACTGGAAATTTTCTCAGAATATGCCACACCTCCAGCTAATTTGACTGACATGGAAAGAAGCCATATCTATCAAATCTGATTCACGAGGCATTTAATTAAGCCACTATTAAAGGATTCCAAGCACCAGAATAATGGGAACATTTGGTGCTGACTCAGTGGTACCCAGACCACCCACTTCAGATTTCCTGCTGAACAAGTCTGATCAACCATCAGGAACTACCTTAGGAAGCAAGGTGATTGATTGATTGATTGATTGATTGTCTTTTATCTTTTTAGGGCCCCTCCCATGACATAGATTCCCAGGAGTTTCCCAGGCTCAGGGTCAAATCGGAGCTGTAACTGCTGGCCTATGCCACAGTCACAGCAATGCCAGATCTGAGCTAAACCTGTGATCTACAACACAGCTCACAGCAATGTTGGATCCTTAACCCACCAAGTGAGACCAGGGATCGAACCTGTGTCCTCATGGATGCTAGTCAGATTCGTTTCTACTGAGCCACAACAGGAACTCCTTTTTTTTAGTTTCCATATTGGCTTTTTACTTGGCTGATTCAGAGGCAAAATGGTATGGTGATTTTGGAAAATAATATAGCTGTTTTGTTTAGTTTTGTTTTTAATTTTAAACATGAATTACTAGATTGTTAAGCATTTATACTCATCTGTATATAGCCAAGAGGAAAAAAAAAAAACTCTGTTAATACAAAGATATGTAAATGCATATCATAGAAACTCACAGAAACTTTATTCATAAGAGCGCCTCTCCAAAAGAATCAACTAAAATATCCAACTCATAAATAGGTAAACAAAATATGGTTTATCTATACCAAGGAGTATGACCCAGAAATAGAAAAATAAACTGACTAGTGATAAAAAAAAAATCACACTGTAACTTAAGAAAATAATAAGTAAAAGAAGTCAAACAGAAAAAGCTGCCTACTGGATGATTTTTTTTAATATGAAATCATTGGAGGCATAACTCTACTGACAGAAATCTTGTGATTCATTGCCCAGGACCAAGGGTCAGAGGATGCAATGACTATAAAAGAGTATGAAAGGACATCTAGTATGATAGCAGTGTTCTAAAACTAGATAGTCGTGGTGGTTACATTTCTTTTACATTTATCAAAATGCATCAAATAGAACACTTTACATCAATTAATTGTTCGTAAATTTTGCTGCAGGAAGTTGTTGCCTAAAAAAATAGATAGATAGATAGATGTAGATATAGATAGATATAGATAGATAGATAACATAAAAGTTGAGAATTATGTTTTATTTGGTGGACAAAACTGAGGACTTAAGCCTGGAAGGCAACATCTCAAGTAACACTGAGAAAATTTCTCCAAGGAAGCTAGTGGGGAGCTAGGATATAAAGGAGTTTTGTAACAGAGAGCAGGTGGTAGGAACAAAAGACTACTGTTAATAACAGAAAACTGGAGTTCCCATTGTGGCTCAGTAGTTAATGATTCCAACTAGGAACCATGAGGTTGCAGGTTCAATCCCTGGCCTCGCTTAGTGGGTTGAGGATCCGGCGTTGCCTTGAGCTGTGGTGTAGGTTGCAGATGAGACTTGGATCCCGAATTGCTGTGGCTCTGGTATAGGCTGGCAGCTACACCTCTGATTGGAACCTCCGTATGTCATGGCTGTGGGCTTAGAAAAGATAAAAAGACCAAAAAATAAAATGAAATAACAGAAAACTAGATATCTCAAGGAATTTAATCCTTTTTTTGGTATGACAAGATTCAAAGATTTTCTTGTATGGAACGATCTCTGGGCTCACTGAAATCATTCCTTTGATATGCACCTCAACTATCTGGGGACAGTACCATGTGTTTTTATCTCCTGAGTTTTCTCAGAGTATTATTTCCTTCCTGAGTTCCCTCAGGGCTCACTAGCTCACCTATAGAGGTGAAGGCAATTGCTGTCATCCTTTGTGACATCCTTTGTTTCCTGATATGGCAGGGAGTTTTTTCAATTTTTTTTTTTCATTTTACACCCATACCTGTGGCACATGGAATGTCCCAAGCTAGGGGTCAAATCAGAACTGCAGTTACAGGCCTATGCCACAGTCTCAGCAACTCAGGATCCGAGCCACATCGGTGACCTATGCTGTAGCTTGTGGCAACGTGGGATCCTTAACCCACTGAGCAAGGTCAGAGATTGAACCCATGTCCTTACAGAGACAACCTCAGGTTCTTAATCCACTGAGCCAAAATGGAAACTCCTCTGCAGGCAATATTTTATATCAAAACCGAAAGAAATTAACTTTAGATGCAAGTATATGCATTGAATTATCCTAAAACATAGCTATAACAGTGATACTACTAGTTGTCTTTAAAGAGAGAACAGTAGAGTAGATAAGGGTTGAACAAAAACATTCTTTTATTAGTAAACAAATGACAGGACAGAGGAGGTTCTTAGTGGTGGTACTCAAGTACCATTAATTACACTGTCAACTCCATGAATATAAATACAATGAATATACCATTTAAGTAAAAACAGTGTGCTTACTAAGTAAATAACACCCCAATAAAATTCCTTAGTTCTTTAGTCATCATCCATCCACTCAATAAATACATTTATTAAGACCTAACTATGCAATAGGGAAAATAAAAATCTTATTTTTTATTCTGCTGTCTTAAAATGTTTATTAGATCCATCTAGTAAATATATCAATATTATAGTTTTCATTTAGTGAAATATGTTTTTCGGCTTTAAATTTTCAGTAAGTTTAATTGCTTTTTTATAAGTTGTTTTTTTCCTACTTGTGCATTCATTTGTAGCATGTGCTACTTTAACTCTTTTAATATACTAAGATAAATTTTGAAGTGTTTTTCTGCTAAATTCAACAGCTAAGCCTAATTAAAGTTAGCTTCTTTTTCAGTATTAGAGTCACATTTTCTTATGACTTTATGTATCTTGTAATTTTTTGTTGAAGATCAGACATTTTTTAAAATAATAAATTGCAATGACTTTAGATTTTGAAAGTAATCCAATTCTAATTTGCTTATGCAACCATGTGTCTAGACTCAAATTTTAAAATTTATATTTCTCTTGTATACAGTTTTTGGTTGATGTCTTTCTAGATTTTCTCCACTAGTGATGTCTCATGCAGAGGTACGGTTCAAGGTCAGGGAAGAATTTTCAGAGACGGTGCTTAAACTCTAAAAGACAATTAAGCTGTCTTCTAATTGAGATGTATGTGGATTAAAGAATAAATTCACAGCCATAGAAAGTTTTCAAGTCTCCTAAGTTTTTAGTCTTTGCTGGGTTCCTGGTTTTTCCATTCCAGATGTGTGGAGAACTTCTCTTAGCCCTTCCATAAATCTCTCACTTTAAAAATTTCAAAGCTAGTTTTAAGTTCCGCTTTCATAACCCCCATCAAAATGGCAGCAAACTTCCATTCTTACTTCATGAAGTAACTATTTTTTATGAGTTACTTTCAAGTTGTTGACTGCCATTGGAAGGTCTTCAAATTTGTTGAATTAATTTTACTTGACTATTTTTAAGGTAATTGTTTTCACTTTATAATATTCTCCAAGCTGCCATTACAGAAAGTAGATTCTTAAATTTTTTTATATAAGATATCTTTGTTAGAACAATTCTGTGCCTCAAATAATATTTAGTTCCCTTTAGCTATTAGTTTCCTATAAAAAGGTTTTAAAGCTTATTAATAATCATATATCACCAGATTAATTTAAAAACATATTTAACATATTTAGACAAAAATTCTCTGTAAGAATTTTATGTTAATATCATGGATTAACCTGACAAATATGGTTATGTTGAGTAATATTTAGCAACATAAGACTTAGCCGAAGTTTACATGGTGTAGGCCTTTTTTCCTTAAGAAGTTAATAAGCAAAACTTTCTGTGGATTTTTTTTTTCTTTCTGAATTAATTATCTAGTTCATTTAATATAGCATATCTCTTGCATGATACTGATTAGAAGAACTAGTGGGGAAAGTACAGTAAAATACCAAATAATTTTTTTTTTTTTAGGGCCACACCTGCAGCATATGGAAGTTCCCAGGCTAGGGGGCTTATTAGAACTACAGCTGCCAGCCTATACCACAACCACAGAAATGCCAGATCCAAGCTGCATTTGCAACCTACAAAACAGCTCACAGCAATGCTGGATCCTTAGCCCACTGGGCAAGGCCAGGGCTCTAGCCCACAACTTCATGGTTCCTAGTCAGATTCATTTCCACTGTGCCATGACTGAAGCTCCCCAAATAAAATGTATTGTTTTCATTGATATCCAAGTTTTCCAGGTATATTTACAGATACCTGTAGGTTGAAATTATTTACCTGATGTAACCTATTATTTTACATGAAAGAGAAGATCTAGGTTGGATCCTGGTGGATTTAAAAAGCCTTCAATCTATATTCATCTAAATGATATATGAAAATGACTCATACACCTTGTAGGTAAATACTTAAATAACTGTAATCTTCCTTTGTCTTTTGGTTCCTGTTTGACAGGTTAGAATTATTACAGAAGACTCTTTCTATGAGCTCCCGTATTTCCTTCTCAAAAGCATGCAGTTCATTGATGTTTAATGTCAAAGATGTTCATCTTAGCATAACTACAAACATAAGGGGTGATCTGCTGAGAAATGTGAAGGATTGGGTGGAAATTATATGCATCTGCTCTACATATGACTTCTCATAATATTTTGAGGCCTGTGAACTGAGATTTTTGTGAATGGAGGAAAATATTCAAAGTAAAGTACACTTAGACAATTTAAAACAAAGCTAGAGATTACTTGGGGGGGATAACATAAAGGTTCTGATAGCCCTGATGTCCATAGATGCCGTCTACAGTCAGCTCTTTGGTATACTCAATCTAAAGTATATAAGTGGCTAATAATACCCTAAGATCCTATCCTAGGAAACATTTATGCCGGCAAGATACTTTTATGTCAAAAGCTTTGATTCAAACCATGCATAAGCAATGAGCAGGAAATGAAAACAATGTATTTGGTAGACAAATCAACATTTTCCAAAACTGTGTAAAGAGACTTAAATATAAGTCTAAGATTCCTAGATAAAGCTAAATTGACCTTTAAAAAGGAGTGTTATTGAGGAAAATGATTTATTGGCAATGTTATTTCAGGAAGAGGGAAAAGGTGACAAGAAGGGTGGGCAGATAGTGCAGATTTGGAAAAACGAACTACACAAACTCCACAGGTAGGTGAAGAACGTGCTAGAGGAGAAAGCTGAGACAGACTGTGAACACTGCCTCAGGATGAGCAATTAAAGATGTCTGTAAAGATGGAGTTCCCGTCATGGCTCAGTGGTTAATGAAACCGACTAGGAACCATGAGATTGTGGGTTCAATCCCTGGCCTCGCTCAGTGGGTTAAGGATCCGGTGTTGCCGTGACCTGTGGTGTAGGTTGCAGACACGGCTCAGATCCCGCGTTGCTGTGGCTCTGGCATAGGCCGGAGGCTACAGCTCAGATTCGACCCCTAGCCTGGGAACCTCCATATGCCATGGATACTGCCCTAGAAAATAAATAAATAAATAAAAAGATGTCTCTACAGATAAAAGCAGGCCTAGGTCAAGAAAGAGGGCCTGGATCTCAGTCATCAGGAGTACAATAGATAAATTTGTAGGATAATTATGGTCCTGGCAGTCTGTGAGAATTTAAAAGTGGAAAATATAATTTGCATATGAATTCTCTGTCAATGCTCAACATTCCCAAAAGTTGTCCCCTGACCCTTTATCTCTAGAACCTATGAATTACCTTACATTGTATATGAGATTTTGCAAATTAAATTAAGGACCTTGAGATGGAGAGATTATCTTGTATTAGTTGGATGAGCCCAATGTAACTACAAGGGGTTGTAGAAATTGGAGGCAGGAGTGTCAGGGTCAGACCAAAAATGTGACGATGGAAGCAGGGGTTGGAGGATCGTGGGAACACAAGCCAAGGAATGCAGGCAGCCCCTAGAAGCTTGAGAGTTGAGGAAAAGGTTCTCTTGCACATCTTCAAGAAAGAATGCAACCCAGAAATCCAGTTAGTATAGAAAATATCTAGAATGATGCTTTGCACCTTATTACTGTTTTGGTCTCTTGATTTCTGCAATGAAATATAGTCATGCAGCCAGCTTATAAGACATACCTCCTTGAGTGAGACTGGATCTTTCCAAAAATCAAGATATACAAGAATATTGGTGGTTCATGATCTAGAGACAAACTATAGCCTATGTGAGTGATAACAAATCCTGGAAACTGATTAGGTATCTCACACATCTTGGATGTTTGCCAGTGTTTGCTTTCTCCTGCTGTGTTTTATCCTCTTTACTATCATAAAGCATCACATAAATCTACCTTACTAACATCCTGAATAATTACTCTAACCTGAAACCTTGTAGTTTTATGAAATGCCAAGTCTCCTAGTGGGTCCTGAATTTTGAGGGGGATTTCCTTATTGATATGATTCAGGATTAATTTTTAGATTCACCCTGCTACATCTTGATCATCAGCAAGTTGCTGTTGCTTGAACAAATTTTGAGCCCCACAGATCCTTGAGGAGCACAGCATTGCTAAAATCTATATTATTAAAATATTTGTATGAATTTATTATTTTTTTTCATTTTCATAAGCATTGTGTATTTCTTTTAAAATATGCATCATGCTTACAAAAGTTGTAGCAGCCACATGGAACAAGAAAGTGAAAAAGTATATATAGCTAAATACGTAATTTTTAAGTATTTTCACATTGTCAGTAAATATCAATTTTTTAGTCTGAGAGATTGTAAGCGTTACTGTATTTCAATATCTTATTCGGTAAATGGAGGTAAGACTAAATAGTCTAGAAACTACCTAACAGAGGTTTAATTGTAGGACACTTGACTATATATGAAAACCTGAGGAGTAAACATTTTCAGGGGAAAAATGAGAGAAATTTTATAAATAACCAATTCCTGCTAATATATATTGAAAACTTAGGTCATGCCTTTATGTTAGGTATTAGGGATATAAAGACCCCTAAAATTAAAATTTCACTAAGCTTACTATTTTGAGGGTTGAAGAAAAAAAATTAAAATTGAGGAAGTCTAAAATTTTGAAAACTAATGATTACCATGAAAGTGCAAATTAGTGACACTTAACCCATTTATCAAAATAGGTGGAATGGGATAGCGGTCAGTAAATATATTCTGGGGAAAAAAAATGACTCATGATCAAGATGTTATTAAGGATAAGCCTTAATTAGAAGACTCTGGGGACACTGCACCGGGTGACCGAGATTGAATGAACACCAGAGAGCAAAGGGGAAAAAAAGTGGATATGCCAGTATTGAAGAAAGGAAATATTTCCTGTTGCCAAACAGCAGTGTCTATTGGGGCAGTGCAGGATTGCAGAAAAGACACAAGGTCACTTAGCGGCGAGCAGGAGTGTGAATTTACAAACTTTGGAAGGAGATCCAGGGTAAAACTGCAATGGTCTCTCTTTTCATGAAGCTCCTGAATGGAGACCTTCAAAGTAACCATATCTGGGGTACTGTTAATGTGCCCCACATATTGATCAATAGTAGATTCAGAGTTTCATTTTAGGTCTCTTATTTGTTTTTTTCCAGTCTAAATTTCTTGTGCATGTAATCTCTAGAGGACATCCCAGGTAGCTTTTCAGAATGAGGTGGCACCCGAGTTCCTGCTGTGGGGCAGGGGGTTAAGAATCAGACTACAGCAGTTTGGGTTGCTGCAGAGGTGTGTGTTCTATCACCCTCCCGGCAACTGGGTTAAAGGATCCAGCATTGCAGCAGCCGCTGCATAGGTCACAGCAGTGGCTAGAATTCTATTCCTGTCCTGGGAACTTTTTATATGCCACAGGTGTGGCCGCTAAAAAAAAAAAAGTGAGGTGGTACCTATAATAAGCCACTTCATCTTACATTTTACTGATGGAAATCATTTAAACAATGCAGAAGATTTCTAAGGTGCCACTTATTCTTCCTGCTTTTTTTTTCCCCCTTTTGAATATGTGATAACAAGCTGGTGCAAATGAGTATGGGTTGTTAAAGAATTGGAGCCAATGGTGAAATATTTTTTAAGACATTTTGCAGATGGGACTCACACATGCTATACTGGAGAAAAGGAAAGATATATATATATATGTGTGCTACTTTGACATTCCTGGCAATTCCTATAGAATTTCAGATTATGACAAAATGATTAGTGGTACTTCAAAAATAAGTGCTTCATGTGCAAAACTGAATAAAAAGATTATTGAAAACAAAGCAGGTTCATTGTTTTCTATATTTATGAAAACTTATCAGTTTACTCAGTTCTGGGATTCAAGCCAGGAAGATATTCAAGTAATGTTTCTCTATTGCAATATTTATTTATTCAATTAATTTTTTGATGCTTATGTCTCCTAGTTTCAAGAGTAATAAGAATTCCCTTCTTTGTCTTCCAAATAGAGATATTTTGAATGTTCTCATAAATTAATTTCTAAAAGGTAATTATTTTTAAATCTAGAAAGTAATTTTACCTTATGATTTTGAGTCACTACTCAAATTAGAGGTCAACTCAGTAGGCGTCAATATTAAAAAAAAAAACATAAAAAGCTCGTCTTTGTACCAAATCCTGCTTCTTTTCACTTTTTATAGTTTATAGGCTTTTTAATAAACATTTTGCATTTATTATCTAGATCAAATCTGTGATAATAAAATATGAAATTTAGAATTCCTTAAAACAAATAAAATTTCAACGGCTATTTTATATGCAGCCCAGTTAACTGTGTTGAATAATTGTTGATCATATGCATATAATCAGAACTCTGCAGGTTTGTTATTTATTAGCTGTAAATATGAAAAATAATAATATCACAAATAGGTGATATTATTCTAAAGTCTTAATACCAGTTTAGTGATATAGGTCATTTTGGAGAATGGCTGCATAATGAATTAAGGATATAATTAAGAGTACACAAATGTCAATATTTACACAAACTTATACACTAGTGAAATATTTTGGTCAACTATACGCTCTACATGGCAGAAGGAAAAGATAACTGGGAATCAAGAGATCGAGATTAAGATAGTGCAATAGGCCAGGTTCAATAGGCTGATGGTGCAGTAGCCTGACTCTGACACAGGCTCCAGAGTCCAACTGCTCAATTCAAATCTGAGCTCAGCAATTTACTGGTCCTTAGACCCTGTGCTTCTCTGTCCCTATATTTCTTCATGTACACAATGTTAACTAAATAACATGTAATATATAATATAATTTTAATTATATGATATTAATACCATCACCTTCTTCATAGAGTTGTTTTAGATACTAAATTATTTACTAAATAAAATCACAATAGTCATAAAACATAGCAATAATTTTTCCTATTACTATTACTGGCTACAAAAACATAAAAATAACTCTACCTCTCTGACCACAAAATTTTAATCTAAAAAATGAGAAGATGAAATGAGTAATAGGAATGGCAAAAAATTGTGATACGGTGACTTATAAAAAGAAATATATATTTGGTCTCTGTCTTCATTTCTGGCACAGAACTCCTAAAACCTTTGTAATTTCCTCAGTGTTGAAAGCCACGTAGATGTCTTCTAGGTAAATGTGGTGACTTTTGGAACTCACCTAAGATGGGGGGTTGGTAGCAGGTAGAGCCAATCATGTGATTAGGGCATTTGAATTTTCAGTCCCACCCCGTCATCTCTCCCAAGCACTGCCCCCTAACCCTCTAGGAAGGGAGAGGGCCTGGAGGCCAATGATTTAATCAATTATGCCTACATAATGAAGGCTCCATTAAAAAATCAAAAATGAATTTATGGAGTTTATGGGTTGGCGAATACATGGAGATTTGGGGAGAGAGGTCCATCTAGAGGGGGCCTGGAAGCTCTACTCCCTTTTTACATAACATCCCCAAAGCATCTCTTCCACTTGGCAGTGTCTGAGCTACAACCTTTTGTAATAAACTGGTAATCTAGTGAACAAACTGGTTCCCTGAGTTCTGTGTGCCACTCCAACCTGAGGAGGAGGTCAGGGGACTCTGATTTATAACCCATGGATCAGAAGCACAGGTACCAATTTGGGCTTAAAAGCAGGTGTCTGGGAGTTCCCATCATGGCTCAGCAGAAGTGAATCTCTCTAGCATCCATGAGAACACAAGTTTGATCCCTGGCCTCGCTCAGTGGTTTAAGGATCCGGCATTGCCGACAGTTCTGGTGTAGGTTTCAGATGTGGCTTGGATCTGGTGTTTCTGTAGCTGTTGTGTAGGCCAATGGCTGCAACTCCAATTCGACCCCTAGCCTAGGAACCTCAGTGGGTGCAGCCCTAAAAAGACAAAAAAAAAAAAAAAGATGTCTGAAGTAGAAGGTGCAGTCTTGTAGGTCTGAGCCATTAACTTATGGAATCTGATGCCATCTTTGGGAAGATACTCTCAGAATTGAATTGAATTTTAAGACACCCAGCTGATGTGACAAGAATTGCTTGATGTTGTGTGGGAAGTCCTCTCCTCCGAGACACACACACACACACACACTCTTTGGAAATTGAGTCCAGGAATCCAAAAGAACAAATTTTATTTTGAAACTGTAATTTCTTTATTATGCAGAATTAGTCTCCTACCTTACTATTTTTCTTTATATTAGCTCCTTCTCATTCTATTTAATGGACTTGTCCAAAAGAGTTCCTACATTTTTTTGCCCTCCTTCACCACCAAACATCCTAACTTTACATCTTAGCTCAGATTCCAAGACCTATAATTTTAATCACAACTTGGTACATATCCAAAAGTCCCATGAACATTCTAGTTTTCTCAAAGTAGGAAAAATTCAGGTTAATATCAATAACTTCTCATTTTGCATGCACAGGACACTGAGAAATGGTGAAAAATAATCATTAAGAATGGACTGATTTTGGAGTTCCCATCCTGGCGCAGCAGAAACGAATCCAACTAGGAACCATGAGATTGCTTGGTTCTTGCTCAGTGGGTTAAGGATCTGGTGTTGCCGTGAGCTGTGGTGTAGGTCGAAGATGCTGCTTAGGTCTAGTATTGCTGTGGCTGTGGCTGTGGCCTGCAGCAACAGCTCTGATTAGACCCCTCTAGCCTGGGAACCTCCATGTGCCTTGGGTGCAGACCTAAAAGGACAATCAGTCCTTGGTTAATGGTGTTCTTGATGTTTAAGAGTGTGCTCTTGACAGGAATGCTGTTGTCAACTCCCCATAGGCCCTTGGAACATGTCATCTTCAACAGAGATCTAAGCATCTCTCCTCCATGTCTGCCAGACCATTAATGGTATATTTTTCCCTTCTTGGAGATTCTACAGCAAAGTTTTACAATGATATAGCATTAACTAAAATACACTTTTGTTCAAAATTGTCCTTTTTTAAAAAAATTTTTTACTATAGTTGATTTACAATATTCTGTCAATATCTGCACACAGTAAAGTGACCCAGATGTACACACACATATATATATGTATATACACATTATTTTTCTCACGTTATTCTCCATCATGTTCCATCACAAGTGATTGTAGTTGCTGTAGATTACAGCAGGATCTCATTGCTTACCCACTACAAATGTATAGTTTGCTTTCTTATTATAGAACTATCCTGCCCCACATGTTGTGTTTCCTGAAAGCAATCATGCTGTTTTATTTGTATCTGTGCTCTCTACACTTTACATGCAAATATCTATCATAGTAAATTGTATTTAATTCAGATTATACCTATTTGTAGAAGAACGGAAGAAAAGAAAGAAGAACATTAGGGAAAAAAAGAGGAGAGAAGAAAGGAAGGAAGACAAGAATGTAGGCCAATGCATACTAAAGAATTTATAATTTACCTTTAAAGATGTCAAAGCTTTTTATTTTAGTCATTATTTAATAATGAGCATAAAGTTAGTCATAAATGCAATCAATATAGGGCAGCACCCAGGCAGGAATTAATGGAGGTTGAGATGAATGACACATTGGCGCCAAGAAAAGTGTAATAAATTTTATGATGACCAAAGTAAAGATTAAAGGGACTCTCTAAATAGAAGAGCTCAGGTTCAGACTAAAATAAAACAAGGGAGCCTGAGGGGTGGCTGGCAGCTTCTGTGTGTGTCTGTGTAATTAGAGGGTGGGTCTCTGGTGATGTTTAGAGAAGGCCTAGTGTCTGAATTTGCCTGGTATGAATCTACCTACTGTCACCATGTCACTTTTTTATGGTCTCCCCAACCATGGGGGCAAAACTCAAAAAGGGTTTTGGAGGGGTAGGAATTGAAGACTGTTGGCAACTAAACATCGAAAATGGGGAGTTCCCACTGTGGCTCAGTGGGCTAAGAATCTGACTAGTCCCTGTGAAAATACAGGTTTGGTCCCTGGCCTGGCTCAGTGGGTTAAGGATCTGGCCTTTCCACAAGCTGTGGTATAGGACACAGATGTAGCTAGGATCTCACATTGCTGTGGCTATGGCATAGGCCGGCAACTGCAGTTCTGATTCAACCCCTAGTCTGGGAACTTCTATATACCAGGTGCAGCCATAAGCAAAAGAAAAATGGAATGAAACTCTTTTTCCAAACTATTATATCATAGTCTGAAACATGACTGTGTGCTTAAAGAGGCTTTAAATATAATTTCTAAATATATATTTATAACACTTTGGCACTATGCATTAGGTAAATATATTGTAGCAAACTATTTACAGTAAGTATTAATTACATGCATGCAAGTAATAATTCTTGATTATTCAGGCCACCTTCTCAAATCCGATTCTGGCTCCTGCAGCTTGTGGAAGTTTCTGGGTCAGGGTTTGAACCCATGCCACAGCAGCAACCAGAGCCACTACAGTGAAAATGTGGGTTCCTTACCCCATGGAGCCAGAGGACAATTCCTCAAGAGATTCAAATGTAGTGCAGAAAAGAGAGAAGACATCATTCATATAACATGCAATTAAAATCAAATAGATTAGCAAAATCAGAAATTATAAATTATTAAGTACTGTAGAGCAATTCAAACCTAGTAATATGGCAACAAATGAAGTTCCTCTCCCCCCCACCGACCCCGATACAATTAAGCTGTGTTCCCCAGTTCCTCTGGAAAATGTTCTCTTTGAATCTTTATTGCCTTTTGAAAGTCACAGTTCCAAGGGACTGTTATCAGGAAACAGTTTCTCACTCAATTCTCAATTAGCATAATATTTTCTCTGCTTTTTTTTAAAATGTTTTAAAATTTTGTTATTTTTACATCTGCATCTGTGCATATTGAAGTTCCCAGGCTAGGGGTCTAATGGAAGCTGCAGCTGCAGACCTACGCCACAGCCATAGCATTGCAGGACCTGAGCCACATCTATGACCTATGTTGCTGCTTGTGGCAACACAGATCCTTAACCTGCTGAGAGAGGCTAGGAATCAAACGCGAATCCTCATGGACACCGTGTTCAATTCTTAACCTGTTTAGCCACAACAGGAGCTCCGGTTCTCTGTTTTTTAAAATACCCTTCTCATGCCAACAGTTCTAGAACATATATTCTTTGCTTTTCAGTTTTGGAGCTTTCTATCCTCGAGCTTAGAGAATCTTTCCTCAGTTAGTTCCAGTCTGCTAATCAGCCCATTAAAGGCATTCTTTATTTCTCTGAAAGTGTTTTGATCTCTAGTTTTTCTTCTGGGTCTTTCTTAGGGTTTTTATCTTTCTGCTTACATTGTCCTCCTGTTCTTAAATGCTGTTACTTTATCCTTGAGATCCCTTGGCATATTAATCGTAGTTGTTTTAAATTTCTGGTCTAATAATTACAACATCATTGCCATGTCTGGTTCTGAAGATAGTTCTGTTCAAATTGTGTCTTTTATTTTTTGATATTTCTTGATTTGGTTTTTTGTTTGTTTGTTTTCTTTTTTTTTTTTGGTTTGTTTTGTTTGTTTGTTTGTAGGACATGATGTACTGGGTATGCTTTCAGTAAGGTAGAAGTGAGACTTTCAGAGCAAAAAAACATTCCATGGTCCTATGACTTGGTTTCAGTCTTTTGGTGAAAATATATCTCTGACTGTGACTTTCACAATCATTTCTTGCTTTTGTTTCGTTCTATTTTCTCCTCCCTCAGGTGGGAGAGTATGGCTAGAACAGGATGGAGTTGGGTATTTCCAGTTCCTCCATCAGCTAGTTTCTGATAAAGCCCAGGTGTTTAGACCCTGGATGACTAATTTCTCCTGAAATCAGGTCTTATCAAGAACAGAGTGCTCTAGGGTTTTTCAAAATTATTCCTTTTCCCCTGCTGGAAGCTAGAGAGGATTTTTTTCTGATACGTATGGTGAGAACCTGATTGAGTTCCTGGAGAAAAATTTCACAAGACTATAGGAGCCCCTTGAGGAGAGGCTGCTATTGCTTCGCCTCTGTGAGCTATGGGGAAGGAGCCTTCAGCAAAGACCTGGTTCCAGGGTTCCAGTTCTACCAGTTCTGTTCCACCCCCACCCCCCACACACAAACACTGCCTCCTTGTCTCTCCCCATCCCCCTGCTTCCCCAAAGTTTTCTGCTCAGAAAGAAAACTCACTGTTCAGATAAGCTGAGACTCCCTGTATTTCCTAATCTTGGGGGTCGGAAGTTTGCCCTCTGTCCTCCTCTCTCTTACAGATTCAAGAAGAGTTGCTGATTTTTCAATCTGTTTAGCTTTTTACTTGTTCACAGGAAGTGGTGACTTCCAAGGTCCTTACATGCAGAACAGGGAACTAGAAGTCACCTACATATTCTTCCAGGGCCATTTCTTCATAAGATGAGATTGTATCTGATGCATCAGGAAAATGCATTACTTGAAAATAATGCTGGTCTTGGTGAGCATTTTGCAATGATTCCTGTTTAAACGTAAGGGATTAATCACAGTTATGCTCCAGAGAGTTAAAATGTAAACTTTGGATGCAAATATTTTTGTCTTATATTCTCAAATAGAAGACTCCAGGTTAAGCTAAATGTTAAAACAATGATCTGAACTGGACTCATTGCTTTGCTATCAGAGATATTGAGATATTTGTCTTAGAAGCTTTTTTTATTTGTTTAATGATTGAGTAGATTCTTGATGGAATTATCTACGTACTTTAGCATGTGTATTTTTAATTCACTGATTTAGCTCTCGTATCTGTTTAAAATACTTTTCATTGTTCAGTTGATTTAGCTTACATGTACCTGTACCCAGAGATGTATTTCAAACTTTCAAAATAAAGCCTAGAAAAACTAAAAAAAAAAACATGAAGACTAGTGATAAATGCATATGTTAGACCAGGAACACTGCTTAGAAATTTTTTTTTTTATCTCCCTCTTGTTATTTTACAATACAGTAGAAACAGAAAGAAACAGTTATTTCCTCATAAGCAAGCACAAAGTTTAATAACAAAACTGATTTCACTAATCGCCAGCTCATTACTAGTCCTGCCATAACTCTCTGTGGTCAGTAGGCAACTACATAATGTGATCTTATTCTTCTTTTGTGTAATCAAGGCACTTTGACAGCTCCTTATGTATCAAAAATTGTCTTCATATAAACAGAAAAATAAATCCTTATTGAATAACATCCATTTTTATCTTGTGTTTAAAAATATCCCATTGACAAATTATCATTTAGCTAGGAAAAAGGACTTCATTTTTTATATATTTTAATACAAGTAAAAGTGGCCTTTTGCCAATAGTCAATCTTAAATTATATATCAGATTGACCATTAATTATAATACAATTAAACATTATTTTTTTTTCAAATGGACTAAGAATACTCTTGCACACATAGCTAGATACACAACATCTAATTGATTTAGTTTCTAGCACAACATTAAATAAAAGAACTCCTGCTATTAAAAAGAAGTTGAGTCAAAATAGATTCACAAAATGTGCCTCTACAGAATTAGGATTCTTTTTCTCTTCCACAAATCTAATTCAGTTTTATTGGACAAAGTTTTATAATAAATTCATCTGTTCACTGAGGAAGTGCCAATGCATGTGATAAAGGAACTTATTTGGAGATTTATCATAGGATGAGAATTCTGAATTTTACATTTTTTTGCACTGTACAGTGTCACAGATAAAAATGCTTCTGAAATTGCTGTTTCATAGATGATCTTGAGAAACTTGAAAGGTTATGTCTCCTGTCTATACTATTAGATAAAAATATGGTAAATGGTAATATCTTACAAAGAATAATTGAACTAAGACATAAGGCCATCTATAATGTTAATGCACATTTTCTTTTACTTTTATCCCAGGATGTTTAAAAGTTTGTGACTCGAGAGTTCCCTGGTGGTGCAGCAGGTTAAGGATCTGTCATTGCTATTACGGTGTTTTGGGTTCGATCTTTGGCTGGGAAAATTTTCATGCTGTGGGTGTAGCTCCAAAAAAAAAATGTTTGTGACTCATTTGACATCAATGTTCATTTAAAAGCATATCCTATAGAATTAAAGGAATGTGGATAAATCAATATATTTAATCTAAACAGCAAATAGTGGGTCAAAAATATAATCTTAAGCAGACACTTTATGTCAACAAACGAGAAGCCAGTCCTGTTTCCCCCAGTTGATTTGCTATTTATTTGAAGATGGTGAATAAATGTGTATGAACATTAAATATGTTATACAAACCTAGCACCAACCTTTGTGTCTGGTTACTATTAAATGTAATTGAATTGTAGAATCATGGAGATAAATGTATAAAAACAAACCAAAAAAACCCTAAGGTATTTACTTTTTATGGTTTTTGTTAATATTTTTACCCAACAAAATTAACAATATTGACAATTTTCAACTTCAAGTTGAAACAGATTTTGATTCTGAATATGTGAAATGAATAGGCTAGTAAGGCTTTGGGGTAAAAACTTTCACCTCCACAAGATGAGTAAATGAAATCAGTTTAGATTGTTGCCATAATGAATGTTAAACAATAAAAAAAAAAAATGCATCTCAAATGATATTCCCAGAAACAATGATTTTTTTTTCGCAAAGATGGTACAGGAGCTGAGAATCTAGCCTTATAAGAGTTTGGTGAAATTTTGGAATTTTTTTGATGAGGGAAATTTTATTTTTTCTTTAATTCTCAAATTCTGTACTATATAAGCATTTAAGTTTATTTTAAATTCTCATTTCCTTGTAATACTAAGTCACTTTTTTTTTTTTTTTTTCATTTTATAGCTTCACACATGGCCTGTGGAAGTTCTCCAGGCCAGGGATGGAAACTAAGCTGAAACCTACTGTGGCAACGCCGGATACTTTCACCCACTGTGCTAGGCTGGTGATTGAACCCACACCTCTGAAGTGACCCAAGCCACCGCAGCAGGATTCTTAACCCACTATGCCATGGTGGGAACTCTAAAGTCACTTCTTAAATTGGAGAGTTAATGGCATTTTCACAGAGTAGGAGAAAGGAGTACAAGACAAAGAGGAGTAGAAGAGACAAAACATAGACGAGGGCAGACAAAGGAAAGTAAAACTGGGCACATATGGTAATGCTTCCCCCTTCTGTCTATGTGTGCTAATGATCTTCCTGGATCCTGCAATCTCATAGCAATGGGATGGTTAGGGAAGAAGAGAGGATAAAGAGAAGAGTGTCCAATAGCAAAAGAGAAAATAGAAAACACTCTTATCTAAGCTAATTTTGTGATTGTGTGACAAAAGCAAACTTCTGTTAATTAGTCTCAGGAATTTTAAAGGGGTCTGTATTTTATCCTATTTGCAGATTAGTCAAACATATATTCATGGAGGCTGGCAGAAAATGAGACTGCTGGGCCAGTAACAAAAGATAGTTTTGTTACTCCTAGTAATAGTTATAGTTAGAATGTCAGCATTTTCTTATGGTTTCTTTGAGCCCCTATTTCCAAAGGAGTTTAAAGGAGGGCCAGGTCACAGCTGGACACACAATGAGTTGCATTATAGGAAAAGATCCCTGAGTTTAGGAATTCCTGTTCTTTTAAAATAGTCTTCAAGCAAATCAGTCTGACTTTTGGCACAGAGAGAGACAATTAAAAATCTTCCCTTTGCTCAGGATGGAGCATCAGAGCTGTCCACCAGTGCTGTCCAATACAAAAATATCCTTGGAAAAATAGCCTGGTACCAAAGGCCAGTGCCTCTTCTTGCACGATGTGGCAAAACATGAGAAACCCATAGAGAACTGCTCAAACATGTACACCTAATGTCTACACTGTCTTGTCTTTTGGCCAGGAATATGACACAACCTCCACCACTTGGATTAATCTGACCAACGGAGATTGTGTGAAATCCATTTTTCAGATAGACCCTTTAATTAATTAAGACTACCCTCCACAGGACTGCAAACAGCAGGATGGTTGCCCTGAAGTTCTAACATCAAAAATGTTCCAGAATCCCAAACCCACCCGCTAAACAGATGTTCTAACCATCAGAGTACATCTTGGAATCTACATAGTTTTCTCTTTAAGATTCTATATTGACATTTCCAATTTCCTGAGGCATTAATCCAAGGATGGGTATAGCAATTGCATAGAATCTGCTTTTGTCCACAAGAAAGATGTCTATATTCCATAGCAATTGTGGCCAATCAGCTGAGGCTGAACTGAATGTTTTCCAGAGCTGAAGGGATATTGATCACTTCCCCTATATCAGAGACAAATTTAATTTCCACTTATGAGTTGAAAAACTCACATAGTAGTGACAACTGTTTATGGTGGTTATGCACTAGAATTCAGTTCTCCCTTGAGAACCTCCACATAACCTAGGGTAGTCTGATTTGAAGGAGACCCTCACATTCCTCTGAGGAATGCTTAAGCACCTTTAGGTCTCTTAAGACTGCCCTTAAGGGGCAAGTCGTGGTGTTTTTGGCAGGGAATTACTTAATGCCTTGTTCCACCATGAACAGTCCCCTGAGTAAACAAAATGTTCATAATGGTTGGGATCCCTCAAGTGAGACCTACGTCAGTTGGGAGACAAAAGTCCATGTTGCTTCCAGAGTGGCACCCTGGCTGGTTGGCAGACACTTAGAGTCCCCAATTCCTTTCAAATTAAACCAAATCTTTTTTTGTTTGTTTTTTGAAGAACTGCTTAAAAGAAGTTACCCCTATAATTTCTTTGTACAATGACAACTGGTTGGCATCCACTCAAAGGAATGATAAGTGACAGCTTTGAGAGTATGGCAGAAACCTGGGAATATTGGTGTTTTCCGTGGAGGTGTAATATTTGGACCATCTAACTTCAATAAACTGTTTCTAATATCACAGAAAGGTTGAGCAGAATGGTCATCAAACTGTTTTCAAATATTTTCATTGGTGGATATAAAACTCAGCTATCAGTTCAAATCAGTATACTTCCAACAGGATTACCAAAACATTTCCCTTGGGAAGAAATATCACTGATGCCTCCTTCTCACCCTTTTTTACCTCCTAGAATCTAAGATGTATCTCCCTGAGGTGTCTGGCAGGTTACTCTCCAGAAATGTTCTCTTTTATCTATAAATACAGCAGCTATAGTTATCCCCTCTCTTATTACATTCAAGAACTCATTTGTGCTTTAAACTTGGAAATCCCCAGGTAACACTCCTTGGTTCAGTGTGTGTTCCATTTATAATCTCATTTTTCTTGATATATTACTTCTCCCTTTCCCTTGCCTGCTTATGACTTAGCTGATATACCACTAAGACCAAAAGCTACCAAAAACTTAGAGAAAAGTCAGCTACTCATTCCTGACAGTAGTATGAGCAGCAGGCCCATCTGAGAAATGGTTGCTGACGGCAAATCACAGCAAGCAGAAAAAAAGTGCCTCAGTGGTAAATACAGCTGAGACATATTCTGTGTGGTTAGAAATTATGCACATTACAATGAAATGTTGGATCAAGGCAGTGATGCCCATATGTGTGCACATTTCTCCTATGGTGTGTACCATACAATTCTTCCTTTTTTGTTTTAAAGATTGATAGAAAAATACAATTTCATAAACAAGCACTCAGCATTTAGAAAAGTATGACTTTGGAATAACATTCCAGGCCATATTTCATACATGGTGAAATTGAAGCTGAAGGAAGCTATGTGATTTTTCTGAGGATGTGTATTTCCTGATGGGTCTGGTACTGTACACAGATCAGCTACCTTAACACCCCCTCCAAGATGCATTCCTCTATTTGGAAACCACAAGAGTACATTCTTATATTCCCAGGAGTAATCTGAGTACTTTACTGATGTTAAATGATTTTATCCTTCAATAACATTATAAAATAATTGTTAATTGTCCCTATTTACCAGGAGAAAACTATGGGACAGAGAATGATTTCTCCAGGGTTACCTGGTTAAGTCACAGTCGGGATCCAAAAAGAAAGCTCTTTGACCTTTCAGTTAGGTTGCCTCTTATTCGCTAATATTGATTTTATTTTATTTTATTTTGGCCACTCTCATGGAATGTGCAAGTTCCAGCACTAGGGATCAAACCCGAGCCATAGCAGCAACCCAAGTTGCTGCAGTGACCATGCTGGATCCTCAACTTGCTGCGCCACAAGGGATTTCCTTTGTTAATATTTAAACAGAAAAATGTGATTTTATTTAGACAGTAAAAAGACTTTATAGAATGTCAACATGACTGATGATATGTGATTTATTTTGCAGAATTTAAATATTTGCATTCAAACATTATAGAATCAAGAAAGTATAGGTCCTTGTCAATGGTATTTGTTATTCTATAACCTGTGGCTCTCAACTGGGGGTAATTGAAAATCACAAGTGGGTGGGGAAGGGGGAGAGGTTCTACCGGTTCTAGTGTGTTAGAGGCCAAGGATGTTGTTTAACATTCTACAATGCATATGAAAGCCCCAGCAAAAAAGAATTACCTGGTTGAAAATGTCCACAGAAAAATGTCCAAAGAACTGTGGTTGAGATATCCTGTCCTGGACCTGGTCTGACTGTGCTGGCTCAGGTCACACTAAGACTTACTCACACTCCATGATGATTAGGCTGGTTAGTAGCATGTTTGCTAGGCTAGCTTCTAAATATGTTATATAGGGGTACAATAAAGATGGATAAAGGATGGAATTCCCATAATGTCTCAGTGAGGTAAGAACCTTCATAGAGTCCATGAGGATGTGTGTTTGATCCCTGGCCTTGCTCAGTGGGTTAAGGATGTATCATTGCCAGCAGCTGAGGGATAGGATATAGATGCAGATCGGATCCAGTGTTCCTATGGCTGTAGCGTAGGCCTGTAGCTGAAGCTCCAATGTGACCCCTATGGGAACTTCCATATGCTCCAGGTGCAGCCATTAAAAAAAAAAAAAAAAAAAAGGTGGATAAAGGAGATTAAACCACACACACACACACACACAGAGAGAGATCAAAGCATATCTTCATTACTGATTTACTGATTTTCCTCCATTTTAAAACCAAACTTACATGTATACTTATATTTAGTGTCCAATAGTCAAAACACCATGTCTCTGAAATAACTATTTTTTTCTGGAAATTCTTGCATCATAAGAGCCAATTATATGAAAGTCTCTTCTTCCATCCATGTCTAGATTTGGCAATTTTTTTCTCTTATCTGTAACTGGATTATTTGAGTTGTACAATTTTGTTCTTGTACCTCAGACCCACGCTCCACAATAATATACCCTCTAAGCACAAGCATGTAGCTAGAACCTCTGTGTTTCCTAAGAACTCTCAAAGATCATAGGGGAGAAATTGCTTTAGACCAATGATTTAACACGTATTTTTTTAACAATTTTTTTTTAATATTTTATTGGTGTCCTAAAGGGGCAATGAACCAGCTAAGAGCTTTTGAGAATAATGGTAGTAGGAAAGATCCTCTGGCCTGGAGAGCAGATGGAAGTCTTTCTAACTATGTGCTTTGGGTGTTAGGACGCTGCAGAAAACGTATGCTATTTGTTCATTTGAAACATTTGGAAAATATTGACATTATGGAGGGTTTTATAAGGATTTGTGTCTAATTATACATGTCACAACATACAAGTTTTAAAATATAGTTTTTGAGAGACTTCATTTTAACTACATATATGCATTGCTTCTCACTTTAAAATACACATGGGGGAGTTCCCACTGTGATGCAGCAGGTTAAGGATCTGATGTTGTCTCTGTGGTGGCTCAGGTTGCTGCTGAGATGCAGTTTGATCCCCAGTGCAGAGCCGTGAGTTAAGAATATGGCATTGCTGCCACTGTGGTATAGTTCACAGCTGTAGCTCAGATTCCATCCCTTGCCTGGGAATTTCCCTATGTCCCAAGTGTGGCCAATAAATGAATAAATAAATATTCATGGGGAAGCACTTATAGATAGTGTGACAGGGAATGGGGGCCCAGAGGGAATCACGACAAGGACACTAAAAAAGAGCTGGGAAGTTGACAAATTCACATGATGCTCTGGGAGTACAAGTCAAAGGGTAAGTTGAGGAGAACAACTTTTATAATTTGTTGGGCACTTGAAAATAGTGATGCCTATAAATATTATAGTCAAAATATTTTAAAAAAAAACCTGAATAAATGACCACGTACACTGATCTGAACTTTTTATTGTAAGTACAGAGAATTTTATCTTGTCATCGTATACGATTGATCACATTGTGATATTAAAATGAGTTCCCATCGTGGCACAGTGGTTAACGAACCTGACTAGGAACCATGAGGTTGTGGGTTCGATCCCTGGCCTCACTCAGTGGGTTAACGATCCGGCGTTGCCGTGAGCTGTGGTGTAGTTTGCAGACGCAGCTCGGATCCCACGTTGCTGTGGCTCTGGCGTAGGCTGGCGGCTACAGCTCCGACTAGACCCCTAGCCTGGGAACCTCCATATGCCTCGGGTGTGGCCCTAGAAAAGAAAACAACAACAAAAAAGCACATTTTTAATCAAACAGTAAATGCTAGACAGAAGAGTTTTGAATGAATGGAATATCTCTCCTACTCCAATATATAAGTACTAAAACAGTTTTGATTTTCAAGTACACAATAGTACTTATATATTGGAGTGTCATTTACGATTTTGTAATGAAAGAAAAATCTTCCCCAGGTAATGTCCTGTTTTGTATATACAGAAACAGTGTTTTTGGATAGAACCACATCTCACATGGAGATTTGGCCTTGTACATGTTAGAGGCTGAGTTATACTCCAGTCAAGTGGAACAGGGCCGTCTTATTTGTATAATTAATTTCTTTTGAGAAACAATGCAGTTTTAAAATTGTATAGTCATTAGTGAAACCTAAGGGTAAAAATGTTTTCATCTCATGGGGATTTCTCTACATCATGTAATTTTCTTTCTATTAATCATATATTCCCTTCTGAATGAAAGATAATTATGAGTCTATTAAGGGAGATACTGAAGAAACAAAAACTGCATTAACTTCAGCTTCTAACTCGTTGCATTTCTGGAAGAAATAAAGTGATACTCTCAAGTTAGTTTTTTTTTTTTTTTTTTTTTTAAGGCCACAGCTAAAGCATATGGAAATTCTCAGGCTAGGGGTTGAAGTGGAGCCTCAGCTGCAGGCCTACATGACAGACATAGTAACACTGGATCCAAGTCACATCTAGAACCCAAGCTGCAGCTTGTGGCGACACAGTATCCTTAACCCACTGAGGGAGGCCAGGGATTGAACCTACATTTTCATGGAGACTACATTGGGTTCTTAACCCACTGAGCCACAATGAGAACTCCTACAATTGGGTAATTTGAGAAGTATGATAAAGGGCCTATTTACAAAACTGTCAAAAGAATGTAGAAAAATCTGAGGGAATTTGGTGGATGTGGTGTGGACAGGAAGTGGGGCACTAGTTGGTGGCTTATAAGATTTAGACTTGATGGGGCAAGAAAAGGAAGTTTTGTTTATTAAAATCTAGGAAAAGAGGGCCTGTATGGAAAGGCTGACTTTTTTACAAGCTTGTGTCTTAATTCAGACTGCTACAAGAAAAATACCATAGACAGGTGGCTTACACAGCAAACAATTTTTTTTTTTTTCTCATTGTTCTGGAGCTAGGTGGGTGTTAGCAGCATCAGGTTCCTGGTGAGGGCTCTCTTCCTGGTTATATCTTCCATTGGCCATTCCTTAGTACATACACCCAGAGTAGGAGAAGTCCTTTCTTTTTCTTTCTTTTTTTCTTTCTTTCTTTTTTTTTTTTTAAATAAGGGCACTAACCCTATCATGAGGGCTCCACGCTGAGGACCTCTCAATTACCTCTCAAAGCCCCCACTTCCAAGCACCATTACATTGGAGATTAAGGTTTCATCAAATGAGTTTGGTGGGGCAGAAACATCAACATTCAGTCCAATGCAACTAGCGAGTGTCAATTCCACAGAGATGGGGGGGGTCTTCACTCCCCTCCCCCATTTTGATCTCTTATTATTACCCAAAGCTGATCAAAAGCCGGAGCACAAAATATCCATTGAAACAGTCCAGGAATACAAAGCAGGGTGGCAAAGAGTGGAGTGGATCTGCTGGAACAAATGAGGCTCCTCTAGCAGAATCTTAGAGACAAGTCGTTACTAAAGAAAAATGAGCTTGGCAATACTGTGTTCTCTGGCACAGAACTCAGTTATGAGGAATCTAGTGAAGACACAGTTAATGCAGCAGAAGAGCTGATTTTCTATGGCACATAAGCTTAAAAAGTAACTACCAAACTGTCATACTTGAATGTCTGTGGAAACCTCTAAATATGTCTAAAATATGTTTATCTTACTCTCCAAAATACTGGTTTATCATCTGTATTGTATTTCTCAGTGAATGATATTTCTGTCTGAAAAGAGGCCCAAGCCAAATACCTAAGATTATCTTTGTGTCTTGAATTCCCTCTTTTTCCTCGGCCAATTAATTAATAAATATAATCAGTTCTACAACATGGATATTCACTACTCTCTATTTTTCTCAAGGAATTTAGCTTCATCTTCTTCATGACCTCAGGACATTATCCTCTGTTAATTGGAAGAGTCAAACTTGTCACAGAGACTTCTGTCTTCATCTCAATGCATTCTCTCCATAAAACTAGAACCAGAATTTTTAAATGCAAATGTAATGAATCACTTGCCTACTTAAAGCCCTTAAATATCTTAATCTAATCAAGGTAATAAAAATCAAAGTCATTAAACTCTGTCTTTGTTGTCTTCTTGCTTCCATCGCATGATTCCATTTTTACATTCTACTTCCTGTCTTCTGACCTTCCTTTGTTTGAATCCTGACTTCTATATTGTCATCCTGAAATCTTCCTGAATGTAAAGGTTAGCTTTTGGTTGAAAGGCTGTCTGTCATTTCTTTTTCCTTTGTCAAGCATCCCTTCTCTCTATTGCTGCTTCAGCATTTTCCTTCAGTCATGGTTGAGATGGATTATGAGGCTCATGCTGGATAAGCTGTCAAGAACACTGAGCTTGCATGGAAGTAATAAGACTAAAGTAGCAAAATAACAAAGCTTTTCCTGAGAAGCTTCACAGATTCAGGTGCTCTAAGCACAATTCAATTATGCTCCAAAATGAAAACCAGAGGTAGCTAAGAAAGACAAAATTTAGGACATTTAACTTGGGTTATGGCATTTAGACACTCAGGTGGGGAAATACGGAGCTAATGAATAACAGAAATTTGTTTATGATTTAAAAATATAATTATTTCTGTACATGATATACATTTTCTTAAAAAAAATCTGTAAATTCCAACCAAATATTTTGATGAATGGGATTAAGTGATTATGTCTTATATCTTTGATATAGTTCACTTAGTAATTGAATGCTTAGATATTTTTAGTCCTGTTACATAAGAAATCTAGATTACTCAAAAATTCTGTTTCAGAGTAAAATTATTTAATTTTATGTTATAAATGATAATTTTATATTATATACTGCATAATAGACTTATATCCTTAAGATTTCCTGAGACAAATCATCAGTTGCCATCATTTTGGCAATTACTTGTAACTACTCTAAGATCCCTACTCTTTCTGTAAGAATAAATTCAATAAATTTTATTTGTTGAGTACTTAAATGTATTACCAAGATAAGCACCAATAAAAAAAGAAAGAATCTTTATAAAAACATACTTAGTCACAAATACAAGTGAAATTCACTAATGAATTTGTGGATACAAATGTGGTCTCGCTTGCTTTTTTAAATGAATTTTGTAGACTATATTAATGAAAGTAAAGCACATAAATAATAGAAATACTATGAATAAAAGAAATATCTACTACTATTGCAACTGAGTGAAAGAAACTCATGAATATTAATGTTTAGAAAGAGTGGTAGATGATTTGCCACTGTGGGCCCCCAAGGCTATAAATCTAGGATGATATCAACTGAAACAATCCATTAGAAATCAACTGCTTACTACCCACACTGTGTTTTGCAATTCCAGCCTAACACTGCATTTAAAATACGCAATCTGAATTTGTTCCCAGTGAATAAGTATAAGCCCTGAAGAACTACTCTGTAAACGTTGTATTTCTCCTCAGAAACTGGACTTCAAAGATATTCTGAAAACACCATAAAGTTTCAAACTTCAGTGCCCTCAGAAGCCTCACATGGCTCCCAATGACATCAATCAGAATTTTATGTGCATGGACTGAGGGCAAAGGATAACCATTTATATGATTGACAATATGTTTGATGATGAAAAAAATTGCCTGAAATTCACTGTACTGACTTTATACTTTGCAAGGACACAGCTTCGAAAGCTCACCAGCTGTCTAAATATGGTGGGTAATACTAGTTTAATTTCAAATTTTTAAAACTAGGAAGTGATGTTTTATTTACATTTTGAAAATCATAGCAAAATTAACTGCAACATCATAAATACTGATGGACTTAAAGGGGTGTGATTTTTTTCCTGAGATATTTCTTTCTATACAATGCACTATTTTATTAGTACCATAATCCATATGCACATCAGTGAATATTGCATTATACTTCTATTAAATTATCAGTAATGAACAAGAGGAAATTTTCACCCAATAAATACGAAAAATTATTTCATTGTAATTACATTAACTAAAGAAAATATCAGGATGTATTTAAACTGATACCTAAAATTGTATTAGCTGATTATACCTAGGATTAAACTTCACATATTCTCAATATCTTTAGTGCTCCAGTTGCAGTTTTATGATTATTCATTAGAAATTATAAACATCACAGGCCGAGTTTTAGCTTTGATAAGAAATACTTTAATGCTCCTCAGTTCCTTAAAATAGTGTGGAGTTCAGTGACTTCAGATTGAGTGTCTATAGACAACTGCAGAGCAGCTGTCTTCTCAACTTTGCACTGCTGACATTTTGTGCTGGATGATTCCTTGTTGTGGGAGTTTGTCCAATGCATTGTAGGATGTTTAGTGGAAACCCTGGACTCTACCCCTTAGCTCTAGTAATATTTCCATCCAAGTTTCAACAGCCAAAAAATTACTCCAGACATTGCCAAATGCTCTACTCCTCTGGAGGAACTAATTTCCAACATCGTCTTCATCTTTCACCATGGATGAAATTCCATTTTCAGTAATAATTCTAAGGGCTTCTCAGCCTTAAATGCAAGTATGATTGGAAAAAGCAAAACTATGTTGTTATCAGCTAACTCTTCAGTCAAGATTAATAGATTACAATGCTTTTCAAGGAGATACTGGACATAATACAAGGGATAAAGCATGATATAGGAAAAAGAGGGTCAGAAAACAAATTGTGGGGAGAAGTTGGGAAAAGTAAATAGGAAGCCATCAGTTTTAAAATTCAACTACTTCACAAACCCTTTTTGTTATACTCGGGATTACCATTTATATAGCAAAAGGATACAGATTAAAGTCAGCAAAGGTAAAAGATGTGTAGAAGAGAGTCCAGGAGAAGCCGGGGGCAAGCTTCAATTGCCTTCTCTCACTGGGGTCTTAAGAAAAGCACTTGCTGCCAGCAATGACTCTATCATTGTGAATCAGGGAAATTCACCAGGGGCTTGGTGTCCAGGGTGTGTATCAAGGGTTGGCATGTATGAAGTGAGGGTCCACATGGCTAATATTACTTGCTCAGTCTCTAGCCCCTCTCTAGGTCAAGGTAATATCACATAGCCCAAGACCCTCCTCTTAAATCGCATGGTTGTCATAGATTATCTGGCATGGCCCAAGTTCCCAGGTAAATGAAGACATTCTTTTCAGGCAGGATATTCCAAGAATTTAGGTATTATCTCCCCAAAGCTGGTCAAGAGCCAAACCATTCTTTGGAATGTGCAGGCATTGAACACCCCAGGCCTGCTGAATAATCCTTCACTGTATATATTCCTTTCCTCATGCCATCCACCAGGTCAGTGATAGGCAATCACAGGAATGCTAGGGAGTTCTCTTGCCTTCAAGATTAGCTTTCTTTTTCAATATAGTTCTTTGTGCTTATATTGCTATTAATAAACATTATTGTTATGTATGTCCATCCATACATGTATTGCAAATAAGAGAAGCATCCTATAATGTACTGAAAAAGAAACTCAATGAGATCTAATACATACTGCCCTCCGTGTGGCAAACAGTTTGCTTTACATAGTTAAATAATTTAATTCTCACAACTCTGTGCCATCATGTATTGAGGGCTGGCTGCTCTGTTCTTTGCAAAGACCAATTTTTAGATTTTCAGAAATTTTGTGACCCTATTAACATCACATTGATAAATTGGTATAAGTCATGATAACAATATTCACTTAGAAATTAGAAAATAGTACACATCAGTGTTATCCCCACCTCCCCAAAATCCAATAGTTGAACATGTTAACCAGCCAGCATATCACTGACTATAATGTAGGTAATATTCTTATATTCCAGTGGCAGTCATGGAACACACTTTTTCTCCTGACATAGTCTAATTCATGTAACTGAATCCTTTTTGAAAATACATGCTTTGATGTTCTACTTCCTGGTCAAACTGGAAGGAGATCATCTGTTTGTCAGCTCCTCTTCTGGCCATTCCAATAGTCTCTACCTACTCATTCATCATTCATCAGCTCCTTTAGCAAACTTTATTAGAAAAATCACTGGCTCTAATTTGGAAATTACGTATTTTCAATATATATTCAAATCTCTGTCCTCGTTCACGTTTGCCTCAATTTGCCTAAAAGATCTTTACACACTAGCACTCCCCACAGCACAGAATCCTATAAAACAATTTCCCAAACACTGGAAACCTTGCCTGATGTTATACTGTAGCTGAAATTCATTTTTCTTTCCATTGTCTAAATAATTGAATTAGAATATCTTAAACTATATTAAATGGCCATTTCACATTTCGCTTATATTTTTCAGTTCAAATTCACATGAATATCAAGTTAAGCCAAGTTTCTAAAATTTGGGGTCTTACTTATTAACAATGTAAGTGGATAACCTTGGTTGTTTAGTTTAGATGTATTGAACATATCTGAAGAAATAACTTGTCATATAGGGCTTTTGTTTGGAGCATGTTTAGTAAAACTAGGTCAAACAAACAGTTTGTTTGGGATACTTAGAGGTGTCCTTATATTATTTTCCTCCAAATCTGTAGAGTTTTGAAATCCTGCTTGAATTTCAGAGTTTAGCCTCCCGCAGTGAATTTTTCTGATAAGATTCATGTCACCAAAGTCCAGAATTCTTTTCAAGAGTAAAGCATGTCAAAATTCATTTTGTTTTCTAGTGTGCCTCTTTCATTTTCAATCTTAAATCAAAAAAATGTATCTCCTCTGGGGAGAAGTGACACTAAGTGATAACATATTCTTCGAAAAATATTAAAGAAAAAGTATTGATATCTTTTCTATGACCATTCACAGTTTAATTCTTAGAAGTCTGAGTCAGTAAACTACAGTGAATCTGTTAAATAGATATATTAACTCTTGGATAAGGTGGCAATACACAACTACTATAACATAATTTTAGTAAAATATCTACCTAAGATAAAAATAAAATATGCTTCTGTTTTCCTCTATGTGTAAGTAGAGTAATAAGCATACACACTCAATTATTTCAAAGGATAGTAAGTTTTACTCAATAATGATGTAGAAAAATGCTATACATTTAAAAGTATTGCTCATTTTCTTGGGTAAGATTCATCTTCACTGAGTAGGTATTCTGAGGAAGTAATAATAAGAAAAAATACAGATAATTTTGAAATTACTGCCTATATGGTCAACTCTTAGTAGTTTATCCTTAAAATATGTTCCACAGAGATCTACACTTGATCTTAGCCAAAAGGCCGAGAAGCGATCCACAGAGATCTAATTCTTTGATAATGGAATATCATGGGTTAGTCAAAGTTCAGTGAGAGATTTGTCAGAGGGAGCCAAGTTAAGCATCTTCTATAAGGAGGTTGTCCTCCTGTCTGACTGCTGCTCAAGCTTGAATACCACAGGGCAAACCATTGGGATAGGCAAATGGATACAAACCTGGCAAGATCAAAGGCAAGCTGGAACCTGCAAGTGTGAGCTGCAGCCTACAGGATGAACCAACGTTCCTATCAACTGTCATTGCCTCTGACCCTAGTAGAATGAGGACCCTGAAGAAACAAAGGCCCTTTACTGCAGAGCCAACACACACAAAGGTGCATGTTTAATATACCACTCAGGATCTGGAGAAGATGAATAAGGATCCACTACTTAAAGACATAAATTAATGAGTTATAATGGAGCATTACTCAGTCATAAAAAATGAAATAATTCCATTTGCGGCCACATAAGTGAACCTAGGGCCTATCATAAGTAAAGTAAGTTGGACAGAGAAAGGTATGAGATATTGTTTATATGTGGGATCTAAAAAAATAACACGGATATATTTACGAAACAGAAACAGACTCAAAGATATAGGAAACAAACTTGTGGTTACTAAAAGGGAAGGGCAGGGAGGGAGTATGGGATTAACAGACACAAATTTATATATATAAACAAGGATCTACTGTATAGCACAGGGAACTCTACTCTCAATATTTTGTAATAGACTATAATGGAAAAGACTCTGAAAATCAATATATAAATATATAACTTAATCACTTTGCTATATACCTTAAACAAACACAGCATTGTAAATCAGCTGTGCCTCAGTAAAAAAATACATTAATGATAAAATGTGTATAGTCCCAGAATATATTTTAATATATCTTTCCCAAATAAATTGAATGACTACAAAATAAGTTGCATATTTGCCCATAGAAAAGGAAAAACTTAATGATAGACCTGAGAATTGTTTGCCTCACTGCCCTACTACTTCTACTGGGGTAGCATCTCATATATATGTATATATATATATATATATATATATATATATATATATATATATATGTATATATGTATATGAATATATGTGTGTATATGTATATGAATATATGTGTGTGTGTATATATATTAGTAATACTCGTTAGTATGCAAAACAGATGGAAATATTAGTATTGCAATTCCTATGGAATTTTATTGAGAATTCAGTTTTTCATCATCTATCAAAAGCAAAAGGAAGCGTAAAAACAGAGATTATAAAACATGTTTTCTTTTTTTTTTGGCTTAGGTGTTGGTTTTCATATTCATTGTTTGCCTTTCAGTTAAATGGAAAGTTTTATGTTTTAATGGCTCAATTTATTGTTGCTTCAAAGGATACAATCTGTAAAATAAGTGGGAAAATTTTGTTATTTTCCCCATCAACAATTGATAAAAAGGGATAGAGTGTAATTTCTATAATACATACTATGATTTGTCTTTACTTTTTTATTTCATAAACAGTAGGCATTAAAATCAAATTTTAAAATCGTTTTAAAATACATTTTTAGAATGTGTGTAGTAAAAATAGTTGAAACAGAAAATGTTTTACATGTGAATGAAAGAAAGTCTTTCTGTAAAACAGTAGTAAGAGGAGTTCCCATCATGGCTCAGTGGTTAACAAACCCAACTAGTAACCATGAGGTTGCAGGGTCAATCCATGGCCTCGCTCAGTGGGTTAAGGATCCAGCGTTGCCGTGAGCTGTGGTGTAGGTCACAGATGAAGCTCAGATTCTGCGTTGCTGTAGCTGTGGTGTAGGTCGGCAACTGCAGCTTCAATTTGACCCCTAGCCTGGGAACTTCCATATGCCACAGGTGTGGCCCTAAAAAGATAAAAGACAAAAAAGAAAAAAGAAAAGAAAAGAATTCTGTTCATAAAAACAAAAAACAGTAGTAAGAAAGTTTTTACAGGCTATGGAGAGGAAGGAAGTATGTTGGTGGAAATGGGAATTGTTTCAAGAAGTTGAAAAACAAAGCATATTTTCATTTTTTTGGAAGCGATAAAGGAAAGTTTTTGTTTTATTTTCTCCTCTCCTTTCCACTCACATCTAGGGATTTAAACTAAAGTGGCATTTTCTATATACCACAAAGTCCCCTTTAATTCTCACAATTAAATGAATAGGTAATTAGCCTCATAACCATTTGAGAGTTGAGTAAAACATATATCAAATAATTGTCAGAATTAAATTATATCAGTCAGACTACAAAGCCTGTAATCCTCCTATGTAGCAGATACACTAAATTTCAGTGAATTATATAAGTAGATGCATATAACATTCTGTGACATGTCATAGGATTATTTTTTGAATTCTATTTACATTAATGCCAACATATAATACTTGGAAACACATATAACAAAAAACATACAAATTTTTTTTTTTTAGATCCAACAATTTATTTATTTGTTCTTTATCTTTTCTATGGCCGCACCCATGGCATATGGAGGTTCCCAGGCTAGGGGTCTAATCAGAGCCTTAGCCACCATAGCCTATGGCAATGCTGGATCCTCAACCCCCTGAGCAAGGCCAGGGATCAAACCTTCAACCTCATGGTTCCCAGTCAGATTCACTAACCACTGAGCCAGGACGGGAACTCCGAAAGACATACAAAATTTTTAAATTGAAAATTGCAGAACTTTTCTGAGAAACTTTTTAAATGACCTAAATAAAGGTGAGGTAAACCATGCCCATGGTTTGAAAGACTTAATATGACTTAAAATGACAATTCCCACAAAAGCAATCAATAGACTCTAGATCCAATACAATACTAATAAAAATCAGCAGGTTTTTTGGGGGGGAGGGGATACAAAATGACAAGCTACCAAGAAGAAAAAGCAATGTTCTTCCAGCTTTCTTGAGGTATAACCAAGTCATATATATATATATTTAAGTTATATATCAAGGTTTTGATATATACATAAATTGGAAGGTATACAATATATACACAATCAAGCTAATTAACATATCCATCACCATACATAGTTATCATTTCCTTTGAGCAAGCTGTAAAATGAATAAATATATTAGAGGATTTAAAGTACTTAACGTTAATGTTCCAATAAGTAATATATGATAAATATATAGAATGCAATAGAGAATATAGAAATAGATTTATGCATAAGTGGCCAATGACTTTCAAGATACCAAATCATTTAAAGGGAAAGAAAATCTTTTTGGCAAGTACTGATCACAACAACTTGTACAAGAAATTGATATTTATGTATAGTATATCTATGTGGAACATGAAGAACATTGGCTTTCCTTCACGCCACACACAAAATTAACTCAAAACATATTATATACCTTAGCACAAAAGCTAGACTGATATAAACTTCTAGACAAAAATAAAGCAAAAAATATCTATAATATCAGAGTAGGGAAATGTGTTTTAGGACAAAAAACCAAGCATACTAAATGAAATAAAAATGATAAACTGGACCTGATCAGAATGAAAGACTAAGAAAATAAAAATGCAAATTATAGAATGGGAGAAATATTTACAATATGCACATCTGAGAAAGGATTTACAGGCAGATGTATAATGGACTTTTATAACTCAATCATGAAATGCGAAACAACTCACTAAAAATGGGCAAATATTTGAACAGGCACTGATAAAATAACCATAAAACTAGTCATTAACTAATGAAAGTATGCTCAACAAAAATAGAAATATGGTGAATACAAATTAAAACAAAAAAAGTTGAGATTCTACTAGTTATCTTCTAGAATGATTAATGCTAAAGTGATCAAATAGGTGAGGCTCAGAAGCAACTGAAACTCTCATAATTGCTAGGAGTATAAAACTGAAAGCCACTTTAGAAAACATTGTGAGACCGACCTAAGATAATATTTGCACAGTTGATGTTGGAGAATGTTTTGCCTGTGTTCTTAGGAGTTTGATGGTATCTTGTCTTAAGGTTAAGTTTTTAAGCCATTTTGAATTTATTTTTGTTCATGGTGTGAGGGTGTGTTCAAGCTTCATTGATTTACATGTGGCTGTCCAGTTTTCCCAGCACCGCTTACTGAAAAGCCTGTATTTTTCCCATTTTATATTCTTGCCTTGAAAAAGATACATACACCCATACATACATATTCATTGTAGCACTATTCACATTTACCAAGACATGGAAACAACCTAAATGTCTACTGACAGATGAATGGATTAAGAAGACATGGTATACATACACAATGGAATACTACTCAGGCATACAAGAGAACAAAATAATGCCATTTGCAGCAACATGGATAGAACTAGAGACTCTCATACTAAGTGAAGTAAGTCAGAAAGAGAAAGACAAATACGATATGCTATCAGTTATATCTGGAATCTAATATAGGGCACAAGTGAACCTTTCCACAGAAAAGAAACTCATGAACTTGGAGAACAAACTTATGGTTGCCAAGGGGAAGGGGACGGAGTGGGATGGATTGGGAATTTGGGGTTCAATGACGCAAACTATCGCCTTTGGAATGGATAAGCACTGAGACCCCGCTGTATAACACTGGGAACTGTATGTAGTCACTTATGATTGAGCATGATAATATGATAAAAAGAATGTATATATGTATGTGTGACTGGGTCACCTTACTGTACAGTAGAAAATTGACAGAATACTGTAAAACAGCTATAATGGAAAAAAATAAAAATCATTAAAAACAAACAAAAGACATTGTGTATGTTTCTTAAATAATTTAAATTTTACTGTATGAATCGAACTTTCCACTCCTAGATGCTTATGCAAAAGAAATGAAAACGCATGTCTACGCAAAGACATGTACATTAATATTCATAGCAGCAAAATTCACGACAGTAAAAAATTGAAAACAAACTGCGTGGCCATCAACAAATATATGAATGAATAAAATGTATTATGTCTTTCAACAGAATACATCTCAGCAACAAAAGGAAACAAATTACCGATAAACACAACCTAAAGGATGAATCTCAAAACCATGTTGAATGAAAAAAAAGCCAGAAAAAAGATAGTGCATATAAAATGCATAGGAACAAGAAGCATTGCTAAGTCCAGGGGTAGAAGCTAGGACGTATTGCCAGAGGCGTGAAAAATGTGTGTAAGGGGAGAATAGGGGGTGGAAATGTACTAGATTTTGATCATTATGGTGATTGCAGAGATTTATAACATTGTAAAATCATTGAACTGTACAGTTGAAATAGATGAAGTTTACTGTACATAACTCATTCCTCAATAAAATCAATGAGGAATCAGTAAAATTTATAACTAAAAATCTTCTTAATATGATGAGTAATCTAATTTGATGGGAGTTCTTTGAAATATCCACAGTCCTAGTATTTTTTTAACATGATTCATAAATGCATTTGATTGACCTACTAGGAGGTATAGTAGCACTTAGCAAGAATCAGCAGAATTGTACATTTTATTTAAATTGAAAAGATTTTTAAAATGCTAGATTGATTCAGGAAATATAAATGTACTGCAACTTGTTTCTTTTTTTAAAGAAGATGAATATAAATTGGAAAAACTCCTTGGAAAGTTGACTAAAAAAGCAGCACTGTGCACTGAAATGTATAGAATCAATTGTCTATTTCTCAGAGTTCCAAAAGTCTCAGAAATTTTGTCAAGAAAACAAGAAAATGCACTAAAATCTCTCATGTAGACATCAATATCATTTAGGTTTTTGAAATACATTTTTGTCCATTATTTATTATTCTATTTGATTATTTTTATACAACGATTATGAGAAAAGAAAGAAAGAAGAAAGAAAGAAGGAAAGAAAAAGAAAGAAAAAGTAAGAAAGGAAGGAAGGAAGACCCCCGACAATGGCATGTGGAAATTCCTGGGCTGCGGATCAAATCCAAGCTGTAACAGCTGCAGCAATGCCTGGTCCGTAAACCCGAGTGTCACAGTGGGAACTCCTCCCTGTTCTTTATATCTACTTTGCCATCTCCAAAATATCTAATGGAAATTGACCATGTGGACAAAAACAAATTAGTTGCCACAATGATACAGGAAATAACAGTAATGTCTCCTACTCTTAGAAATACTACCTATGAAATTGAATTTAAATTGAGCATGTCTTGAATTTCAAATGTTATTACAATATCCTATATTATTGACAATGTATTTTCATCCAATTAAACTGAAGATTATAAAACAGTAAAGTACTAAATAAATCTGCTGGCTTCCAAAGGATAGCAGCTAATCTTTGAATTTTAAAACTCTGTATACATCATAATGTTTTGATAAGAAAAGGGTAATTCAAAATATCTGCCTATTCTGAAATAGCCATGAACAATAAAAATTTCAATAAAAAAATAAATGATTGAGGACAATAGAATAGGGCTTAAAACAGTATCATTTTTGTTGCATACATAACTAAGGTTTTGGAATATATGTCATATTCCAAGAGAGCCTGTACTACAATCAATATGCTTGACTACATTAAACCCATGTGCTTTAGAGGGAAAAACATCTGGAATACTGGAAGAATACTTTTAATAGTGTCCTGGAGTTATTAAAACAAAGTAGCATAAACTGGGTAACCTATACAACAGAAATGTGGGGTTTCACATTTCTGAAGGCTAGAACTTAAAAGTCTAAAATCGAAGTGAGGGCACGTTCGATTCCTCCCAAGGACAGTGAAGGTGAATCTGCATCATGTCTTTCCCAGCTTCTGTTAGCTTCCAGAGTCCTTTGGCTTGTGGATGGTGTTCTCTCTGTGCCTTCACATTGTCTTTCCTCTGCATGTCTGTCTCTGTATTTTAAAATGTCCCATTTTTATAAGGACACCAGTCATACTGGATTAGGGTAGACGAATGATTTCATCTTAACTCAATCAGCTGCAAAGGTCTTATTTAAAAATAAGATCACCTTTGGAGTGTCCGTCATGGCTCGGTGGAAACAGATTTGACTAGTATCCGTGAGGACGCAGGTTCACAGGTTAGATCCCTGACCTTGCTCAGTGGGTTAAGGACCCAGTGTTGCTGTGAGCTGTGGTGCAGGTCACAGACACAGCTTGTCTGGTGTGGCTGTGGTGCGGGCCAGCAGCTACAACTCAGATACAACCCCTAGCTTGGGAACCTCCATATGCTGGGGGTGTGGCCCTAAAAAGACAAAAAAATTAAAAAAAAAAAAATAAGATCACATTCACAGGTCCTGCAGGTTAAGACTTCAGGTTTTTTGGGAGGAACACAATTCAATTCATAACAAGTACTTCAGGTATTACTGCAAAGTATCTCAAGATATATTTGGGGCATAATAGAATATGAGATTATTTAGCATCTTTTGTATATTGTTTTCTCTACACTCTCAGGCTTTAAAATAACATGTGTGATTACAGTCTCTGTAACATGAGAAATCTAGTCAAAATAAGCTAGTCAAAAATATGATAAAGCTAGAGAGTTGAATGGATAAATTACGTTATATTCCATCTTAATTGACTGTATATTGACTTGAATACGAAAAAGAAGTAATTACTAAGATGCAGCAAAGTTTCATTGAACCTAAGTTTTTTCTTGGTTATATATGGATATTACATGGTTAATGAATAAAATATACACTAATGATTATTTTAACTACCCAATGCATTTTTATTGTGTTAAAATAGGTAAAAGTGTATTAGGAGACGGGAGCTTTTAGTGTATTTTATTTAATACGTAATACCTAAATATTATTACTGAAAGAACATAAACTTGGCTAATTGACTTAAAACATATCTGATATAAGAATTCACAATAATCTTAGCTTTATTTTTTAATTTTTTATAATTTTACGGCCACACCTGTGTCATGTGGAAGTTCCTGGGCCACGGATTGAATCTGAGCCACAGATGATACCCACACCACATCTGTGGCAATGCTAGATCCTTTGTGCCAGGCCGGGGATCAACCTGCACATCCACAGCAACCAGAGCCCCTGCACTCAGGTTCTTAACCTACTGCGCCATGGCAGGAACTCCCACACAATTGTCTTAGCTTTAAAATTTACAAATGGAATGAGATGGGAGGAATATCCTAAAAGACAGTAGAATCAAATTTAAAATAAATAATAAACACCTCATTTGATTTAAATAGTAAACCCAATCAGGATGTATTACTATTAGATACAGAAAAAGGAAGAGATATTTTATGCCAAAAATGCATTAATTTAATAAAATATGGAATACATTTTACATCTTTATTAAAGATGAATAAAATAACAGAAGAAATACAGAATAATGTCATTTAAGTAAAATTCAATTATTCTGTTTTAGTCTGTGTTTTCTACTGTTTAATTACATTGTCCATTTCTTCACATGAAATTGTAATAAACACATGGCAAACAAGAATGATATGTGAATATATATCTGACATAACTTGGTGGTGTTTAATATAGACTGATTCAAATATTTGAACATATATCATTTGTAATATTATTTGGAATATGATGGGACCTTGACTGACATAACTAAAGAGATTAGGATTAGAATAAAATTAGATTTAAAAGCTAAGAAATCCTGTTCAATGTGAGGAATACCTACCGTGTCCTGGTAAATTTTCACTGTTCAGAGAAAACAAGGGGATTGATATTGTTCTTAGTCCTTTAAAGAACATGTTATCCTATTTCAAACAAGCCACTCGAATGGAAGCAGCCACAGATCTACAGAGTTTTTACAGGGAAACCAGAATAGTTTTTCCTAATGATATTTATTTTGTCTTATTTTATGTTATGTTTATTTTATTTTACTGTATTTTGTTTTATGTCTTTTTAGGGCCACACCCATGGCATACGGAAGTTCCCAGGTTAGGGTTGAATCAGAGCTGTAGCTGCTGGCCTACACCATAGCCACAGCAACATGGGAGCAAAGTCACTTCTGTGCCCTACACCACAGCTCGTGGCAATGCCAGATCCTTAACCCACTGAGCAAGGCCAGGGATCGAACCTGCATTCTCATGGAAGTTAGTCAGATTCGTTTCACTGAGCCATGATGGAAACACCCCTAATAATATTTTAAAGTGTACTTCTGCACTTCTTGGTTATGTAATGAGGAGACATGATGAGTTGTAATAGTCAATGTGTCTATAATTCCAATGGGGTTTACAGTAATCTCTGAGATTTACAAAATAGAGTATTTCCATTTCAAAGCAAGAGTTTTTTATTTATTTGTTTATTTATTTTATTTCAACTTACGTTTATATATGAGTGGTACATTGACTTCACCCATAGTTTTTAGACAATTCTGCAGAAATAAGAATCTTGAATAAGTAATTCACTCCTTATACTGGTTGAGATGATGGTGTTCTGTTCATAGTAAGTTACACCCTGATAGTCTACTTGGGTTGACGTCAGTAATAAGATAAAAGCAGAAGATGTAACATTTAGATAGAATCACAAGTCAAGCCTTGGACATCTCAATGGAAAGCACCATAGGAGGCTGCCATTAACCATCAGACTGGGGAACTGATTTGATTTGATAAATTTAATACGATTCAAATTCTGATCCCTGACCTCATGATTAAGTAGCACCTAGAAGGTGAAACATATACTTATTTGATGATGACTGTCTAGCAACCAAGGACTGTGGAGACTAATTTTAAAATGAAAATTATAAAAGTTAATCTGGGTTGACTGGTGCCCTTCGGCCAATAAATTCTCTCTGGGATTAGGCTATATGGGGATACAAATCATAACAAATACACAAATAAGGATATGGCTCAAATATGGGGAGTGATCTGAATAATTTAGTTTTCTGATGGCAATGTGCAAAAAAGCTTATGTGCTCAGCCCCACAAAAAACTGAAACTACCAACAATAGAAAAGAAACCCCTCATTTGAAGAGTATTCAGGTTTAGGCAAAAAAACTTGTTGTCCCCTCTAGCTAAGTGGTTTGACCGACATTACACAGATAATTAATTGAGTTAATAGGGACACAAAGTTCAGACACTAGTTAATTGAGTTAATAGGGAGAGCAGGTTCAAAGGTCTTTCTTACAAATGAGTCCTCAGTAAGGCCAAAGATAAAATTCATGCCTGATGGAGTCTTGATTCTGAAAACATTTTATCACTTTACAATAAAACTTTAATTCATGTGTATTTCTTTCACTGTGAAATTCAGTGAGTGGTCCTGCAAATAAAAACACTCATTTTCCAGCTTAGCTGCAATCCTTACTGTGTTTTTGGATAATCTTTAACAAAACTAACACATGACTTGATGTAATTTTGATTTTTTCCTGAGAATTATTATTTTCTTCATAATACTCTAAAAGTAGAAAATGCACAGAGTACAGCTATAAAAATAAAAGGTTTTATTTTTCTTTATTTTTTTTTACTGTTTGCCAGCATTTATTATCATGGGAAACGTTGCCAAGTGGGCAAAACGCGGATCTTGGAGGTGGTGAAAAAACCTTAGACTTTCTTTTTTTCTTTTTCTTTTCTCTTTTTTTTTTTTTTTTTTTTTTTGTATGTGTATAAGGCAAAGACATCCAATGTAGCAAAAGACGAAGAGGCTCTTCTTCCTGACTCAGGATGGGTGGGGTGTATGGGTTGGGTCTAAGGTCTGTTCTTGCTTTGGAAGCTCTTGCTTTAATGGTTCTGTTTGGAGAATGTGGGAGATTTCACTGGGAACCAGGGACCTGACTGGTCATATCTTCTCTCCTCTTCACACACTCTTGCTTAAATATGCTCATCCAAAGATGTATTTAATCTTTACAACTGATCCTTATTCAGATTTAAGTATTTCAGTGTCTCAATGAGTTCATTGGGTCATTGGAGCAGTTGAGTTTTTGGAGTGCTCTTAGACAACGCTCTAGTCTGACTTCAGAAATAGTGTCTCAGACTAAAGGCCTCATCTCACTGTTACTACCTCAGTTTATTACCCTATTTACAATTTTTCTAAGTCCTGGATAGTGTTCATATTTGGGATATGTTTTTCTTTTCAAAAACTATTTTTAAATCCAGTGCAGGGGTTCTGGTCATGGCTCAGCAGGTGAAGAACCCTACTAGTATCAATGAGGTTGTGGGTTTGATCCCTGGCCTGGCTCAGTGGATTAAGGATTTGGTGTTTTTGCAAGTAGGTTGCAGATGCAGCTTGGATACAGCATTGCTGTGGTGTAGGCTGGCAGCAAAAAAGAAGAAAGTTTTCCTATTTTTTTAGGGTCACACCTAGGGCATATGGAAGTTTCCCAGGCTAGGTGTCATATCAGAGCTATAGCCACACAACACCAGATCTGAGCTGAGTCTGCAACCTACATCACAGCTCATGGCAATGCCTGATCCCCCACCCACTGAGCAAGGCCAGGGTTCAAACCCGAATCCTCATGGATACTCATCAGATTCCTTTCTGCTGTGCCACAATGGGAACTCCATAAGTACTTTGTATTTTAGCAGAGTTTGGGAGATATGTGTGTCTGTTGAAGTCTATATCATATCTGTCTATTATCTGTCTACCCATCATTTGTCTGTTTTTTTTTTTTTTCTTTTTCATCTGCACCACAGTATATGGAAGTTCCTGGGCCAGAGATTGAATCTGAGCTTGAACTTCAAACTGCACCATAGCTGCAGCAACACATGATTCTTAACCCATTGTGCCTGGCCAAGGCTCAAACCCACTTCTTCACAGAGACAAGCCAGATCTTTAACCCCCTGTACCACAGTGGGAACTCCCCATCTATCTCTCTATTGACAGAGGTATATACCCTTCTAAAAAAATATGGATTTATTTCTTTAAAAACTGTATGAGAAAACATTTATATAGACCAACTAATGGTAAAATTTCATTAAAATTTTCTTCCTATATTGGAGTGCTTTTTATCTTTTTCTTTTTAACAGCAATGTCTGACCAATAGCCTTGTTCAGCAGATTACAGTAAAGATAGCTATTGTGCTTTGAGAATTTACACCAGGCCCTCTGCCAAGTGCTTTACATACAGTATCACAATGAATTCTTGCAAAAATTTAAGCATGAGCTATTATTATCTTCAATTTACCAATGCATATTGACAACTATAGAGACTAAAAATCTTGGCTAAAGTACAGAAATCATTTGATGATGAAAAAGGTGTTTGAAACCCATCTATGTTAGTTCAGAGGCTCTGCTCTTCTCCAGCATATAAGGCTGTCTGTTAGACATGTCTTAAATCTTGGAATCTTCAAGATTCCCTCTTTCCATTCCCTCTTCCTGCTTTCCAGTTCAGACAAGCATCATGTCCCTTTTTTTTTTTCCAATTACTACAAGCACCTGCTTATTGATTTGCTGCCTCCACAACATAAATTTAATCAAGTTATTCACTACTCCACTGCTTAAAACATGTCCAAACAAGACAATTTATTACCTGATTCCTGCTTCCCTTTATAGCCTTAGCCCTCAAAGTCCCTTGTTTATAGCTAGTGTTCTAATTTTACTTTTTGTCTTTACTTTACAGGCGATGTCAAGTTATCTCTTGGCTTGATACCCATACCTGCCTCTTCTCTGACTGCTTTTCCTAGAAAATGTTATGTCTTCATGTCCTAACTCAAATATGACATCTTTCTCAAAAACTGGTCTCACCTGAAAAATCCTGCCTAGGTGTTTGTACCACGATTGCTCCTGGATAGTCCACTAGCCTCCTTGGTTTGAAAGGCAAGCCTGTCAGTGAAGAGGGAAAATTCGCACATTATTGAGGAATGAATGTCAGTGTGAATCTGGAGGACTTCTCCATCATTCCACCTGCATACTATTTTTTCTCAGGTCAGGAACTGAATACTGACAAAATAGCTGGTTTCTCTGCAGTCATTAGGCTTGTTTTGTAGCAAATTTTTTTTTCAAATTCACAGATCCCTGTCTTCCACTGGATAATATATCAGGAATTAAACCTAAATACTGACTTTAAAAAAAGAAAGCAAGATAAGTCCTAACACCTCCATCATCATGAAAAATATATCCCTGCTTCTTCTCCCCCATCTACCTTGTATTGCTCTAAATTGATGTCTTTACTCACACTGCTTGTTTACACTGCAGTAGATGTGAAGGATAATAAAATCTAGTGACTCTAGTGTTCTTAATTTCTTTTTATTTTATTTTATTTTATTTTATTATCTTTTTGTCCTTTTAGGGACGTGCCTGCGGCATATGGAGGTTCCCAGGCCAGGGGTCTAACTGGAGCTGTTGCTGCTGGCCTATGCCAGAGCCACAGCAATGCCAAGTATGACCCGCATCTGTGATCTACACCACAGCTCATCACATTGCATCCTTAACCCACTAAGGGAGGCCAGGGATGGACCCCAAACCTCATGCTTCCTAGTCGGATTCATTTCCACTGCACCACAACAGGAACTCCATGTCCTTAATTTTTAATGCTTTAACATCTCAACTTATCCTAAGCCCATTATTGTCAGTTGATGTAAACTCCACAGAGCTGCCCAAACTCACAGGGCAAAATAGAGGGTGGGTTATCATCTATCTCAAAATTGTCTGTTATCATTTTTTTAACCAGGTCTCTTAATTGCCATCGAGAAGACTTGCATGACGAGAGTCCAACCTGATCTAACATGTCTCAAATAAACAGGTAATAGTTATTTCAAGATCTTACCACTTAAGTTAGCAGCAGGAGCCCATGTTTGATGATTGGTTTCTCAATGTTAGAGACAAATAAAGTTCAGGAATTAGCCAGTGGTATTTGTTTGTTTGTTTGTTTGTTTGTTTGTTTTTTAGGGCCACACCTATGGCATATGGAAGTTCCCAGGCTAGGGATCCAATTGGAGCTGTGGCTGCCAGCCTACGTCACAGCCACAGCAACAAAGGACCTATGACCTATGCCATAGCTCATGGCCACACCTGATCCTTAACTGACTGAGCAAGGCCAGGGATCAAACTTTGTCTTCATGGATACTAGTCGGGTTCATTACCACTGAGCCACAATGGGAACTCCACACAAGTGCTATTTTTTGAAGGTTGTACAGGAAAATGAAGAGCAATAAACCATTTCTTTTTCATGACTTTTTAGAAATCTCTTACAACATGTAAGCATGAAGAACTAGATGGTACCGAATGGTGTTTGACTATGGACACAAAAATAATGTAACCATATCCTGACCATCATATATTTTCCTTAAGGTGTCCCCAATACTAATGGTTAGGCAAAAGTATAACAAATAATCTAGTCCAACTGCATTAATGCTACATTTTGCACTGTTCCTAAAAGTAGTGACACACCTATTTAAGGTTTAAAGGTTTGTAAATCAACTATAATAATTAAAAAATAAAAGCATTAAAGGGCATAGGGGGGTGCTCTGTCTTCTTTGACAATGACAGTCTTTATATTGACCAAACCCTAATGAAGAGTAGGGGGTTATGGTGAATTTGTATTGGAAAGCAGTCATTAACTGAATATTTGAAGTATATGTCTTAAAATAATTAGTCTGTTTTAGTTAAAAAAAATAACCTGTACTATGTGATAAAATTAATCTACACATAGAAAAGAAACACTCGACTATATAAAGTATAGGAAGCTGTATTCCTAAATAAACACTACGAACTCATATTCTATTGAACAAACTATCTTTCTAGAAAATATATTAAAAATCAGCCAAAGATTCATGGTAATTGAAGTAATGTTATGTGATATGTTCTTGTTTTGCTACAAACATTTTTAGTTTAAATATATTTTAGAATATGATGCTTGGGTTATTTTGAAACTAGTAGAATGATAAGAATCATCTAACACAAATGAGTATCTTTGGAGTTCCCACTGTGGCACAGTGGATTAAGGATTCCACTGCATTGGCTCTGGTCACTGTGGGGGTACAGATGATTGATTTTCTGCCTGGCACAGTGGGTTAAGGATCTAATGTTGCGGCAAAGATCACAACTGCTGCCTTGGGAACCTCCATGTGTTGCATGTGAAGCCCAAAAAAAAAAGAAAGAAAGAAAGAAAGAAAAGAAAGTCTTCTTTGCCTTTGCCATAATACAAAATAATAAAATATTTTTAAAAAGTGCATCACAGTAATCTTAAAAACTAAATTGTACCTACTATATAGATTTGTTCAACAATATATATTGTTTGAGGAATGTTTTATATGACTCCTTCAAGATCATGATGCTATTAAACAATTGAAAATTTAATTTTATTATCTACTGAAAGAAATATATTAGGTACTTAAGTTTAAGTAATATAAAACATTTTTTATATTTTAAAAACTTTATATTTTATAATATCCACTTTTTTTTTACTGGCAAGAATAATTATTTATTTTCAAAGTAATTTATTTGTAAAAAAGATGACTATCATTATTTCCAAAACAAGAGTTTTCAAATTAAAATCTCATAATGCAAATACTGTAAATTTATTTATTATTTAACTCAAAGATTCATTTGAGCCTCCATTCCTTCTTGGGGAACAAAATGTAATCTTAAGCATTTTCAGTTAAATTCAACGGTCTTCAGGAGATTTTCTTTTCTGTCTTTTCTCCACAGTAGATTTGAAGTTGGAAAGCTTATAAACGCCTACGGTATCATTGTGGAAGAGGTGATTGCTTATAAAAATTGTCTGCTATTGAGATGTACTATTGTTCCATTAATTTCTTAGGGAAAAATCCTACCTTCCCATTTGGGTGAAAGATTAACATTTTAAATTGTTTTATGAGAGTCAAGACTAAGAGGAAGTGATTGAGATACATGTAGCACAAAATGTAAGAAGCACTCACATGCTTGGTGCCATTCAAGTGCCAGCTCTCATGGAACCATATGGATATGGCCTATAACACATTATCTTGAGGATTCCCATTTTTATTTTTTTGTCTGTTTTTATTTTTTATATTTTTATCTTTAGGGCTGTACCTATAGCATATGGAAGTGCCCAGACTAGGGGTCTAATCACAGCCTACACCACAGCCACCTCAACGTGAGATAAGAACCACACCTACTACCTACATCACAGCTCATGGCAATACCAGATCCTTAACCCACTGAGCAAGGCCAGGGATTGAACCTACATCCTCATGCATACTAGTTGGGTTCCTTACAGCTGAGCCACAATGGGAACTCCAAGGTGTCCCACTTTTAAAATTAAAAAATAAAAGCAATCTTCTGTCTCTCACATCTCTCTTGTGAACAACTTTTGATCATTTCAAGGATAGAGGTAAGTAAGTTCCACCACTTTCCTCATCCCCCTTCACTTACGCTAAATTTTGGTAAATCCTTTCCCCAAAGCAATTTCTACTATATTGCATTCTTACCTCCACAGCTTCAAGACCATTTGTTAACTCACTGTCTCTTGGAAAAGAAGTTAGAACATAAATCTTTGGACTCAGAACCAAAAATCCACAATTAAATTGTAAGATTAGTGATTTAGAAAAAAAAATAAAGCAACTAGGGAAAAAAGATACATTATGGAGGGAGAAAAATAAGAATTACAGCTGTTTTCCTCTCAAAAATAATTCAAGAGAAAAGACAATGAAGTAGCATCTTCAAAGTATTGAAAGATGCTTGCCTGGTGGTGTGGACAAAAACCACCTTGTAGATGGTAAACTAAAGATATTTTCCGGAGTTCCCGTCGTGGCGCAGTGGTTAACGAATCCGACTAGGAACCATGAGGTTGTGGGTTCGATCCCTGGCCTTGCTCAGTGGGTTAAGGATCCGGCGTTGCCATGAGCTGCGGTGTAGGCCGCGGATGCGGCTCAGATCCTGTGTTGCTGTGGCTCTGGCGTAGGCTGGTGGCTACAGCTCAGATTAGACCCCTAGCCTGGGAACCTCCATGTGCCATGGGAAACGGCCCTGGGAAAAGGCAAGAAGAACAAAAAATAAAAAAGATATTTTCCAACATGTAAAAGCTAGATGAATTCACCATCAGCAGACCTGTACTAGAATATTATTAAAAGAAGTTATTTAGTGAGAAGTAAAATGATATCCGATGGAAATCTATCATTCTATGGAATGATGAAAATCAGAAGTAAATATGTAGGTAAACACAAAATAAATATTCCCTTTGGATTTTCCATGCCCAGGGGCCAGGAGATGGAAACAGAAGAATCACTATCTTGACATCGTAATTGACCATGATAGGCAGTAATAGGCAAGGCTGCTATTGCATTGGGGGAAGGCTGGAATGGGTTTTGTACTCAGAAGTCTGCTTTCCCATTGCTCTTGCAATTTTCTCTCACAATTGAGAGTTTCAATGGATAAGTGCAATAACCTTGGCTAAGAAATGCGTGGTTACCGGAGCTCCCATCATGACACAGCTGAAGTGAATCTCTCTAGCAACTATGTGGTTGCGAGTTCAATCCCTGGCCTTGCTTAGTAGGTTAAGGATCCAGTGTTGCTGTGAGCTGTGGTGTAGGTCACAGACGAGGTTCGGATCTGGCGTTGCTGTGACTGTGGTGTAGGCCAGCAGCTACAGCTCTGATTAGACCTCTAGCCTGGGAACCTCCATATGCTGCCAGTGTGGCCCTGAAAAGACAAAAAGAAAAAAGAAAAAAGAAAAAAGAAATGTGTGGTTACCAAGGCTCAGAGATCTATGGAATGAGGATTTTGATGACACTACAAGTCAGCAGTCATGAAGAGCTGATGTAGACTTGGTAGCAAGGATGGATGTAGCTCTTCCCACCCATCTCTATCTTCTAAGTTTTATCTCAGGAAGTCAGGTCCACAGAATCCTAGACACCAATCACATATGGAAAAGAATCCGAGGGTTGTACAAGTTGTGCACTGTGAGAGCAATGAATTTGCACCTCGGATAATGATTCACAAAGGAATATGCCATTTGAATGTCAGAAGTATAATGAATTGACAGTGTCCAGCTCTTACGAACTCCAGTATCAGTGGCATTTTTCAAACTTAGGTCGTGCTCATCTAAGGGTATAAGCTCCTGTCAATGGTTGTCCTAAAAGTGCTAACAAGAGTCGGGCCATTTCTTCTCAGTGTGGGACTCTGACAGGCAATCTCTGCTTTGGAGCTCCCTGAAGGATTCGTCAAAAACTTGTGGTACAAACCTCTTCTTGTCCATTCTGCTTCTATACCTATTTATATTTAAAAGTATTAGGTCTGCATTGCAGCTTGAAAATTTTTTGTCCTCACTCTCTTTAATCTATATTTCACAGGCATTAACCCAAATAGACATCAACTTCCCACCGCACCTCAGCCTCTTCTTACCAGACAACTAATTGATTGCACATAATTATCTAAAAAGTAAAAAAAAAGTGTCTGCAAATATGGACCTTTGAAAGTTTTGTTGAACAATTATTCCACTAATATCATAAAGGGAGACAGGAATTAAACTTGATTTAAATCTCAGAGATTTTTTTTTTCTCTCACTATGGATAGGAATGGTTTATCTCCAGTTGCTTGGGTCATTTGTCAATTTTACCATTAAACATTACATGTGAAAAAATCTACAGAATTCTAAAGAAAGTTTTCTTTTCTTTCTTTTTTTTTTTTTATAGCATATAGAAGTTCCTGGGCCAGTGATCAAAATCATGCCACAGCAGCAGCCCAAGCCACTGCAATGACAACCCCAGATCCTTAACCCACTTGCCACAAGGGAACTCCAAAGAAGGACTTTTTGATTAAATCCTTTCTATTACTGACTTTAACCTTTAACCTTAGAATGTTATTGCAGTGCATGTAAATAATTACCTTAACAATTACCTCATAGGTGGAGCAGTAATAATGCAGCAGTTACTGAACTCCTTAAAAAATACTTCTTACTATAATATCATTTTTTCCTTGGATTCTGAATAATGTATTCTTGGATAATTTTATAGTTGTCTTCTTCTCTTTTTCATCTCAGTCTCTCTATTTTTTGTTCAGATTCTGATATTTTAGATCACAGGCTTGTAAAGTGACTTTCCATCATATCCTCAATTCTATTATATTATGGCACAACCATGGTTGCCTCCCGGAATTTTCTCATGTCTTTAAGGTATTTGATCATCAAAAGGTTTCGCAATTATAAAATCTTGTAGATAACTCACTTCGAAGTATAAATTTACTCCTTAAAGATACATTTGCCCTTATGACTTTAAGCTTCTTTGTTCACTTTTGAGCCAAAACAACTGTATATTTCTATTAGGAAAGATTAGGGTAATATAAGTAAAATGAGTAAAATATGTGTTTGTTGTTCAAGTCGGTGTTACTGATTATGGTAGGCAGAATTTTAAAGGTTTCTATTTCCAGGTTATCCAATTAAATGCAAACTTAAGTACTACTGTCAAGAGACCTTGCATATATAATTAAAAACATTAACTAGTTTCTCTTGAAATAGGGAGAGTCTCTTATATTATCCAGACGTGTCAAAACCACACATGCCTTAAAAGGGAGGACGTTTTCCCCCAGCTGGTAAGAGAGATATGTCAGAAGACGAAGACTGAAGAAATGAGGCAGAAGGGAAGGCATCAAAATCTAGAAGAAGATGGTAACTCCAGGTTTATAATTAGAGGCATGCTACCCACATGAAACATAAAATTTGCAATGAAATGCATTATGAATGAGTGAAATAATACAATTTCTTATATCAAATCACTGAAATGTTTTCATTCTCCTGTGTATGTCTACCGGGTACATACAGACAAAATCATGAGCAACAAGTGCAATTATTCTAGCTGCAGGAAACCTGGAAACTACATTCTCAATCCTGAGCTGCTCAGTGAATAATCCCATATAAAGGCATGTAAGAAAAATTTTGTCTTATGGTCATTTTTACTTTATTTTGGCTGGTGAAAGTAATATCAGAAGGCCAATCAGATGCAAGCATTATTAATTCTTTAGGTGTTCAGCATGAATATGAGTATCTCTGTAATAAGCAGAACCGGAGTCAAAAATGGCTGAGACCTCAGCAATATCAGCAATATAATGATTGTAATAAAAAGCTTGTTAGAATATGACTGAGAAGAAGGGGTTGAGGATTGGAATGGAAGATAATAACAGATTTAAAAGGAGTTCCCATTGTGGTTCAGTGGGTTAAGAATCTGACTAGTGGAATTCCCTAAAAAGCCGAAAGAAAGAAGAGTGAAAGAAGGAAGGAAGGAGAGAGAGATTGGGAGAAGGAGAAAGAGAAAGACAGAAAAGAGAGAGATAGAAAGATGCACAGTAAGAAGTTCACAGAAGGAGTCAAGTGTGTTTATAGGCAGGAGAAAAATGGAAGTTTAAATCATATATTTGAATAAGTATTGACTCATAAAACAATAGCAGTGCCATGTGGAGTCTAAAATACAGACTTAATTAAAACTCAGAAAAGTACCAAGGTATTCTTGTGGAGGAGGAAATAAATGATCAGTGCACAGCCTAGAAAGAGAGTAAAAGATTGTATTCGACAGAATACTCTGAGATATTTTATGTATTGCAGTCTCTGATGAAACCATTATTATAAAACAATAGCAACATAGTCTGTATAAGATCCAAATGAATAGTGGGAATAAAAGCAGGAAAACAAGAAAAATTACAAGAAAGGAAAGCAAAAGAGAGAAAAATATTGCACAAAACATAATGCATATTAAGGTGACAGATTTAAACCTACGTATATCAATGATTGTGTCAACTGAAAATGACTATATGCACCCATAAAAAACTCTCAGAATGAAAAAAAAAAACTAATTACAAGAGAAGTATCAAAACACAAGCTTAGAGAAAGTTCTCAAAACATTGAAAGGGATATTCTATGTAAATATTTATGTATAGCTATACTAACATCAAACTGATTTTAAGACAAAAATGCATTACTAGAGATAAATGAAGTATTTAATGTTGATAATGAGATAAATTCCCAAGACAAATAGTTAAGAAGTTAATACAATTTCAAAAATGTAACTCAATAATTACAGAATAACATGGAAAGCAAATTCACAATAATAACTAACAATTTCTTAGTAAATAATAAAACAACCAGAAAAATAGCAAATATTAAAATTTCTATATATGTTCTTTTTCCGTACATTCAATTAGAAATAGCTACAAAAATAATAATTAAAATATCACCATAAGTTTGGAAATTAATAAATAAAATACTAAAAAGACTCACAGATCATAAACCCACAGTGGAATTAGAAAACATGTTTAAATGATTATGCCAAAAAAGTACAAGTGACAACTTGTGGGATGATGTAAAAGATGAATGTGGTCTTAAATATCAATAATAGTTAAAAAGAATAAATGTGAAAATCAATGAAAACATCTGTCCCAAAAAGTGAGCATCAACGGAAGCCCACACAATGTAGGAGGAAGAAATAATAAAGACGAGATCAGAGAACAAAGAAACATTAAAAAAAAATTGTACAATAGAGAGAATGAACAAAAGTTACTTTTGAAAAAAAAATTAAATTGATAATAATTGAGTATGGTAACAGCCATATTTTTACCTTCCATTTTCCCTCTACCTAAAAACTATACCTTAGTTTTTGCTTTTCCCTCCATGCACTTAGACTAGTGGAAAGATTCTCTGTCATCTGAATTTTTCAAGCTTAAATATCACAGTTTTACTATTTCTTCCTGAACCTTCACATTTGAATCATGCAATGGTGACATATTTGGGTCAGCGGCTAATGGCTCGCAGCCGGATGAAAGAATGAAAAAGAAGTATTAACGGACTGATGGGAAGTGAGGAGGGGAATGGGGGTTTTCTAGATGGGGATGCTAGTTAATTAGTGTGAATTTTGGAAAGTCCAATGGACAGTGCTTAAGCCTTACCTTGCTACATGCAAGGTTAGGCTTAGTTTTTCCGTTTGGTTTTACCTTATATCGCTAAGCATATATCCTGTATTTCAGAATTCTTTCTCCTCTTTTCAGAAAAAGGTTTGAACTAAACTAGATCTTTCATCAGTGATAGGCCTAAAACTCCACAAAATAAGCTAAAGCCATTTAAAAACGTGTGCAGCGTGCGTGTTTGAAGGTCCTCCAATTACTAGTTACATTACTATGGTCAATTATATTTGGCAATTGTGCTTAATTGAAGATGAAAGCACATTAGGTTTTTAATTTAAAAGCCATAGGTAAAACTATCCTAAAAATCCTCTTTTAATAGCAAATTGGTGATGTTTCTCTCTATGTGCTGGGATTTTATGGCGCATTAAACTGCTCATTTATGTAATTAGAACAATCACGAGATGAGATGTTGTACCAGGTGATACATAATAGCGCCTCCCATTTATCTCTACTAAGATTTAAATTATGAACATGAACTCATCTTTGTGAACACTCAGGGTAAAATGATTCTGAATAATAAATGAGCGGGAACCATTTTTCTCCTCTTAAATGCTCCTGACAACATGTGAGTTACACGAGCCACCACGCTGCCAAAGATAGGAATTGGTAGTTTCTGTAGACTTTCCCATCTTTGTTTTCTCCAACACTCCATTGTATAAGTCAGCATATCCTGCTTTTTCAATAATTGTGACATCTGACACCTCCTTTCCAAGCCCGCTAGTCCACCTGTGGTCAGTCTCTGTTCCCAATCAGTTTATTAACATTCATCTTCCACGCCACTGATACACTGAGCTTCACCATGTCATACTCTGGGTTAAAGCACTTCTAATGATCTCCTGACTGCAGGCTGACTCCAGACAATTGTCATCCCCTCCAGGCCCAGATGCATTCTTTTCTTCAACTTTGATCCTTTTATATTTTTCACAAGTGCTTTGATTCAGCCATGCTATTCATATTGCTGAGGCTTCAGCCATTACTGACCCTGATTCTGCATATCATGGAGAATACATGGGAAGATAAAAAGACTCTACACTGATATAGTTAATCCTACACCCAATTAGATTGTAGGATCCAGGAGAAATTGACATTCACATTAAACTCAACACTGAAAGAATCCATGTTGCTTACTTCTGGTTGGCCCCTTACAGCAAGGCTGCATGAAACTAACATTGTTTTCCTTTCAGTGTTTTCACATTGGGTGTCATACAGAGTGTGGGGAATGAAGTTGTAGTACAATGAAGATGCGAGGAAATCATGTAATTATTACCTTTGCAAGGTATTCATCTATCTGAATAGAAGCCATGAACATATACCACAGGGACAAACCAGTTGCTGGAGGTGTTATCAGTGTAGTAGCACATGAAGCATAGATATTTTAATGACATATTTTAACACAAACTCTAAAAAGTGTATCTTGTGGAAATACTTTAATTTTTTAATTAAATACTTTAATACTTTAATTTTTGTATTTTGGGCAGATTATATCCATTTCCTAATATATAAATGACAATCATCAGTATACTTAAAATTAGTTATATTTTACATTAGATTTCTAACAGTTTTATTATGCTACCACTGTGATCACTTTATTCTTTTAAAAATAACATAGGTGTACTAGGAAATACCATTTATAACAATTTATACATTCTTACGTGATATCCTGATTCTTTTACGCATGGAAAAATGATAGGTTTGTCACAGTGAGAGTGACCACACATTTACATAATTTTGCATGGCCACTCACACTGTGATAAATATAACATTGTTCCGTGCATCAAATGCTCAGGATTTCACATCTTAAATAATATTATTTTGATAAAATGGTCTAAAATAAATGGTCTGTTTATAAGTGATAATTTGATTATAGATATACCATTAGAAAATGCATTCAAGTTGGAAAACCTTAAAGCCTCAGATTAAAGTTGTACTTAAAAAAAGCAAAAAACCGCTCTTGTAATTTCAAAGGTCCCTTTTGTGAAATAGGTTGTTTTATAAATAAAATGAATGAAACCTGTTGTTTCAATAAACATTTCAATAAAACATAAAAAGTTGAATGAATCATGTGTATCCAGACATGTTAGGCTACAAAACCATGATCTAATGAGAATTATTCCCAGCTTTTTTGCAAATTGTTTGAAAAGTATTATTTGTATTTCTCCCATAAATTTTTTGAGATTATGCAAACTGCAAGTTGATTTTTTTAAATTTATTTTTTATTGTTACTTCCCCAGCACACTTTTTTTTTTTTTTGCACCATACACCACTGATGCAAACTATTGCTCTTGGAGTAGATTAACAATGAGATCCTGCTGTGTAGCACTGAGAACTATGTCTAGATACTTACAACCCAGCACGACAATGGGAGATTTTCTTTATATGTTTTTCTCTTAGCCTGAAAATAACCAAGTAAGAAAATATATATTTTGTTTTAGTTCTTCTTTGAAATACTGGAAGATATAACTTCAAGCTCAATGTGACCAGAACAATTGTAGACAAATTTTCTTGTACCTTTATTTTTCAAAGTTTTTTTACATTTATTTATTTTTTAATAAATTTCATTGGAATATAGTTGACTTACAAAGTAGTGATAGTTTCAGGTGTACAACCAAGTCAGTCAGTTGTACATATAAATATATCCATTACTTTTCAGATATAGGTTATTACACAGTATTGAATAGTTTACCCTATGCTATATAGTATGTCATTGTTACTTATCTATTTTATATATAGTAGTATATATACATATGTCAGTTCCAACCTCCTAATTTATCCCTACTCCCTCCACATTTCCCCTTTGGTGACCATATCCTTGGTTTCAAAATCTTTGAATATGTTTCTGTTTTGTAAGTTCTTTTGTGTCATTTTTTATTAGATTCCACAAATTAATGGAATATTGTCTTTCTCTGTCTCATTTCACTCAGCGTTATAATTTCTGGGTCCATTCATGTTGCTGCGAATAGGATTATTTCACTCTTTTTTAAGGCTGACTAATATTCCATTGTATATACGTATCACATCTTCTTCACCCATTCCTCTGTCAGCTGACATTTAGGTTGCTTTCATATCTTGGCTATAGTAAACAGCGCTGCAATGAACATTGGGGTGCATGTATCTTTTTGAGTTATGTTTTCTCTGGATATATAAAAGCCATGCATGGGAAGTAGAAATTAATGTCTTTCTCCCAAAGCTGACATGGCACAATTGCTCGTCAGAATAGCAGATTTATTATAATTTTCCATGGATTTAATGTAAATATATCATCAGGTGTGGGATTGCTGGATCCTAGGATAATTTACATCCCCATCAGTAGTATAGGAGGGTTCCCTTTGCTCCACTCTTCCCATAGCTAGGAACTAGCAGGAGACTCTTCCTTCATTTAACCTAGATTTAGTTTCTGTACCTCAACTTCTTCTCGGAATGTTTTTCTGAGGCCTTGCTCTCAGAGGTGCCCTTTTTCTTGGAGAACCATTTTCTGTCTTTAAGAAGTTATTTACTCTTTCCTAAAGTATATTCATTTTCCCTAAGTCTTTAGCTTTTTCAAGATTTTCAGGCTTCTCTGAGACTTCCTGTTGGACATGTTAGGTTTGTAGTTCTAGTTCTGCACGTTATTAAGATGCACATTGTATGCATCTCTGAAGGCAAGGTTTTTCTCTTGGTACCCAGGAGTACAGCATTTGCTGATTTATTAAGTATTTCCACTTGGTTATTTTCAGTGCTTTTTCCCCTGGAGTTATTTTAAAACATTGTATATGTCACCCTAATTTAGAAAAGGGCATCACTATCTGATCATTAGTTAGCTTTTTCTTTCTTTTTTTTTTTTTAAAGGCTGCACTGTGGTTAAAATTTCTGGTAACACAATAGCTCTGTTTTATTGACCAATCTTTACTAAGCATGATACTTAATAAGGAGTCTCCTGCCAAAATCACCCTTTTCAACAAGTTACAATTAACATGGATTTGCTATGGTAACTGTTTCAATAAGCTTGATGAGTATTATGTAAATATAATTGATATAGGAAGATCTATAAACTATAATAGCTAGTTAATGATATCTCTTTAATGGATCTCTGATTGGTGGTCATTGCTTTTCAATTGAGTGAATAACTCCTTGGGATATATATATATATATACATACATACAGACATACATGCATATATATATATATATATATATAGTTCCATAACAAATAAAATGGATGACCAAGAGTTTATCTCAAAACTGATCTATGAATTGAGATGTATAAGTTGGAAACTCTAGTCTTTACAAATTATTTAGAGGGTTAGTACCTCAAATAAATGCCATACCGTCTTTAGTCTTCTAGATAAGTCTCTTCACATGGTCATAGTTCTTTCCTATCCTTTGAGGCATCTGAGTTTGCAAATACCTTCAAATAAGTATCAATTTAAAACACATTTCCTTAAACATGTCTATTAGTCCCTTTGTGGTCTGTACTCTAAACTTCTCCATTTTTGATTCAATTCATTCTCAATATTTCTGACGCACTGGGTTTTCTTTAGTTCCTATAATGGTCTTGATAGTTTGTAGATATATGATCTTTGCACATGCCATTCCTTCTTTTTGACTGGCACTTTCCCAAACATTGTTTTTAACTCCTCTTAAGTTCTTAGTACATTGCTACATCCTCAGGAAGCATACTATGTTGATTCTGCCATGATCTATCAGTCATTCAAAAAATCCATAGCTTAAACTTTTTAAGCTCTCCTAGGTACCAGAGAATATAGTGAGCATTTTACATGAATTGTACATGTATCATATTCATTATCCTTATAATGTCTAAAATTATTTATAATCAAAATAACTAGCATTTCTTTTTTTTTAGTTTACATTTTTATTAACCCACTATCATGTATGGTGATCATTTTCAATTTTGTTTGCTGTCCTCAACAAAGAAATTCTTTCTCATTACTGCATTTTATTTTTTTTATAATTACTCAATGAATTCCATTACATTTATAGTTGTATGCTGATCATTACAACCCAATTTTATAGCATTTCCGTCCCAAACCCCCAGCGCGTCCCCCCACCCCTCAACCTGTCTCATTTGGAAAACATAAGTTTTTCAAAATCTGAGAGTCAGTATCTGTTCTGCAAAGAAGTTCATTGTATCCTTTTTTTAGATTCCACGTTGTAAGTGATGGCAGATGGTGTTGGTGCCTCACTGACTGATATCACTCAGCATGATAATTTCTAGGTCCATCCTTGTTACTGCAAATGCTGTTATTTCTTTCCTTTAAATGGCTGAGTAATATTCCATTGTGTATATGTGCCACGTCTTCTTTATCCACTCCTCTGTTGATGGACATTTAGGTAATTTCCATGTCTTGGCTATTGTATGTAGTGCTTCAATGAACATTGGAGTACATGTATCTTTTCAAGTCACGGTTTTCTCTGGATAGATGCCCAAAAGTGGGATTGCTAGATCAAATGGTAATTCTATTTTTAGTTTTCTGAGGACTCGCCATACTGTTTTCCACAGTGGTTGCACCCATTTACATTCCTGACAACAGTGTAATAGTGTTCCCTTTTTTCCACACCCTCTCCAGCATTTATTGTTTGTAGACTTTTTGATGATGGCCATTCTGGCCAGTATAAGGTGGTACCTCATAATGGTTTAGATTTGCATTTCTCCAATAATGAGTGGTGTTGAACATGTTTTCATGTGTTTTTTGGCCATCTATATGTCTTCTTTGGAGCACTGTCTGTTTAGATCTTCTACCCATTTTTTGATGGGGTTCATTTTTTTGGTATTGAGCTGCAGAAGGTGTTTATAAATTTTGCAGATTAATCCCTTCTCAGTCACTTCATTTGCAAATATTTTCTCTCATTCTGTGTGTTGTCTTTTCATTCTGTTTAGGTTTTCCTTTGCTGTGCAGAAACTTTTAGGTTTAATTAAGCCGCATTTGTTTATTTTTGTGTTTATTGTCTTAAAGAGGTGGATCTGAGAAGATACTGCTGTGGTTTATGTTGGAGAGTGTTTGGCCTATGTTTTCCTCTAAGAGTTTTATAGTATCTTGTCTTATATATAGGTCTTTAAACAATTTTGAGTTTATTTTTATGTATGGTGTTAGGAAGTGTTCTAATTTCATTCTTTTACATGTGGCTGTCCAGTTTTCCCAGCACTGCTTATTGAAGGGACTGTCTTTCTTCCATTGTATACTCTTTCCTCCTTTGTCATAGATTAGTTGACTGTAGGTGCGTGGGAAGAACTGGCATTTCTTAAGAGCTAACTCTATGTTGGGAAATACATAAAGTGTTCTCTGCATAGTCTCTTCAAATAGAAACTGAAAATCTTAACTTTTTTTTTTTCTTTTGTCCTTTTAGGGCTGCACCCATGGCGTATGGAGGTTCCCAGGCTAGGGGTCTAATTGGAGCTGTAGCAATGCCAGATCTGAGTCACAGCTGTGACCTACACCACAGGTCACAGCAACACCAGATCCTTAACCTACTAAGCAAGGCCAGGGATCGAACCTGCAACCTCATGGTTCCTAGTCAGATTTGTTTCTGCTGCGCCTCTGTGAAAACCTTAATGTTTAAGTAATTTTTCGAAGTTTATACGGTGACAAATTTATAGAATATGACCAAATTCTTAAACAATGTGCTATAGCAACATCTTTCTCATATGATTTTTATTTATACCTCTCTTTCATTACTAGTTATCATGGCTGTAAAGTAATGCTTATTTCTAATTCTTTTTTGTATCTATGCATATATAAGATTCATTAAAGTTAAAACCAATTCTGGTTTTGCTTATAACTGAACTTCAGGCAGTTAGTAAAATGTCTGGCATGTAGAATGGGATGAAAAATTTGTAAAAAAAAAAAAAGTAAATAAAAAAGGAGGAATAAGAAGGGAAATAAAGTAGAGACTGAATGGAAGAAGTGACAAATAAAAGGAGGAAGGAAAGAAGGGAAGATGAAATCCTTGAGAGTCTGTTTTAGACTTCAGGGTAGTGGATGATATGAGAAATAATGCATAACATACATCTCAAGGCTAACTTAAATCCCATATACCTGCATCTTTTTTTTTCTGATAATTTAGTTATATGGCCACACAATTATAAAGATGTAAGCAAAATATAATCTAACTGGGAAGTCATGCCCAAATGTAACCCTCTCTGCTGAAGAAGAGAAGAATAAATATTGGTAGTCACTTGGGAGTCTTGACTGCAAAGCCTTGCTTGGATCTTTGCAATCTCTATTCTCAGTACATAAAATTTTAGCGTCTTTTACAGGAGTTCTGTCTCCCACTCTTCATGACACTTTCTCCAGTTTTACTGTATACCATATGTAATATGTTAACATTCAATTATATATCAAATTAACTTACTCAGTGACATGAGCAGGGATATAGTTCACTAGAGCCTGTGTAATTTTACTTTGTATTCTGTCTTCCTCTTTCTCTGTCCTAGCCATACTACTGTCCATGCTGTTCTTCAAACTGTCCAAACATAACCCCATCATAAATTTTTTTGACTTTCATTGTCTCTCTGCCTTACTACCTTCCCTCTGTCATCCTCAGTGTTTACTCCCCCACCTTTTCATTCTTTTCTTCTAGTGCAATTTCTCATTAAGACGACTTTCTCTGGACACCTTTCCAAAAATCCCCCCAGTCTCCATAATTCCCAAATCCTGCTCTGGTATTTTTTTTTTTTATTAGCTTCTATGCCATTTGCTTTATGTGTTTTCTCAATTCTGATTTTTCCCTATCCACTATAATGCCAAGGAGACAATTTTTTTTTTTCTCTCATGTCCATTGTTTTATCCTCTTTGTTGGCGTGTAGTACATGCTCAATAACTATGTGCTAAAAAATTCATTGTAATATGCATGGCACCATTGCATAGAAATCAATCTGTTTTGGGAAAGAGTGTGAATATTTTCATGTTTTTGCTTGGTCATGGCTTTCTAGGCACAAATTAATGGCAATCTGGGTTTAAAAAATGGGTAAGCAGTAAACAAATTTTAGAAGTTAAATACAATAGAATAGCCCAGAAGAAATTATAAAACAATCACTCGAGTTATTACACAAAGTAAAGTAATAAATCCATGACCCATTCATTTATATTCCAAAGAATTAAAGCAAATTAGGGAATTTTCCCTTCATTTCCCAGAGACTAATTGTTTATATTAGAAGCAAAATTTTGTCTTCCTCTCTCAAGATGGTAAGAAGGAATATTACAAACAGTCCTTTATACATTTTGAGATTCATAATTTTGAAATCCTTCTCCTGTACTGCAGAGACCTTCTGTATGTGCGGGATGATTTCTGTTCTTGTCATATTGTCCCGAGACAGAAAGGAGGAATGGAAAGTCTATGGTTAAGATATTTGGCAAGTAAACAATGCTCTGGCCTTTGATCCATAAACTTAGTTTTTACTGTCAGAATGAAATAAACATAGACATTAAACCATCAATATGGTGATGAAGGTAGAAAAATATTTCTTCTGGGAAAAATGAGAGCCCCTGAGCCAGTTGCAATTGTCACCGCACATGTTAACCAGACTTACATGGCCAGTGGGAGGTATATGATGCTATCATTTCCTCTTGAAGAATCAAGAGAACAGTAGTTGGGTACAGAGAAGTAGGGTTGCTGCAAGCAGACCTACTTTTTTTTTTTTTTTGGCAGGGGGTGGGGGGTCTTGTTCTTGTCTTTATAAGGAAAGAGGAAAGTTAATTGATTCCTAAAGCCAAAGCAGGGGTTTGTATAGAGCAATTGGTATATATATTTTTTAACATGGAGGCAATATGGATCAATTATTGGTGAGAGTGGTTAAATTTTTCCATGCTCCCCTAGTCACTTACTACTCCTCTACTCAGACCTCAGCTGCTTTAAAGATTAGGTAGGAGCTATGGTTTCACTGTAAATTGAGCTCCTCCGAATATACTTACGAACTTCAGGGAAAGAAGAGTTTGAATTTTTAGAGCTTTATTGGATACAAGCACTCAAATGCCCAGTCTCTTGTGCACACTGGATACAGAGGTGGTTCAGGAAATACATGGTGAAACTGTGGTAGCATGTGAAGGAGCAGAGCAAATAATACCTTGAGCCCTGTGCATCCAGATGCTGAAACATGGGATGAAAAAAAATTCTGGGGCAAAGGATCAAAAGGCAGAGAAAAGAAAGAGTAAAGTCTTTCTGGCTGGTTTAACCATCCTCTCCCAGGCTTTGCCATTTCATTTCCAGTTTGCTCCCTCAATCCTCAAGGAAGGAGATAATGTGATCTGTAACAAGATCCTTGAAACAGTGAATTTAACTGCTAGGGCCCTGAGCAACACTTAGGATGAAGAAAAAAAGTTTAAATGTTTTATGTATCATTTCATTGCTTCTTTATCTGAATGCTTGTTGGGAATTGATGGATTATGTTATTTGCTTGTAATTTCCCATCTCATAAGTGCCAGAGGAGACCATCCCAATATCTCTATAAGGGAAAACTGTAGTTAGAGAAGTACTTTAGTGGGACAAACTCTCCTACCAGGTACAACCAGCAGATGAGTTAGGATTTAACACAAATGCCTCTAATCCCAGGTCTATTGCCCAAGGAGAAATTGCCTTCATTTTGCCCCTTTACCATGAAATAGGGAAGCATCCTGCAAAGAGTGGCAGCTGGAGGTATCTCCTTTTGAACTTTTGCACTTGAGTTTAACAAATCTACTGAACGCATGTCTTTTCTAGAAGCAGTTATTGACTTGATGGAGTTCTTGTTGAAATTCAATGCCCAACTCAGGGAGACTTTGTATTTCTCCAGCCTGACATAAATATTTCAAACTCTAAAACTGACAAAATTAAAGAAGTTCAAAAATGTCTCCCTCGTCAATAGGATATAGTATAATGAAGAATTCAGCTGGTCTGGTCCTAGAAGCATTTCAGTACTATATTAGAATGTGGCAGCTTTCACTCATCTTTATCAATCTAAGATGTGACTTTGGTCTTTTGTTTTTAAGATAGTATCCTAAATAATTGAAAACATAAAATGATTACCTAGTAATATCAAACGATTATAAAAAATTCTCATTGCAACTTTTCTCAAAGTCAGCTTTTTGTTTGTTTGTTTGTTTTATTTTCTCCACTTAGAATATAAGCTTGGAATGAAAAGTAAAGATGGCTGGCTTAACATTTCCTAAATTTGTTTAAGTCAATGTAATTTGAATTGTGATTTTAAAGAAATGGGGCAAAAAAAAGGAAATTGTATTCCATGACAGGATAAATATCTGTCAAAGCTTTTAAAGGCTTATTACCAGACAAAATGGTATGGAAAAAACTTTATTGGTTGGCAATAATTCATACACTCATCCATTCATCCTTTCAATTAATATCTATAATATGCAACATAATAATATTTAAGCCATGGTAAACATAGAGATAGATAAATGATAGCCATCATTTTAAGAAACACATTTAAATGTGAAACAGAATTAAAAGAAATTTGTGAATATAAACAAATGTGAAATTTACTCTTAGCCTATACTTTTTTCTTTTCTCTCTTTTTCTCTTTTTTTTTTTTTTTTTTTACATATGGAAGTTCTCCAGCTAGAGGTCAAATCAGAGCCGAAGATGCCAACCTATTTTACAGCCACAGCAATGCTGGATCTCAGTCACATGTGTGACCTGCACCACAACTCAGCAGCAGCGCTGGATCCTTAACCAACAGAGCAAGGCCAGGGATCTAGCCCACCTCCTCATGTATAATAGATTCTTAACCTGCTGAGCCACAATGGGAACTCCTATTTTTTTTCTCATCACTTCACCACTAGGGTTTTTCAGGGAGGAAAATGTCTATCCCTACTTTTGATTACTTTGAAAGCTGTAGTTAACTACAGATGAAAATAAGGAGTTCATTGATTTATAAGGAATGGCAGAAAGAATAATGGTTCCCAAAGATGTCAGGTCCTAATCCTCAGCCCCCATGAACATATTAGGTTACACAGCAAAGAGAAATTAAGGTTGCAGATGGAATGAAGATGATTAATCAGCTAGCCTAAACAGGGAGATGATCCTGCATTTTTCAGGTGGGAACAATGTAATCACAGACATCATTGCTGTTCCCTGGGGGAACAGCAGGTTAAGGATCCAGCATTACCACTGCTGTGGCTCATGTTGCTGCTGTGGCACAGATTTAATCCCTAGTGTGGGAACTTCTGCTTGTTGTGGGCATGCCCAAAAAATAAATACAAATTTTAAAATTTAAAAATCAGAAAAAAAATTTAAATATAAAGATTTTCAAATTTTAAAAAAAGAAAAAAAAAGAAAAGGAGAGTGGAAGCAGGTAGCAGAAGCAGCAGAGGATTCAGGAGGAGCTGTGACTAGAGAATAGTCAGCAACACACAACACTTCTGTCTTTGAAGATGGAATGAGGGAACCACAAAAGAATGTGGGACACTATAGAAACTGGAAACACAAGGAAATGGATTCTCCTCTAGAGCTTCCAGAAGGGAATAATTTTGACCCAATGAGACCCTACAGAACTGTAAGGCAATGCATTTATATCATTTCAAGTCACTCAATTTCAGATAATATGTTATGGCAATCATAGAAAAATCATTCACAAGAAGAGACCTCCATAGGTTCCCATATGCAGAATAATTTGAAGCCTGGTGACAGATAAGTATAGAACAATTCAGAAATCTCTTGAGATTGGTATTTTCGTTTATTAAATCACTATAGGAGAAAACAGAGTTCTTTGAGAAAAGTTACTCTAATAAAATAATATATTCTGCTCAGTGACACATTTGTTTAATTCAAAGATGAAAATATTAGAAATTAAAGAAAATTTGTGTGATAAGTTATAAGCACAAGAAGTTTTACAGTTGGATTTAAGTGATCTGTCAAATAGAGTCTGCAATTTTCAATGTTTCCCGTTATTATCGAATATACCTGGATCTTGATCAGCACCTCAGGAATAGAAAAATAGATTTGGGAATGAAAGCCTTGGATTCATCCTGAGTTTTTTTTTTTTTTCTTTTGAAACATTTTCTGGTGTAAAGCCTTGGCAATGCATTGCCAGAATCATTGTAGCTTACTGAAAGGGAAAAGGCCCAGGAGCTAATTGAGATTTAAGAAATACCTTAGTAATATTAATTTTTGCAGTTATAAAGAACCAATTTTTTGCTCTCATAAAATCCAAGCATAGCTATAAAAAACAATCTTTCTTCTGCTATAATACAAGTATCTTACTTTGGAAATGTGAATTTCACTAGTCTCTAAATTCCCCCCCACCAACCTGGGTTTATAATGTGTTTCTGGACAATTTAATATTTTTAGGATCACAACTACTATTATTATTGCAAATGAGACTATGCTATTTAAAAGTAATACGTATGATATTTGTTGTAATATTACCTTCAGAAATACGGCAAAGGAAATCAGTGGAGCTCCCCAAATTTTCAAAGCACCTTGAAAAATGATGCTCTTTTGTAAACCAGGTTGCAACTGTTGATTGTTATGGCATTTGAAGCTGACGACCTGGAATTTCATTGCTGTTAAAACTACCAGTAGTAGCTATTATGACAAAACTTTAGCTGAGAAATAAAAATCTATCTCCTTTCACCTCCCTGCATGGTCACAAACTGTAATAATATTTATCAGAGCCTTGGGGTTATGCCTTGGATAAAAATAGAGCATCTGCAATCCTCACCTTTTACAAGGGGACCATTTGCAAGGTGACTTTTAAAAGGTTGTGGGCAGCCTTAGAATGTCAGTAAGTATTGATATTTCAGAATTTTTCCAAGTTAATCTGAAGAGTAAGGAGATTACACGTGCCCTTTGTGTCACCTGGCCCTTGAACTGATCCTTCCACTGACCTTGTTTCAAACCAGTCAAGTTAGTGAGCAGTGAGGGAGCAGTAAGGAGAGAGAGAATGCTAATGAATTTGTTAGGGGTCAGGACAAAGGGAGTTATGTTCCAGAAGACACAAATTCTGCTGTCGAATGCACTTTCTGTATTTTGAGTTGTACTTCTATTTGCATATAGGGAAAAGTGGAAATAAAAAGTTGAAATGACAAAAGAGAAACTAAAAAACTTGTTATAGCTTCTACGTCTCACTCCTCTAAGCAAAATCACCTTGTGATTTAATTGTTCAAAGCCCCCTCCTAACACTGTTATATTTTCCTATCCTAACTCCATATACTTCAGAAGATTTCAAAGGTCCTGCAAGTTTAATGAAATTTATCTCTATAGTAAAAATTTATATTTTTATTTTACGAAAGCATTGTGATTCAGCTACAATTTTCACATTTACAGAATTAATATGTCATCAAGGAAATACCCTTTTGCCACAATTTGTGTGTAATGCAACTTTATAATAGAAAAAATACATGTTTAAATTAGCCACTGGAAAACTAATAGTAAATGAAATTTAGCATTTTTGAAAATACAAAATGAGAAATATGTGATTCTTCATTTTTCAAAAAAAAGTTTATTAAGTGATTCTGACCATTTTGCCCTGGTTATGTAAGTCATGATGACAACAGGCATAAGTCAAATTTCATTTTAGCAGGAATCATAAATAGCATTAATTCTGAAATGTAATAACCCAAACTAAATGCATTGTATCAATAAATCATTCTTAGACTATTGTTCCATTAGAATGCCACATAGCAAGTGTTTATTTTAGAATCAAAAGTATATAAAGTTTGACTTAATACAGCTCTTTGAAATCATCTAGGAAGAACCATCTTTAGTTTTTACAATGGAAACTCAAGATTTGAAAGAGTATTTTTATGTTAAAGGACTTATCTACTACTACTTACCTACTTTTATCATTATTATCATTCAGTCATTGGAGTGAAACAGATAACACAGCAGGCTGGACTTCTAATCCTCAAAACCTCAAGGAGAAAAAAAAAAAAACTAACCTGTGAGATTTTTCTTGAAGAGATCACTGACATCCTACCTACTCCCCAAAATGATAGTGATCTATTTATGTGCATGCTCTGCGACTATATATTTCTAAAGATACATAAGTTGCTTTTGTGTTGGAGAAAGTAAGAAATAATGTTGAAGGCAGAGAGTTAAAATAGTTTATTTTTAATAATTACATTTTCAGCATTCTTGAAGTAGTAAGACATATAAAGTTATATATTTTGCCCTGTGGGCGTTACCAAAAAGAGATAAAAGCATCATTATCTTTCATCACATCTGTGATAGCATTTCCTGCTCTAAAATCTCTCAATTTCAGCCATACTATTAGTGATAAAATCAAGCTGGGACTCTTAATGTGTTATTTATACTAAAATGTCTGTTATATCACTTATTAAACATCAGCACTTGACACTTACCAAATTAAATAGGTGTGAGAAAAAATAGAAAAATATTAGAAAATGTTCGCACCCAAAATTTGACACAGGGAAAATTGGAGAGTAGTGGGATTTGGGTTTGGAATAGAGATGGTTACATCTAGAAAGTAGCTACAACCTTCGTTTAGACAGTGGTTCTGAAAATGGAGCTGGCCATTGGTGCTACAGCACATCAGTTTTGGTCTCGAAATCACACCTCAATACGGAAACTTCAGCTTTTCTTACCACTGGATGTACTGACCAACATAAGTCATGGCTTCCTTCTCTGCCTGTTTCTTGTTATTGTGAAAGATCTATCTCCAGGGTAAAATGTTCTAATTTCTCAATTTTGCATATTATCCCCAAGGTTCCTTATTGAGGATCAAAGTCCTAGTTTATTATTTTATCTCTGTCTTTAAGGTTTTTCTAACCTAGTAAAAATAAGAAGTTTTAATAATATACTAATAAGTTTTAGTACATCAAGTAGAAAAGTAAAGAATTAAAAAAAAAATAGAAGCTTCTATACTCCTGCAGGCATATTCTCTGTCTTCCATTTTCAAAAAACCCAAGCAAAAAAAAAAAGGCAGAAGATCTGAATAGACATTACTCCAAAGAAGACATACAGATGGCCAAAAAACACATGGAAAGATAGTCAATATCACTAATTATTAGAGCTGTAAGTCAAAATTACAATGGAGTATCACTTTACGCCAGTCAGAATGTCTACAACCAATAGCTGCTGGAGAGCGTGTAGAGAAAAGGGACCCCTCCTACACTGTTGGTGGGAATGTAAATTGGTGCAATCACTATGGAGGACAGTATGGGGGTTCCTTAAAAAACAAAATATAGAACTACCATATGATGCAGCAATCCCATTCCTGGGCATTTATCTGGAGAAAACCATAACATGAAAATATACATGCATCCCAATATTCACTGCAGCACTATTTACAATGGCCATGACATGGAAGCAACCTAAATGTCCTTGACAGAGGAATAGATAAAGAAGACATGGTACATATATCAATGGAATATTACTGAGTCAGAAGAAATGAAATATTACCATTTGTAGCAACATGGAAGTACCTAGAAATTATCATACTGAGTGAAGTAAAACAGAGAAAAACAAATAAGATATGATTTTGCATATGTGGAATCTAATAAAAATAACATGAAAGAATGCATTTATAAAACAGAAACAAACTCACAGGTTTCAAAACCAATCTTATGGTTACCATAGATGATTAATGAGAAACCACTGAATAGCACAGGAACATCTACTCATGAGTTGGTAATAACCTATATGATAAAAAAGAATGGATATATTTATATGTATAACTGATTCACTTTGCTGTATACCTGCAATTAATACAATATTGTGAGTCATCATTAGGAATTAAACAATGGTAATGGTTCTAAATTAAATATTTAGAAATAAACACTGATTTAACAACTCTTCTAGCTCATTTGTTTTTAGATTGTTTCAAAATCTAGAAATAATTTTAAACAATTAAAACAATATTTTATTCCAAAAGTGTAACAGTCGTATACATATTAAAACAAGAGAATAAATATCTTTAAACATAATTCTAAGGTGTTTCTAGGGATAAGGCATTTAGTGTAACTACAATTTTCTCAGGTATAAAGAATTAAATACACATGGCATTAACTAAATTTTTCTAACTTTCCAGAAAAAAAGTACAAAATAAGGATTTCTCTACCTGCCAAATTATTTTATTTATTTATTTATTTATTTGAGCCTGGGATTGAACCCATGCCACAGATGTGACCTGAGCCATGGCAGTGACAGCACAGGATCCTTAGCCTGCTATTACCAAGGAACTCATAATTATTTTAAAGTAAGTATACTAAACTTACATTCATACACATACTCATGAGAATCAACTGTCCCATGTGAACAGAGCATCTTTCATTTCCCTATTTATTGTCAGCAAGGTTTTTTTGGGGTTTTTTTTTTTTTTGAGTTTTATGGAACTCGCAAGTGGTATGAAACTGAAAAAAATTTGCAACATAATGAAACATAAGATCTACGATTTCACCTGTGCTATGTTTTGATGAGCAGTACCATATTTTAATACGGTCTAATACATTAACTGTTTTCTAGATGCAAAATTTTATTCTTGAGTCCTAAGCTATTTTTATTTGTAAGGGAATGAGAATTACATTCACATTTGTATAGTGATCTTTTATCCAGCAACATTGACAAACTGACCTTTAATTTCTAAAAATTCTGTGTTATTTCACACAGTTTCCATGCACAATCATACAATTTTAAAATGAAAATTATACAAAATTATAAACAAAAACATACATAGTTACATAAGAAGCCTGAAAACCCAAAGGAAAGACCCAAAGAACATTACTGGTATTTTCAATAATCATAATTTGCTTAGATTTAGACAAATATTGAGTAAAATTCCTAATTATCATGAAACATTTTAAAATATTCATTTGGACTTGTCTTTACTGGTTTCAGAGGAAGTAGCTCAGAGGATTGTTCTTGTGAAACATAATTCTGACACCACTTGTAGTAAGAACCAAGCTGGCTCACAAATGGATTTTGAAAACTCTGTTATAGCTACTCCTAAGATAAATAGTTGTCTTTTCTGTTTTACCTATAATATGATTTAATCTGCTTGGTTGCAGGTATCTTCTCTAATGAGGCACTTCTCCCAGCAAGGGTCATGTGGGTACATCTAATTGTTAGAAACTTGGATACACAGGAGCTTCCCAGCAAAATGTGAACCATGAAAGAAGTTGACATGTTTTAGAGAAATCCAAATTCTAGTATTCTACTCAAATATAGGCATCCTTTCTTCTTTTTTTTTTTTTTTTTTAGAAATGTGGGAATAAAAGCATAAAAGTATAATTCTAAACTGTGGATTAAGCAGATGCTTAAAATATTATACTGACACATTTCTGTCTTTTTTTTTTTTTTTTGACTTGTTAGGGTCACACCTGCAGCATATGGAAGTTTGCAGGTTAGGTCAAATCAGAGCTGTAGCTACCAGCCTACACCATAGCTACAGCAATGCAGGATCCAAGCCATGTCTGCAACCTACAGCACAGCTCATGGCAATACCAGATCCTTAACCCACTGAGAGAGGCCAGGGATCAAACCCGCATCCTCATGTATACTAGTTGGGTTCATTACTGCCGAACCATGACAGGAACTCCATATACTGACACATTTCTGAGGCAGAAGAAACTGAAAAGAACTCTCTGAAATCATATGTTTGCATAGTTAAAAGATCGCAATTTGTAAATAAAATCTGCAAGCAAAATCTGGCTTGGCAAAATCTGTTGTTGCAAGTGCAGTTTAACTAGAAAACAGCCATGCCTGGTCCATTGTCTTGGGCTGCTTGTGCTACAACAGCATGTTTGCATAGTTGCAAAGACACCATTTAGCCTGCAAATCCTAAAATATTATCTTCCCTTTGCAGAGAAAACCTTGACCCACCTGTTTGTTTAGGTAGACTGCATAGATTTGTAGATTTGCCACTGTAAAGGTAACAGTCCTTTCAATTTGGTTGTAATTGCAGAGAAATAGCAAAATGAATAAAAGGAGATGTTGAGTATGTTTAGTTTGTGGTGGGGATGACTGAACGGAATGATGACAGCTAATCGGTATGTTTCATGTGCAATTAAAAGATTTTCATAATTAAATTTTTCAAGCTGTTTTTTAGTTTTGGACATTCCTACTTATGAGGCTAAATTAATGCCATTTTTAAAAATTTTTCCTAATCTAGCAGATTTTTAGGGATGCATGTTTGTCCTATACTAAAAGAAATTCAAAAATTATGGCATTTAATTTTTTCCTCAAGTGACTTTCATAGGCAAACACTGCTTTGAAGGGATATTTTGTGAGATAACTATCCTAATTGGACAGAAACAATCTGTTTTCTTTGTATTTTTCTGTATGCTGTGGAAGAAGATCCTTTACACTCTGCAGGTTTGGTGGCATTTTAAAATACCAACCTTAAAAAAAGTAGTTAGCAAGGCATATGTGTCATGTTGAGAAAGTGAAAATCAGAGTTAAAAGAAGACTTCCCTCTGAAGCCTGTGAGCATTTTACCCTGAGTGTAAGGACAGAGGAGTATAGACTGTGACACCAGCATGAGCCTCTCTGACTTCCTATTTGGATGAATAATCTTAAAAAGAAACTGAGCACTGGAACCATGTTTCTTATGACCCAGCCTCACTCCTCAGGCTTGGGTAGATAGTATTTGTGAGATTGAGGTGACAACCCAGCAAGAAACGGAAGAAACTGTAATGAAGCCCCAAAAGCTAGAATCAGAATTCTCCTCCTTCACTTCAAAGTTGCTTGTCTTTAAAGAAGTAACTATTGTTACGTTTTTTTCATTTCTGATGTAACTACTACAGTACATAATTTTTGTGCAGAGCCTGAATAATAACTATAAAATATAAAGAAAATACAGCATTAATCTGTAAGTCTATTATATGGGGAGTTAAACTATATTTTTGTTTATGTATTTCTTTCAGTTAAATCTAGAGAAAAAAAGTTTTCTATTCTGATTCAAACTCGTGCAAATGACATTCAACTCTCCAGTGTTTGCTTTTCATTTTGGTGGGAAACAGAAGAATTGAGGTGTGTTTTAGGGTGTTAAACTGGGAGTTTCTATTAAATACCTGAGATAGCAGAGATACTGTGATTTATTTGTCAGATGGAACAGCTGAAAGAAAAGGCTGGAAGGAGTCTGAAAGAGAAGAGGTATTCTCTTTGTACTTAACTACAAATTTCTCCATACCTGCAAAAGAGTCACAAAATCCAGGGACCAAATATAGACTCAAGGCAGTAATGTTAGTCTGGATGGTTTAAAATGACCCCTGCCTAAGAAAAACTGCTAGTTAACACCAGATCAAAACAGTAGGAGTTTATAATGGAGGAAAATGTCTGAAAATCCAAAGTTGAAAGGCAGGTAGGGAGAACCACTTGAAGGCAAGGGAATGAATGAATAGGAGTCATACATGGAAGGGCCCAGCTGGAAGGCTGAGAAGAAGCCAGGAGGATACCCACCAGAGAATATCCTCCTCTTGTTAAAGCAGAGGTTAAGAGGAATTTATCCATAAATGTTATGAGTTCTAATAAAATAGCTATGCGAGAGGGAAAGAGGTGGGGAGGAAAGAGTGATGGAGGGCTAGGTGGTCATCTACTGCTAGGTTCTTGCTGGTCCAAAGTTGTGTTAGGGATGTCTCACTTTTTAATTGAGATTGAAGATTTGTTGATGGATATTTGGATTGTTTCCATGTCTTGGCTATTGTGAATAGTGCTGTAATGAACATGTGGGTGCATATGTATTTTTTAAGGAAAGTTTTGTCCAGATACATGTCCAAGAGTGGGATTGCTGGGTCATATGGTAGTTCTATGTGTAGATTTCTAAGGTACCTCCATACAGTTCTCCATACAAATGTCCATCAAAAGATGATTGGATTAGAAAGATGTGGTATATAAACACAATGGAATACTACTCAGCCATAAAAAAGAATGAAATAATGCCATTTGCAGCAACATGGATGGAACTAGAGACTCTCATCCTGAGTGAAGTAAGTCAAAAAGAGAAAGACATATATCGTATGATATCACTTATATCTGTAATCTAATATATGGCACAAAAGAACCTTTCTACAGAAAAGAAAACCATGGACTTGCAGAATAGACTTGTGGTTGTCAAGGGGGAGGGGGAGGGAGTAGGGTGGATTGGGAACTTGGGATTAATAGATGCAAACTATCGCCTTTGGAATGGATTAGCAAAGAGATCCTGTTGTGTAGCACTGCAAACTATGTCTAGTCACTTATGATGGAGCATGATAATGTGAGAAAGTAGAATGTGTATATGTATGTGTAACTGGGTCACCATACTGTACAGAAGGAAAAAAAAATTGTTTTGGGAAAATAACAATGAAAAAAGAACCAAAAAAAAAAAAAAGATTGAAGATCTGATTGATGTAATTGGATTAGCTTTCTAAATTTCTGAACTCAGTTTGTGTTTTTTTTTCCCGAAGTTTAAAGCAACTGTGAGACTGTCTTACTTAAGAATGATCAGAAAAATCTTGAGTTTGTCGAATTTTCATTCAAGTTTAGGGAAAAAAATATACTCCATTGATTATTAAAGGGAATTTAGGAGATGAAACTAAAACTATGATTTAATGAACTATGTTTTCTCTTCCTTGGGTACACAATATATTATTTACAAATTCTATCATAATTTGCCAGTGTAGCTTTAATTTATTTAAATTATTTAAATTTACAAAGAAGAAAAAATATTTTTTACTTGTAGTTACAATTGAGTATCAGAATCAACAATGTCCCTGAAATACTTAATGGCAATCTAATTTATTTTTTAATTTCTTACTTTCTTATCTAACTTTTCAAATTTATCTAAGGACTTATACCAGCTGCATCCACTTAATTTTAAGCATGATTAAGAATTGGGATATACATGTATTCATATTATATATATGTGTGTGTGTGCATATATATATATATATAGAGAGAGAGAGTTGAAAACTGCATTGTAATAAAATAGAAAATATGTTGATAGGACACAGGAATATTAACATAAAAATAAATATGCTTTTATATTTAATGTACTTACAACAGGATTTTGGTTAATGAGTAGCAGTGAAATTTTGCTTTATCAAAATATGTGTGTGAAATAATAGGATATATAGAGATCAACATACACCTGTCTTTCTGAAATAAAGAGACAAAGTAAAGCCTCCAAATGTTGAACCACCTGCTGAGACTCTGCCACATCCCCCTAATTCAAGCTTTTTTTCCTTTAAAATATGGTTTATTATAAAATATTATACTCTTCTGCAAGGCTTCTTGGAAAGTGAGGGACAAGAGAAATATATAGAGATGAGGAGAATTTATGGTGATATTTTTCAAGTTTTTCAATGCATTAGATGCTTGCGTATTATATTTCTATTTCTTCATAATGATTTACCACAAAATTAGCAGCTTATTTTTCCTGCCAACATTTGCCTTGGTCAGAATTTGTGAGGACTTGGCTGATCCTCTGATCAGGGTCTCACAAGGCTGCAACAAAAGTGTCAGTTGGGATTGTGGTCTCATCTGAGGTTTGGGGGTGTGCTCTTCCCAACTTATGTGGTTGTTAGAAAAACTTATTTCCTTGAAGTGGTGGACCTCATGCTTCAAAGCTAGCCAAAAAGCAGATGAGTGAGAGAGAGGAGTGGGATAAAGTAGAGAGTTTCTGTTGCTTCAGCCTCTAATCTTTAGATTCTGTTTTAAAGGGCTCATCTGATTAGGTCAGGCCCCCCCAAATGTAATCTCTTTTTTTGACTGTGGACCTTCATTACATCTGTAAAATCCTTTTATCATGCAGTAAAATGTAGTCATGGGGTGAGAACGCACTCTGCTCGGGAGTTCTGCTAACACTCAAGTGGAACAGATTATGTCCAGTATTTATATCAAGGGGCAGATACTCCGAAACCATTTTAGAATGCTGCCTCCCATGATCTGCTTTCTCTTTTCCAACAGAATTTAATGTTTTTACTTTGATACTTGACAAGAAACTAGTCAGCTGTGTCCTCTAGGGTTTTGCTTCTGAAATGTAGATTTTGTGTAACATCAGGGGTGCACGATTCCTAATAAGAGGCACTGGAAGCCCCACCGTAAAATTGGTGCCTCTTATTTAAGTGTCCCATTTTGAAGAACAATGGGGAATTGCTAACTATTTCTATATGAAGACAGATATTGGAATATGATAACTTAAAATAATTTTCCTGTGAGTTGTAAGACATGAGGGGATTGTAAATTCTCCATCTTCTGTAAGAGCTTCAATGGTATCCCTCTCCAAGGGCCCCATGCTGAACTTTCACTGGTCTTTGCTTTCATATCTTTTCTATTAGAGAAGAGTTACATGCATTAAACTAGTAGAATAGCTATCTGAGAGATATGAGAATATGGTATCTGAAAAGTGATACATGACAAAGTTTAATTGGGAAACACTTTTAATAGGGAAACTACCCATAACATTATTTATAATCTTCAAGAAAAGTAAAAAAAAAAAAAAATCACTTGTTAATCTTTTTCTAAAGACACTGAACACTCAAAGTAATGAAATGATATTTAGATTATAAATTTAAATCTTAAGAAAATAGTGAAAAATAGACATTTTGTTATAATAAAAAGTTATTTAAAATTAAGAAATAAAAATTCTAATTCTAATACTCAATTCACACCTAAGACTCATAGTTTTCCTCCCCTTTTTTTTTTTTTTCTTTTATGGCTATACCTGTGGCATATCAAAGTTCCTAAGAAGGGGTCAAATAGGAGTTGCGCCTGAAGCCTATGCTACAGCCATGGCAACACCTGATCCAAGCCATGTCTGTGACCTATGCCTAAACCTGTGGCAAGACCAGATCCTTAACTCACCGAATAAGGCCAGGGATCAAATCTGCATCCTCACAGACACTATGTCATGTTCTTAACACACTAAGCCACAATGGCAACTTCCCCTCACCACTTGTTTTAGAAACGGCTTCTGAGATACTGACAGAGGGCAATGCAAAAATGTTTGAGCCTAAGTCCTAAGCATGGCAATGTTCAATAATTCTGTTGATGGTACTCATATATATCCCTTCAAGTATGAGTATTTTCACAAGAAATACAGTATGAAATAGCTTTATCCCAATGTTTATGTTTACAGGCAGGAATATTCATGAAAAAGTTACCTTAAAATAATTCTGAAATCCATCTGCTGACTCATATCTCCGCAATCCACATGTGCTAAGTTGTAAGATTTTTTTTTAATCAAGTCACACCATAATATCCGTGGTGCTCAGATCGGCAGTCTTTTTTGTTTTGTTTTGTTTAAATTAGCATATTTTGTTTGTTTTTAAATGCAGCTCCACAATATGTCAGTAAATCTTATCAGGCAACTTCTAAAGGAACAGTTGATTGATAAATCCATGACTTGAAATATATTGTTGCCTAAACATTGCTGGGGAGTTGAACATATCATTCATTAAAATTTAACAAGCCAAAGGAATAATCTAAACTTTTTAAACATAAAAATGACTCATTATTAGGCTCCAGCACTGTCATCATTCATTAATAATTTAAGAATATAAAGTTGAAAAAGTAGTCACTTTTACTTCCATTTAGCCAATATAAAGAACTGTTAACCTCAGATACATACTAATATATTTCTATGTCATGTTAAAGTTTCATAAACATATTTTAAATTGGAGTTCCTGTCGTGGCTCAGTGGTTAACAAACCTGACTAGTAACCATGAGGTTGCAGGTTCGATCCCTGGACTTGCTTAGTGGGTTAAAGATATGGTGTTGCCATGACCTGTGGTGTCGCTGGCAACTGCAGCTCTGATTCAACCTCTAGCCTGAGACCCTCCTCATGCTGCAGGCACAGCCCTAAAGAGACAACCACAAAAAATTATTGCAAATGAAATAGAAATTAATATGAAATTGTTATTAAATGATATTAATATAAATAATATAAATAAATAATAAAGCTAGTATTTTACACAAATTTCTATTAGAAATATTCCCTTGATGTGAAATTATTTTTTAAATTTATCTAAATATATTTTAGATGATTTATACATTAGCATATGCTGTATATTTATAGAGTCAATTACCCCTCCCCTTAATACATGTTTATAAACAGGCCACTGTAAGAAGAAAAATAAGAAATAAGGGAAGAGGTAAGGAAATCATTACATTTAAATTTATGAAGTAACTAGAAATTAGTAAAATTAGATGATGTTCTCTACTTATTTGAATGTTTTGTGCATTCATATTTAATATGGTTAGTGAGAAAGTATTATTTGAATATATAATTTTATTTATTTATTTATTTTTATTTTTATTTTGTTTGTCCTTTTAGGGCCGCACCCGTGGCACATGGGGGTTCCCAGTCTTGGGGTCCAATCAGAGCTGTAGCTGCCAGCCTACACCACAGCCACAGCAACCCAGGATCTGAGCTGTGTTTGCAAACAACACCACAGCTCAAGGCAACACCGGATCCTTAACCCACTGAACAAGGCCAAGGATTGAACCTGCATCCTCATGGATGCTAGTCAAGTTTGTTAACTGCTGTGCTGCAATGGGAACACCTGAATATAAAATTTTTAATCTGTTTTCTATTTACTTGCTCTTTTAAAATCTTTCTTCCCTACATTTTTTTGCATTATATAAATATCTTTAATTATAATTTTCTAATGTTATACTGTATTTGAAAGTTTAGATCTCTGTAAGGGATTTGCATCATAGAAACATTTTTTCAATATGCACATAAATAAATCACTGGTTAGTCTGAAAAATATTACTTAAGCACATTTTTAGCAGTTTTAGATTTATGGGTTATCTGCAATGGTAATACAGAGAGTTCTCCTACACTCCAGAGTTTCCTTTCTTAATCACATCTAACATTAGTATAATGTGATTTTTATAATTAATAAGCAAATATTAATAAAATATTATTATTTTTTTTGGCCACCCCCTAACATATGGAGTTCCCAGGCCAGGGATAAGATCTAAGTCACAGCTGTGACCTAAGCCATAGCTGCATCAATGCTGGATCCTGAACCCACTGTGCAGGGCCAGGGACCAAAGCTGTGTCCCAGTGCTCCCAAGACACCACCAATCCCATTGCACAAGAGTGGGAACTCCTAATAATGTTTTTAAAGACAATCTTTAAAGACTGTTTCTTGTGTTTTGAAGTTTGGGCTTGTCAGAGAATATTTGTTCCATCTTAAATGAATTCCTAAGGCCTGGGTTGAAAGGAACTTTTTTTAAATAGAAAATTTCTGTTTGCTGCTGCTGCCAGGGTGCTCCAGGGTGCTACCAATTTGAAATATTTTAAAGCTATTAGTTGGCCTAGATTTTCCAGTAATATTTTTAAAGCCCAAGTATGAGCCCAAGTATGAGCCCAAGCATGGCTATAGTTTCATATTATCTTGGAAGGATAGCCTCCCCCCGCCACCCCAGCTAAGACTAATAAACATTTTATCTTCTTAGCAGTGGGTGGATTTTTAATGTTCACTCTTCCATTACCTGTGTATCCTTTTGCAGTCCATGAATTCCAAAGTGCTATTATTCTGACTTTTAACCTTATGATATTGTTATAGGGAACGTATGAAGTCATAAGGCTTTGTGTCCCTTACTCTGAGCTGCTTTTATGATCCTGGTATTGGCTAACTTTTTCAGGAAGATTTCTGTTTTAGTCTATGCCTACCAAACTTCCTTCAGTTTGCACTTTGCTTTTAGCTCCTGAGGCTTTTCTTGATTTTACTGCAAGCCTCAAAAAGAGAAAAAAAAGAAAAAAAAAAGTTTGTTGCTTTAGCTCAGTGTCTAGCAGTTTTAAAGAATTTATTTAGATTGTGTAAATATCCGTGAACTTTATTAAGTTAATTGACAACATTTATAATCCACCTTTAATATAGTATTTTGTGATTCTCTAGTGTTAACCTTAGGCATTATTTCATTTTCTCCAGTTTTAAATATTGCAATAATAGGTATAAGGCTTTACAATTATATAAGTATTCATAAATTATAAAACATTTTTATTTTATTTTTATTTATCTTCATAATTCCAAAGGGATAAAGATAGGAATCAAGCTGAGATAGAAATTATGTTCTTATGAATCTCAGGATTTTAAATAAAAGAGCTTATATTTAAACTAGATCTTAATCTGGCCCACCATTGTTACAGTTCTAATTAGTATGTTTAATGGAACTTAAGAATAATTAAAAGGGTCTATTTTTAATACAGAATGCGTGTGTGTGTGTGTGTGTGTGTGTGTGTGTGTGTGTGTGTGTGTGTGTATTTCACTCCAGCAGCCAGGCAGTGTGGGCTACCTAAGGTAAAAGGACTTCCTTCCTTTAGCTTTAACAATACGGCCTATTTACAGAACTGTGGGTATGTTCTGATAAGGGATATTTCATCACACAATAGTGCTCTATTTCAATGTGCTTTGCTTGTAAAGATTTTAGCTGTATTTTATCTTTTCTATAGACATATGGTTCTTATAGAAGGAAATAATTCCCAAATAAAATGTCAGGGTGTTTGATATTTCTTTTGTCCTCTTTAAAACTGTTTAACAAAATGCAAAAGATGGTTTTCTTCATCTGTCTTTTCATTCCTATGCAGGGGTTCCATGCACTTGTTCACACAGCGACCGCCTCAGGCAGTGGTGATAAAGCAGTTTCCTGGTGAGGAAAGAGCACAAAGAACATTCAACCTCCTTTAGGAAGAGAGCTGGCAAATATGCTCCTTAAAAGCCAGACACAAAAGCCTTGACCACAGATAGGTACGCAGTCACTGAAAAGGTACACCTAACAGTGTTTTTGACGTATCTGGCAAGAGCATTTATGTTGTAAGAAACTGTTCCTTTGTGAAGAAAACTTACTAATTGTGACTCAGTAGATCTACAAAATGGCCTTGTCCATCGCCGAAAGGTGGGCCAGCAGCATTGGGATAACTTGAGAACTTGTTTGAAGTTCATGATCTCAGGCATCATCTTAGACCCATCACATCAGAGTCTTCATTTCAACATATTCACATGAAAGACTGAGAGCATTGCTACAAGATGAAATGGGCCATGAGTTTCACTATTTGTCAATAGTTTTCAAACATTCTCTCGAGTATATGTTAAATACATTGACTAAAGATAACAATGTATTGTTTTACCTTCTCCGTATTCTTTTAAAGCAATCATTTTTTTTTTCTGATTATAGGTTATGACAACTGAAATCTGTTCTAAATTGAGAGGAATGTGCTGTGTTTATCCCCCTTCCTTAAACTGAACATTCCACTACTTTGTCCCCTTCATGTCTAGCGCTCTGAGGCAAAGACCCTTTCATGTTTAACTAATGTATCCCAACTGGATAGTACATTGCTTCCAAGTACACGTCGTAAATATTGGGAGTTCACAGTAAATATGGGGAGTTCATATTGTGGCACAGCAGAAACGAATCCAACTAGGAACCATGAGGTTGAGGGTTCGATCCCTGCCCTTGCTCAGTGGGCTAAGGACCCAGCATTGCCACGAGCAGTGGTGTAGTTCACAGATACAGCTTGGATCTGGTGTTGCTGTGGCTGTGGTGAAGGCTGGCCGATATAGCTCCCATTAGTAGACTATGTGAACGAAAGACTTGAGATAAAAATAAATATAATATTGAATAAAAGAAGTACTTTTTGGAAGAAGTCTAGAGGATGCTATTAGACTTTCAATTTTTTTTTTCATGAAACTTATATGCCAAAAAAGGAAAAAAGAGTTCTGCACTGTAGGCCAGCAGGTTAAGAAAACAACAGTGTCTATTAGGAAGTGGGTTTGATCCCTGGCCTCACCCAGTGGGTTAAGGATCCCTAGTTGACGCAAGCTGTGGTGTAGGTCACAGATGAAGCTTGGATATAGTATATCTGTGGCTACGGCCTAGGTCACAGTTCTGGCTCAGATTAGATCCCTGGCCCAGGAACTTCCTTATGCTGCAAGGGCAGCTGAAAAGGGAAAAAAGAAAAATAGCTAAAAACTGCAAGAAAGACAAAACTCAGGTTTGTCTCATATAGTTAGATCCAGTGAGGTGCTCTTTGAAAGATTATTTTCTTAGAAATAAATTGCTTAATATTGGATTTTTTTCAGATCATAAACTGATCATTTCAGCCTTACTGTGAGTTGTCACAAGCCACTGTCAAAATGCTTCCTCCTTCAAGTTTGAAGGCATGTGTACATTAAGGCAGTTTAGACTAAGGCAAATTCCACCTAGAAAGGCTGTTGAAAAACAGATTCTGATTCAGAATGTCTGGGGCAGGTCCTGAGATTCTCAGGTGTTACTATTCTGCAGAACACACTTTGGAATGATTTTAGAGGATGTTTAAGCAAAACACTGACATAGAATTTATTTTTCAGTCTCATTTACTTTAAAACATTGATTTTTTAAGACCATACACCTTGCTGCATGCCTCCTTCTTATCTGCAGTTATACAAATATTTACACCTTTAATATGTTAGCATTTCTTTATTAACATATGAAATAATGAGAAATCATAGCGTTTCTAAAACCTACCATAATATCAAATTAGTGGTTAATTTGTTATTTTGAGGTATCTTCAGCAATTAAATAAATATATATGAACATAAGAAAATGTATGTTTTTTACTAGTAACAATTAACAGTTAATCATAATACAGGTATAATTTGTGACCTACTTTCATTTAGGAAATGTGAAATTTTGATTATAGTGAACACAATTTTTTTTCTAAAAATCAATTTTTGATCCCTCTGAATTCCATCCATGATCAAATACTGATACTCTAGTGACTGTCCTACTTACCACCTCTATGCTGTCTGGCTGCCCTTTCTCATCTTATCATAATGCAACAAACCTTAACATCAGAAATTTTGTAAAGAACAGCACATGCCCATAGCCTAAGAATATTGGAACATAAAGGGAGACAGAAATCAGGAAATATAATGAAGGGAACAACTTTTCCAAAGGTGTGAGCTGAGAGCTTATATTTGTTGCAGTCTCTAAGTGGCAAGAATTAATTTACTCACAAGTCCTCCTTTAATTGTCTAGAAATAAAAACTTGGCAATTTGAAGAAATTATGTTCATGTGAGAACGAATATTCATAGAGCAGATATAACTCAACCATATGTCTCATTCCTTGGGAACTGATTCAGCCAGTGCGCCAAGAAAAATATTGAATAAAATTGATGTTTTCATGGTTTATGAGCCAGCGAAATGGAATGAATTAAACACAAAACCCTAGGAACTGCTTCTACTGAATACAGCAAGAGTTCTTCAGTTGGTCAGTGGCCCTAATATTTATGGTTCATTGATTTTATTAGAGCTTACCAAAATGATTTCATCATGAAAGAAAATGTTTGAAGTGCAAAAGACATTTATGTGAATGTGGTTTTATATGCTTATAAGACCATGAAGAGCAATATTTTTAAAAAGCTTTATACAAATATAAGGAAAATGAATGAGTAGATGTGAAATGGGGACATTTTATTTTTCTTAACCTACTGAAACAATTGAGATATTCTCAATTTTTTAAATTTTGCATTGTATTTTGTAGATTTTTTTTCTAAATTGAAACATTAACATTCGTAACAGCTAAACTTTACCATTTTATTCAAATACGAATCTTAAAAAACCCCAAAGTAATAGTGAGAAACAGATATAATTACATACACTTAATTTAATTTTTCAATATTCATGCACATTTTTTGTCTTCTCTGCCAGATTCTTGAAAACTAACCTAGCCATGCAAGTAAGATACAGCTGAATATTTTTAAATAAAATTAATCCAAATAGCTTTCCACATAATAAAGCAAGAGAAAAATAGATGAAAAATTTGTACTGGGTTTTTACAAATCAGTCCCAAAAGATTTTGCCCAATAACACCTCTTTTATGCTGTGTACATACTCTGTAACTAGTTTGTAGACATACGTCTATTTTTTGCCTCTTTTTGATTAGAAACCATCCCTGCAGCTGACTTGGAGCAGTAGCATACATTAGAGTGAAAATTTGGGATGTCTGAGCTCAGGCATTTGAGATTGTAGCAATCTTACTTCCTGCATTGTGGAACCCAGATGCCATGCTGTAAGAAGCCCACCTACCTATGTGGTGAAACCACCTAGAGAAGAATTGAGCAGATAGTGAGGAAGGTTCCAGACATACAGCCCAAATACAAACATTCCCTCGACCTTTACCCCAGATCTTCCAGTTACCCCATCTAAGACACTAGACAAATGAGAAAACTCATATTGAATGTTGTGGTCAAGTAGACATTATGTAGAGGAGAGGTGAGCTGTCACCACTGGACCCACAGAACTGTAAGACATAATAATATGTTGGTGTTCTAGGGCACTGAATTGTGGGGCAGCTTATTCCGAAGCAATTGACAACTGAAGTTAAGAGTGAAACACTAGCAGTTGCAGCCTTATGTAAAGATTAAGACTTTATGATCTACTTTTGTGTCTGATACCAGTGAAAAAATGGAAAACCTTGGAAAGTATTGACTGAAATCAATCCCCTTTCTCCAAAATGAACCTTTCAGTAAAAAACTTCTTCTTCTTTTTTGGTCTTTTTAGACAGCACCCATGGCATATGGAAGTTCCCAGGCTAGTGGTCAAATCAGAACTGTCACCATCAGCCTTTGCCACAGCCATAGCAATGCCATATCTGAGCCATATCTGCAACCTTCACTACAGCTCATGACAATGCCTGATCCTTAACCCACTGAGCAAGGCCAGGGATCGAACTTGTGTCCTCGTGAACACTAGTCATGTTCGTTATTGCTGAGACACGATGAGAACTCCTAAATAACTTCTTAGAGTCCACTGACATGCATTACGATCCAGTAAGAGAGATGAGAAAGAATTTGAATAAACTTCTGTTAATCTTGTTCCAATCAATGGTTGTCTGAAAGTTACCAGTTTTAATAGATTATTATGAAACCTGGGAGATGTAGAGCCCTGAACAGTGTTTGGAGAGTGAATTTGAGAGATGTAAAGTTATTTTTGCTTAGCTTTGTCTTAGCAAGAAATAGACAAATTCAGGTTTACCCAAGCCAAGAAGAATATACTTTTTCATAATTTAAGGAATAAATTATTAATCATTTAAAAGTTTTATTACAGTCAATGTTATTTCAATTCTCCTAAATTCTTTCTTATATGGAGACCATATTTGCCTTCATTTCTATTGTATTATCATGTAAAAACTCCAGATAAAGCCATTGCTAACATGATTGGATAAAACTGGCTTCATCTTTTTTTTTCCTTGCAATTGCTTAGTCTTTATTCACCCTTATATGCCATTCAAAATATTGTATTAGTTGCTTGACTATGAAATAGCAAACCGATGTTTCAGACCTTTCTTGGCCCTGTTATAAGCAGCAGCAGAAGAAATTTACATAAGTTAAATGTGATTTAAGTAACATTTTATGATACCTTTCATATAGTGATATTATAACTGCGTTTCATCAATATAATCCACAGAGTGATATTTCTTAATTCAAATCTGAATTTCAAATTTACTTTCTAGGAATTTTCATGAAGTAACACCATGATTGTTTGTATTTAATCAACATCACTGAAAAGGTTATTTTTATTAACTGCAGTTCCAGTTCCTATTCCAGTCTATTGCTATGGACCCTTGTATGTGTGATTTAAATGAAACTAATGGTAGTGATCAGATCCATAATCACTCATTTATTTATCCATCTATTTATTAATTGATTGACTGCTTTCAATTTCCACACACTGGAGTTGCTATGGATACAAAAGTGAATAAATACCCTGTTCATATGCTGTTTTTTGAAGCTTCACCTGCATACACGTGGGTGAAGGAAACTGTAGCCATGGCTACTGGGATTATAGGCCTGATACACATGAGATTCTCAGCACCATTAACTTTCCTGTCAACTGTTAACCATGTAACATAACTGAGCATCTTAGAAGAAATCACTAGTCTATGATCTAATGGTGGCTGAAGAAGGTGATGCAGACAAATATTCACTGTGATCTGATGACTTCAATTGAAATACAGCATCAGTTATTTTGGATTTATTGGTTTACAAATCCTAGAAAAGTTATTTCAGATTAATTTTTAATTGAAAAAAATTACACTGAGCAGATAGCATATTATGCTATGTTCTTTTTTAAAAAACTTTGTTCACAGAATGCACATTTGAGTTTTAAAATTGAGTCAAAAAGAGAAGTCTAGCACCATTTCACCTGTAGAATGATGAAATTTTATAAAAATTTTTGATACTTTAAGATTTTATTAGAAAGAGTAAATATTAGGTTACTGTAGACAATAACTTGAACATATATTCTAATATATTTGGATACATGTAGGTTAATGCAATGGTAAATGGTTAAAGTAATCATAGATTTTCTCTGCTTTAGTAAGATGGTCTGTATTCTAATATTGTCTCCAAACTTTGCAGAAAACAACATGCCAAACATCCATAACATGCAATTTTCTTCCTACATTTGAGAAAGAATGCGCATACCAGTATTTAAGCACTAAGCTTATGTGCTGTAAGAATATTTTGAAAACATTGGCGTCTTAAATTTATAAAACTCATTTTAATCCTTGTTGAGTAAATCATATGTGAACTTGTAAGAAATATTTTTTTTAAATCCAGACCTATAAAGAATCATTGATAAAGTTTTAAGTAACTAAACCATGAATGCTTTGATAATAGCATCTTTAGAGACGGACCTAGGATTCAAAATAGCACCATATAGTACAAATATTATCATAAAATTACTTCTGAGTGTTTTATACCTCCCAAACAACAATTATTTCTAGGATGAATATCAAAGACTCTCCCAACAAATAATATTGGAACATTTTTTGAGTTTAAATTTTGGACTTAATTTTTTATTTGTATTTAAAATGATTTGTAGTCAATTTCATTTTTTTTTTATCTTTCCCAAAGTTCTTCATGTTATTTCATTGTGTGGGAAAAAATCTATTTTCTGCTCCTTTGCATATGCACAATCAAAACATTCAGGCTAGCTGAAGTTGATCCTGCCAGGCTTTTGCTTTCAGGTTCTTAGAACCTTAGTCATTTTGCTTCAATAGGTTTAAGAGCTACTTCTCATTGCACTCTTTTTTTTCCTTAAAGATTTACACTTGTGTTCAGTGCTTCCTCCTTTTTCTAGATTTCAAGGTTACATCGGACTTTAAGGTGAAACTAGCCCCTATTCATAGAAAGGGTCTTAGGATATGAAGAAGATATAAGGCAGTTCAATGTCCTTATCATATTGTGTGAATATGCTATGGCCCTTTATACATTGTGTTAATACATCTTTGTCACTGCCTATTTTTTTTTTTCACGTATGACAGAAGTACTTAATGAAGACAAGAAATGCCCTGCTATTCATTGTCAAAAAAGGACTCATCATCAATATTAGTTTGAGAAAGCTTGATGCATTTGTATAGTATAGTATGTTTTTCCAGCAATAAAGTTTTCTTTTTTTTGAAGCAATAAAGTTTTCTAATATACTGTTACTGGTAATAGAATTCTATTTCTTTTTCAGTAATTTGAAACTGTTTTTTTAAAAGGAGTTATCTCAAAAACCAAAAGTGCAATTGATTGGAGATGGGAATTATTAAATACCTTATAATAGAAGAAATTAGTAATTGCAAAATGCTTTTTTATTAAGAAAGATACATTTTTGCATTATCTCTGTCATCTGTCAACTCCTTCATATTATTGCAAACCAATGAATTAACAGCAACGAAGAGCAAGAATATCATTTTTAAAAGATTGAGTAATACTTGATCTTGAGAATGTCAAACTTCTCACCTAACAGTTCAAGTTTGGGACGGTTAGCCATATTAGGTTTAAATAAGAACTGAGGTAGAGCAGAATGTTTTATCTACAGACAAACACTTATTAAAGCAATCTTCATTCATAAGCAGCTGTGCAGACTCCATTACTAACCTGCTCCCCCAAAACCAATCATAGTTATTAACCTATAGTCATTCTTTCCTGTCAGTTTGTTAGAATTAGGTTAAAACTTTAAATAACTTAATTCTTTCTTTTTTTTTTTCCACCTTCTGTGTCTTGTAAATCAACAATACTTCATTAAAAAGGGGGGCTTCATATTTGTCCCTAAGTTTCCAGAAATCTCCAGTGTCTTATGCAGAAATAGGAAGTTTCAAAAGAGTTTGAAAGATGCAATATAAACTTTAGCAAATGAACTGTGTTTATCACTAAGTAATTTGGTCGTTAATTTAAATGATTATTTGATTCTTTTTATTCAGGCTAAAGCTGGTGAAAATAAAGTGACTTCTATTTTGAAAATTGATTTTTTTCCAGAAGAAAATAATCTATAAGGAAACATAGCACACGTTATGGTTTTATTGTTTTCTTGGTGTGTTGTACTTTTATTTTTCCTTAAGAATCTTTTCCAATCAAGTCTGATAATAGGTGTGGGTAAGAGAATAATACCCAGTGTTTCATGATGTAAAAAATTCATTATTAAATGATTAATCTGGAAAAGTGACACATTGTTTAACAGCACACTTTTTTTTTTTGTCTTTTTAAAGTCACACCTGTGGCATATGGAGGTTCCCAGGGTCAGATTGGAGCTGTACTGCCGGCTTACCCCACAGCCACAGCAATGCCAGATCTGATCTGTGTCTGAAACTTACACCATAGCTCACAGCAACACAGGATCCTTAACCCCCTGAGTGAGGCCAGGGATATTAGTCAGATTTGTTTCCACTGAGCCATGAAGGCAACTCCAAAAACATACCTTTTTAATGAATGATGTTGAGTGAGTCACCATAGGGAGGGCTGTTTCTGCCTGCTCCTGAAATCTGCTGATAGTACAAAGAGAAATGAGGAGTAATTAAGAAAAAGTGAATAACAAACATTGCCTTTTCCTCCCTGCTCCCTTACACTCTGATCCAGTGGACAGCAAACAACTACCTGCAGGCCAAATTTACCCAACCACCTTTGAGATAGATAGCGTTTTATGGGAACATAGATATTTACATTTGTTTACCTATTGTCTTTAGTGGATTTCACAGTAAACCAGAGTTAAGTAATTATGACAGAGACCAACCATATGGCTTGTGAAGTAGAAACTATTTGCTACTCTTGACTGAAAATGTTTGTCAACTCCTGCTCTGAACAGAGTCAAGGTTATCAGAAAGAATAGACTAGGTTACTCCAATGTAATAATGCCAAAATTTTAGTGGCTTAAAGGAAATTATGTTTTATTTCACTCTATGTGTCTGTGATAAGAGTGGGCACAGGATGTGATAATGGAGAGGGTTCTACTTCATGTTGTTCTCAACAAAAACCCCAGGCTGAGGCTGTTTCTGCCCTCTAAAGGGAAATTACATTTGCAGAGGGAAGGCAGTGTGGGAAATTTTGCAAATATTCTTTGATGCTTAAGCATATAGATGAAGCAGGTCAGTTTCTACAGGGCTGGGCTGCAACATGGCCCCATAAACCCTCTGCCTTCATGTATTTAGACCCTTGTACATTCCCCTGCCCAAAGGTGTCAGCACCACCTTGCTGTGTGACTAACAGACTAGACCTGTGTGATAGTGTGTCAGAAATTGCCATAAAAAGGCACTGCAACTTCTGTCTTACCCACGCTCAGTCTCTAGGATTGCTGTTGAAACTTGGCCTCTGTCCACCGGTGCTGAATATAAATGTGGAAAGAGAGTTTTGGGTGAAGGAGAATAAAAATAGCTTTTATTACTTGGCCAGGCAAAGGAGGCCACAGCAGGCTAATGCCTTAACAACTGTACTCTACTTTGGGGAAGAACTGGAGGAAGTTTTGTATTCTAAAAGGGGAAAAATAGGGTTTTAGATAAGAAATAACATTGGGGCATATATGCATTCTTCTTTCTTTGGAAGAATCCTAGTCATCTAAACTGGCATTGAAAACTCAGTCTGATCCTGGTAGTTGTCTTCTGAGTTAAAACAGTACTTGAGAAAAGGCCATATTGATCAGAGATTAGAACAAACTAGGAAATTTCCTGAAAAATATCAAATGCTAATTATCTTTGATCCACAGACAATTGTTCTCAGAGTACCTAAATTTTTGTTTACAGTTGATTGTGTCAGGGTGAAATCAAACAAGGGAGAAGTACAAGGAAGGGCTCCAAGCTGTTCAATATTAAAGTATTCATTTCTAAGAGAAGCATAAGCAATATGACTTTTTGCTTAGGTGTACAAGATGCCTACCTCATTATGTGTATCCCTTGGTGGGAGAACCAGGATCCTGCCCCAAGGCTGTACTATTGTTTGATTGTTCCTCCCCTGTCTTTGCATCCCCTCCCTTTCCCAATCAGCAACTCTCTGGACTTGGCCCTTGAAATGCAGGGAAAGCCATGAAGGCTGAGGATTACTCCCTAAAAACAAGAAATGGGGGACAGAGTTAGGTTTTTGTGCCCAGGAGCTCCACAGAGCTCTGCTCATTTACAGAATCATTTGCTGTCAGGGAATTCACTACACTGTCATGAGAGGCACATATGGTAAAGAACAGAGGTCTCCTCCAAGGAGCCAGTTGGGGCATGAGACATTCTGCTAACAGTCGTGGATGCAGCCAGCATTCTTGGCCACACATCCTCCAGCTCGGCCAATTTTCAGATGATTCAGATATTTATCACCATGTGTCATGAGCCCCTGTGCCAGAATACTGGCTACCTCTGGACTCTTGATCCTCATTAACTATGTGAGAAAATAAATGTCTGTTGTTCTAAACATCTGACTTTTAGAAAAAAAAAATGTGTTAAGTAGCCAGAGCTAACTAATAATACACTTTCAATTCACATTCTGCTGGCCAAAGCAAGCCATATGGTTACGACTGGTTTCAAGGAATTGGAGAATTGCAATATGTCTGGAAGGAGGAGAGCCAGAATGTTAAAATTGGCAGTAATAACTGTCAAATTTCTAAGTCTTCTTCCTTCTGAGGAAGACATAAAAGAAAATAGGTAAATAAGCCATACATACTATTTTTTTCCATTTATCTTTCACATATTCATTAGGGAGTCAGATAAGAAAACAATGAAAATTAAATACTCAGGAAAATACTCAAAATGAACTCATTATTCACTTTTTTTTTAAATCATTTCCTGTTCACGACTGACTACTACATAGATTGTTTTGTTTTTTTATCTGATGTGAATTTTTTTTTTTTTTTTGGTCCTAAGTCCAAGTCAGATAGATGCCTGATAAAGAAAAGATGAGATTTTGACATCAGAGAAGGGAACATTTGATGAAAAACCTGATGTAAACCCATATTGCCCTTGATCCCTGCTTCCTAGCAGAAATGGGCCTTTCAGCACAGTCTCCTTAAAGAGGAAGTTTTCCTCTCTGATATAGGTTTGAAACTGACGGTATTAACGACCTGAACCTAGCCAGAACAGAGATTGGGACTTGAACCCAAGGTTTTAAAAGAGAATCACTCACCCTGTGTTTGGACTCACTGAGGTTCAGGTTCTTCGTGTCTCCGCACAGAAGGAATTCAGTGAGAGACAAGGTGATAGGCAAGAAATAGATTTATTAAGATAGGATGCTTGTGAGAGATGCAAGCAGGCAGGCACGGAAGCTCTGCCCCAAGGATCTGGTGGGCTAGGGTTTTTATCATCCAAGGGGAGTGGGGGTTGGAAAAGGCTCTTCCTTTCTGGAAGTAGTAGCTCCTCCTTAGTATCTGGTAAGTTGTATTCAAATCAGCAGAAGGGTGGACCTCAAACACTTGCCCTTGGTCTGAGTATGAATGCAGGCCTAATCCCATCCCCCATCCAATGACCTGAGGCAATTTTCAAGGCTCCACTAATGCAGCAAACCTGCCTTGTTCTGATGGCTTTTTTTGAGCAATCTATTTACTTATTTAGTGATCTCTCAATGCCCTGTATGTTTCCCACTTTAAATATGGTCCTTTATCGGGACTTCTACAACTGCCTGTGTCTGTCTACTCCATCCCTAGCAGGTTGTCTTTGCCCTGGTTTAGTGTGAGCTAAAGTTATTGTTTTACTGTGATCATGAAATAAAGAAGAGGGATCACTGTATAAAGAATGAAGGCAAAAGGGAAGTGAGGCAGAGGGGAGGGAAAGCATTTCATCAGGACTTGGAAATGGTGATGGAAATTTAGTCTCTGGGGTCTGGCAGAAGCTCTTGCCCAGGGGGATGCTGCAAAATTTTACAACAGGTTTCACCAAAGCCTGGCTTTCCTCCTGTACAGTCTAAAATGATGTTAGGAGATGAGACAATGGCAATGATGGCTAAAGCTCTATCTGAGCCCCCAAGGAGACTCAGGGTGCTGGTGAGCACAAGAAAATCCAAGGATGGGAGAGGGTACAACATGTAAATGGAATCTGGTGTAACCTTTCTTTGCTTGCTTTGGTTTGGTTGTTTTACTTTTACCAGTATTCCTAGTAAATTATAAATTATACAAACTGTATATGTAATTTATTTATTTCCAAGTTACATTTCTAATTAAATAATATATGCCACTTATTTATTTATACTATATAGAGAAAATACTTCTAATACTCTTTTTTAAGAAAAATAATTCTTTGCTTTTTTTTTCCTTTTCTTTTGGCCGCATCTGCAGCATATGGAAGTTCTTTGGCCAGGGATCAAATCTGAGCTGTAGCTGTGACCTCTGCCACAGCTATGGCAACCCCATGTCCTTAATCCACTGCACCACAGCCCAAACTAAAATAACTCTTGTCTAAAGAATATATACTTTACTTGCCATCATGCCAGGTGAGTCCATTCTGTACATCGGAATATTTCCCAGATTGTATGAAATGGACAAGGCATAGGCTTATCAGAGACATTTACAAACCAATCAGAGGTTAGGCATGCAGTCTTTGATCATCCATACCTCTGGTTAAACAGCAAACCAAGAGGAAAAAATTAAGTGAAGGAGTCAGTAATATGGATTTGAGGTATCAGCTGTTTACATGAATTGTCTGGGAAATCCTGCCAAATAGCACCTGGATTAACACTTTGGGAATTGTGACAAATATCTGGATTCTCTTCATTACACAACCTCATTACTTTTGGGGATATGACAGTCAGGCCTCTAGACTGGGGTAAATCATAGTCCTAGTTGGGCTCTTGCCTAAGCAACCCACAGTGACTTTGGATATCATTTTCTGGACAATCCTGCTAATTACACAGAACCTCTTGCAAACAACATGCAAAGAAGAAATTATTAAATTATACCACTGACTAGTGGGCAAAAAGAAATATGGTGCCCTGGCTTAAGAACAAAATTACTCAATGAAACTGTACTCTGTCACTGGGTATTTTGAAAAGAAGGAAAAGAAAAATGGAAAGAAGGATGATAAGAGGAAGGAAGGAAGAAAGATTTTATAAATTAGCCTAAATTATCCCCCTATTAAATTTTTTATTATTTTTGACTCAAAACTCAAATTGAATAAACAATATTTTAGAATTATATTTTTAAAAGTAGTTTTTCAAATTTGGGGGGAAAGTTAGGGCTATACCTCTGACTGGTATTCCTTGTACTGCAAAACTAATGGTAGTCAAAATTGCCATCTTCCATTCTTTTGAATATCCAACATCAAGCTACTCTCTTGATCTATATCTCAAATAAAGAAATTTATGACAACATATTCTGTTACCTACAAGTATTCTATTTCTAGAAGCAAAATTAATATTGTTTTTAATAACACTTTATAAATTATATTTTTATTTTCACCTGAAAATATGAAAGGTAAACATTTTTGTATATATTACAGCAAAACTGAGATACATGTACAATATAATGAATAATTAAAATTTTAGTTTTATCATCTACAGTTATTTAAAACTCTATAATATGAAACAATGTCTATATTCTCTATAAAACGATCTACAAAGACAATATGTTTTATAAAATACATATAGTCTAAATAGTTATTACTAAATATATGACACTTACTATACTATAATGGTGATATCTAATCATCATTTAAATAACTAATAAAAATAATAATAATAATTGAATGAGGCAACAATGGCTTCAAATATTTGAATGCCAAAATTGAAGCATAGCGTCATTTGCAGACTAAGAACTCAAAGTTTTGTTTGTCTGAATTCTTATTCCTCTTTCAGACAGCCTCTCCTCTAAGAAACCATTCCCCATTATCATTGATTTATTCTTCCTCTGGGTTCTACCACATCATTTTTTATAGATATATATTGTGTCTTGAAAACATTTATTTACTTTCTTATATTTTTAGGTCCTCAATTTGATAGTAAACTTCATGAGAAAAGAAGATCCACCCTATAATGACTTATTTGCAATACAGAGCATGTAAGTTATCCCTAAGGCAGAACTGGAAGCTGGAACCAATCAACCAGTGTAGGTTGCTCAGCATAAATGCACTTGAAAGGGATAGTTCTAAAGCCTTTGAATACATTTAGATAGAAACTGTGAAATTACACTTTAATGATTTGAGAAAACTAAAATGCAGATCCTTTGCCCACACTTCTAAGCACAGGGCCCAGATCAATCATCCCATTCTCTCTCCCACAAAGAAATACTGGATCAGCCATAGCACAAATTTAATATTTGTTAAAGTAATGTGAAATGGCGATTAAGTTTGCTATTAAGTAACTTGTTATAATCTCTTTCTTTGAAGTGGATATAAAACTTAAATTTTTAATATATCCTGGGCATTCCTTTTCCTGAAAACTCTACCAATACTCAGCTTGGTATTATTCCCTCATGTAGATGATGTATGATTTTGTCCCTCAATACCATTCCAGAGGTAGTGTTGATCTATAGAAACTTTGAAAATTAGAATTGTGTGTTGCTTTTCATAAAGGTGTAAAGGATTGTGTGGGAACCACAAGGTATAAATTTATCACTGAAAAGTAGATATCACTGAAAATTTTGTCTAAATAATTTAGTCCCTTGACTACCTACAATGGTAGATAGATTTTTGCTTAAATTATTGTGATCATTGCTTAAAAATGCCTCTTTACTATGAGAAAGAAATTCTATTTTACCATCACAGATCCTGAGAAAGAGTCTGTAATTCCTTTCCATAAATAGTACATCTGCTCTAATATAGAAGAAATGATTAACAGCTGTATAAGGATGACAAAGGTGATTCATATTTTAATAAGCTGTTTCCCTTACTTATGTGGAACACCATATGTACCATTTGAGAAATTTTCTCAAATTATGTGGTAAGAATATACAACCAGTCATAAAGTCCATTGCCTGAGGTTACCCTATATGTCTCTCATTCTCTTTCACCTGGATATTTTTGTTGACACATCAATAAGTGATAATTTGACTAGAATTAGTGTAATAGGGAAGAATAAATCCGACTCCATGTTAGATCTTTTCCCTTTATTTTAACTTTAACTTTTGTTTTCTGTCATTTGTACTTAGTCATCCTAGCTCTGCATCTTTTGCAAAAGGGTGCTACTTATAGCTTGAAATATACATGATGTATTATTCTTAAGGCTACAGTCTTTAAAGGTATTACAGTTTTAAATAAAAAGTTGCAGAACAGAGAGTAACATTTGTTTAGTTGGAGGTTTTGCAGGAGCATTGTGACCTGACCTATGCGGACAGCTACGAGAACAAAGGACCTGACACCAAGAAATTTGCAACAGCTAACTATGCTCCTCCTTCACCTTGCCTTTAGAAGGGCTTTGCTGAAAGCCTTCAGAGAGTTCAAGGCTCTTTGAGAGTGAGCCACCAGTCTCCTTTCTTGGCCCTGCAATAAACTTTTTCTGATCAAACTCTGACATTGAGGTATTGTTTGGCCTCACTTGGCAGAGTCAAGCACATGGACTTGCGTTTGGTAGCATTAGCAGCTACTTTTTGTAGTAACACCTTTACTAGGTAGTATATTTGCTACTTAAATCTTGAATCTACATCTAGTTAGAAAAGTGCAATAAAAATTTAAATTGTTTGTGATTTTTCTTCCATGTCACTTGTATTTGCCACCAACAATGAAAATAGAAGTTGGGTTGTTTATATTCCCATTCCTATCTATCACTTATTTAAGATGTCCTGAATATCTAAGGCTCTATAAAGAAATGCACTTGCTTGACTATTATGCATTTCTATAAAGAAATGCACTTGCTTGACTATTATGCATTTCTATAAAGAAATGCACTTGCTTGACTATTATGCATTTCTATAAAGAAATGCACTTGCTTGACTATTATGCATTTCTATAAAGAAATGCACTTGCTTGACTATTATGAGCATATAACCACTGAATGATTTCTTTAAGTGTATAGCTTATCCATATATAGATCAGATATTGATAATCCGTATACTTAAGAAATCATCAGAAATGGATCCTTTAAGTCTTAGAACAGTAGTGGCTAATACTTTCTAGCATGCTATGTTAGATATTGTTCTAATGAATGAATACAATAAAATCTTTATTAGTTGAAATGAGGCTACGAGGAGGAGATACTATTATTATAGCCACTTTAAAGAAGAAAAAAATAGAGACGAGGGGCTTAAAATAACTTTTCCATAGTGAATTCAATAAAAAGTAAGTGATGTAAACAGACTTCAAACCAAGAGTAGCCATTGCAGTATTTGTCAGAGATTATGAAATATCAAGGAGTAATCATTAATCAGGAATTTCAATACTAAATCATCCATAATTATCTACATGACTTTGGCGAGTCAACGGACATTTCTGGGTTTCAAGAACGTTTTCAAAAGCACATCCATCTGAAGTCTCAAATTTCTACTCAATACAGGCTATTTACCTTGTCACTCATTCAAAATGACCAGCTCTTTGGGACAACAGGTGCTGTACCCACAGAGTCAAGGTCACGTCAGTATTAAGCCTGTTGATCTTCCTTTTTTGGATGCTTTGAAAGCAGCAAAATCACAGAGGGGAATTTAAAAAAAGAGAAAAAAAGGAAAAAACATCTAAATGAATAGTGTCTAGTAACATTTATTCTCTACAATTTACTCAATTTTGAAAACAACCACAGACTTCTTCTTCTTTTTTTTTTTTCCCCACATCTGAAGCATGTGGAAGTTCCCTGGCCAGGGAGCAATGGATCAAGACCCCTGTGCCACAGCAATGGCCATTCCCAATTCTTAACCCCTTAACCTGAAGAGCCAAGGAAATTCTTCTCAGATTACAAACTTTGATAGTGTTGACTATATTTCCCAAATTTACTATTCCTTTATTTTCTACTTGCCCCTTTGAAATTTACAATTTTTCCACTTCCTTTAAAAAAAGCCCAATATGTTATTGATGGGGTACTCTTTAATGTTGTGAAATACTTCAGACACAAAGAAATATTCAACAATATATTTACTCCCACAGAGAAGACAATTATTTTGATTTCTTATTTATTTTATACATTTTCCAGCTAAATCTAAAAGGCTAGATAGCTTTTCTCCACTAGCAGAATCTAAAGTTCTTCACTGAGTTCTAACTCCATATGTGATTCATATGGTAGTTCCATATGTGGTTTTCTGAGGTATCTCTATACTGCTTTCCATAGTGATTCAATTTATAGTCCCACAAACAGTGAAGGAGGCTACCCTTTTCTCCACACCTCCTCCAGCATTTGTTATTTATAAACTATTTATTAATGATAACCATTCTGGCTGGGCTGAAGTGGTATCTCGTTTTAGTTTTGATTTGCATTTCTCTAATAATTACTGATATTTAGCTTTTTTTTCATGTGCCTGTTGGCCATTACAGTTCATTTCTGTAGATCAAAAGTCTGAAATTGCACAGCTGGGTCTTTTGATCATGTTGAAAAGCTGAAATCCTGGAGTCGGCCTGGATGAATTTTTGTCTGGAGGCTTTTTATTGGCAGAGTTTAGTTCCTTGCTTTTTTTTTTTATTTATTTTTTTTAATTTTATGGCTGCACCGAAAGCATATGGGCATATGGAAGTTCTTCCAACTAGGGGCTGAATCAGAGCTGCAGATGAGGCTTACTCCACAGCCACAACAACACAGATCTGAGCTTCATTTGTGACCTATGCCACAGCTTCCAGCAACAGCAGATCCTTAACCTACTGAGCCACAGAGGGAATTCTAGTTCCTTGCATTTTTAAGACTGAGATGCGAGTTTTCTGGTTTTCTTACTGACAGACCACAAGGGGCTACTCTCATAGCTGCTAGAGGCCACATTCTCAGCACTTAGTACCCTCCATACTTGTGTCAATAATGGCATGGTTAATCCTTTTTATGCTTTGAATTTCTGACTTTCTCTTCTGCAACCAGCCTGATAAATTCTTATTTTAAACGGGTTCAGGTGATTATGTCAGACTCACCTAGATAATCTCCCTGTCTTAAGGTCAGTTGTACCAGCTAACATAACCTAATCAAGAGAAGTAAATCCATTATATTCGTAGTTCCAAGGATTTTGCAAGGCATGTACATCAAGGGCATGAATCTTGGGGACACCTTAGAATTCTTCCTAACACAGTCCACATTCTGGCCTGCAATGACTCACGTCCTTTCAAAATGGAAACTACCTTTACCACACCTCAAGATCCCTCAGACCTCATCCGATTACCACCTTAGTTCAAAGGCTTAAATCTTTTCCTCTCAAAAGTCTAACATTTCATCATTGAAATCACTGACATCAGAGTAGATCAGACTTCAGAGTAGAATCTATTATGTACAAATCTTGAGACACAGGTCTTCTCTATCTGTGCCTCTGTGAGACTAAAGTGACAACTTATCTGTCCCCTGGAATCCTCTCTGAAGCAAAATTCCATGCAAATTTTTCTATGCTCTTTTTACAATGTTCCGCCACTTAGTCAAAAGCAATCTGTCATGATCAAAAACCAATCCTCAGATGATCAAATGTGAGAGTTATCTGACAAGAACTTTGAAATATTTATTACATGATATATATGTTTATAAAATATATTACATACATATAATACATATGCAAAATGAAGGAAATGGTTAAAATAAGGAAAATATGGGGACCTTTCACCAGAGAATAGAAAAACATTTGGAATATCGTATTGATGAATTCCCACTGTGGAGTAGCGGGTTAAGGATCCAGTGTGGCTACAGCTGTGGCGTAGGTCTCAGATCTGGCTCAGATTTGATCCTTGGCCCAGGGATTTCCATTTGCCATGGGTACAGCCAGAAAAGAAAAAAAATCAAATTGAAATCATAGTGCTATAAAGAATCAAATATGTAGAATTCAGATCTCAAAAGATGAGTTTAACTGTGAACAGGAGTCATCAGAATAAGAATTTTTTTATTGGAAACAAGTGAATAAAAATATTCAGATAGAATCACAAAGATTTCTGCATTTAATAGTTTTTGCTTAGTGACTATTATAAATGGTTAAAAATTGAAATAAAATTAGTGCATTTTAAACCAAGCTTTTTTACTGCAAAGAGAAAAATAGGGTTCCCAAGAGCTATATATTCCACCATGCTGTATTGGAAATGAGACACTGCATCCCAAATATAGTGCTTATTATCTGTAAGTTGTTTCAAAAGACAACTTTCTAGATCCTCAAGCTATTTAAAAAAATGAAACGATAATTCTTTGACTATTTATCTTTATGGTAGAATTGACAAGTTAACCCAGCATCCGACACATAATAGGGATTCAATAATTACTTATTTTTGAAAATAATCAGTGAATGGACAGATGATTTAAATGAAAGTAACTAGGTTAACAGTGAAAACTTATAAAAGTTTTAGATATATCTAATGACAGTAATTAAGAAAAAACTGATTTATTAGTAAATAATTAGTCATATATTTTTCTCAACAAATAGGATAAAATGTTATATATATATAAATCCAAAGTTAAATAAATGTGAGACTATAGCTAAAAAATATTCACATTTAAAATTCAACTAAAAAAGTTTTCTTTAAAAATTTAGTTACGGTATTTTAAACTTACAAAAATCTGTTGCTTGTTTTTAAATCTTTCATGCGTAGATACATACAAACAAAGTCAATGTTTAAATACTTGGAGCAAAAGCTAATTGCCATGTGTTTTTGAAATACTTTCATATACCTGAAATTTATTCTTATAATAGTCCCATGATAAAAATTCAGTGAATAATGATTTAAATTTTATAATGAGAAAGTAAGAAATGAAATGAAGTATGATAGTAATTGGTACTGAAATAAACTAGGCTGCTTTCTAAAATTTGAAGTTGTAACAAAAAAATAATAATAATATACATGTTTGGGGGGGCGTTGTTTGGCTTAGCCCTAGGCATGTGAAAGTTCCCAAGCCAGGGATCAAACCAGTGCCCCGGCAGAAATTTGTGCCAGAGTAGTGACAATCCTGGATCCTTAACCACTAGTCCCCCTGGGAACTCCAATAATTGACATTTTAGAGTGTTTTAGAGCTCCTGGACTCTTTCAAATGTGTTATTCCATTTATTCAAATTTAACAACTAGTTAATCTGATATTTTTTAACACAGAAATCACTCAACTACCAAATGTATATAGATTAAGGGAAAAATTAGGTCAAAATAAAAATGGGAAGTGGCTACTATAAGTCCAAGCCCCTCAGGAATGGATATACTTCTTATTAACCCTCACACAATGAGTAGTACTTCATGTCTTTCAAATTATTATAGGAAATATGTTTTAAAAGTGTGTTTCACTGTCATATGCTCTGATATTTTTAAACAAAGATAGCATCTTGCATCAATGCCAGGCCAAGCTCAGATAATCTAAGAAATTATAACTGGAAGTAAAATCTAACCATATAAGTGGGGGAAAAACCGAAACACTGATTGAGAGGAGGGAGCTGAGGAACATTATCAGTCTCGGTAACAATAAACTCCCAGAATCAATTAAATTAACTTCTGTGACTTGTGATCTATTGACATCTCTTGGTGCAAATATCATTAATTTCAAGTCATTTTTCTCTGTTGTTTTATAAAGGGCAGTGCAGGTCTTTTCTATTTGGCAAACTATTTTAAAATTTTCACAAAATAGCAAATCATAAAGAAATAGACCAAAAGAAGTAAGCCTTGCGTATTTAATTACAAAATTAAGAGGGCAGGTACATATTTGTCAAGGCATTTCAGCCAAGGACTTTCAGCCAATTATTATTTAAAATATGCATGCATGCTTCATTTGTGCAAGAATGGCATGGAGAAAAATCATCTTTTGATTATCTGTTCATCATACTGAAGCATTTTAAGAACTAAAGAAATTCATAAATATTTTGCTGAGAGAATGTTGAGTTCACACTATCAGCTGTTTGTAACCAGTGATGATGATAGATGTGATTTCGTTCTGATCAGCAGTTCTGGATCATTTTAGCATGACATTTTCTTTTCTCTTACTGCTTGAAATATTCTTTTTTCCCATAGTCTGAGCCAGTCCCCTAGTTTTGAGCAGAGTGAAGATATTTGCTAGAATCAGGCATGCTCATGGACTCTAATTGTCCAACTTAATCATCAATTACTATAGATTTAATTTTGAATTATCCAATGACATGTCTGAAACCTGGATTTCCTGTTAAATTTGATGCTTTTTAAAAAAAAATTTGAATACTTCAAGCTATGCCTGATTAATTACATTCTGACACAAAGAAACAAAAATTTTGTACCTAATAATTTATATATTTTGGTATGTCAAGATCTGAAGTGGTCACCATTGCTTTCTTTATTACTGTCGATTACAGATATGAAAACCAATGCTAATATAATGTGCATTGATTACAAGGTATATTCAAGTTTATTGCAAAATTGAATTAATAGCATTAGTAATATATAAAACCTTTAAGATTCTCTATTCAGTTAAAAATTAATAATAAGATGTTTCAGAGGCCAGTTTTCCAGAGAACATTTCCAGAGTTTAGTATTATAATGTCTTGCTAGGAAAAAAATACTCATTTTTTACGCAAAAATATTGATTCATATATATATATCACAGTATCTTTTTTAGATATGTTAGGCTGAATTTCTCTTTGTATCCAGTTTGGTAATAGTCTCTCTTACAATACTGATAACTACCTTGAAGGAATCTGTATCTTAACAAATTCTCAGAGAAAATGTCTTAAAATGATATGTTAGCCACTTTCTAAAGGAAAGCAAGTTATTTGTTCTTCCAGATATAAAGCATGTATTATTAGTGTCTTTTTACCTATAGTTAATTTTCATCTATTATTCTAAAAGATTAGGGTTTTTTCCCTATTTGTTTTTAATAATAGAACTGAAATTTACCTGTATAATATATTTAGCAGTATCCAAATTAATTGCAGGGTAAATAGAGTTCTATAGATATGAATAAATGGATGAATGGATGGGGAGAAATAGAGAAGGAGAGAGTGATAGACAAAGAGAGGGGGAGAATGAATAAAGGAGTTTCCATAATACTCATAATTTTTTCTTTCACAGATTTATCTATATTTAATTATTTTCCCTCAGAAAAACCTCTGTTGGTTCATAATATCAGGATATTGTCAAGTGAAAACTGAAACTGGCCCTCATAAAAAAGAAACCAAAGGAAGAAGCAGGCACCCAGATTGTAGGTGGCAGGGTTTTTTTTTTAAATTAATTAATTTTCTTTTTATGGTGTACCCCTGGCATATGGAAGTTCCCAGGCCAGGGGCTGAATTTGAGCCACAGTTGTGGCAATACCCCACTCTGCTGGGCTGGGGGTCAAACCCATGCCTCTGTGATGAAGCAATCTGCAACAGTAAGACTCTTAATCCACTGGGCCATGCCTCCAACACCAGGTGGCAGTTTTAATGAGCAAGGGAACTTAGTCAAGAGGCTTTTGTTGGGTGACAGCAAGAGGAGAAGATCTCCACACCTGCCTCTCAGAATCTTGAACATTTATACAGAGGCCTTAATGGGGATTAGTTACTACACAGCCCAGATGGTTTCAGCAACAGCTTACTCTCTCAAGGCTACATCCTTGGAACTGTTCGTCTATGGAAGATGGGCAAACATACACCCCAAGGACAGGGTAGTGTGTCTCTGATGGCCAAGTCAAGCTCACGGGTCAACCAGCAGTCACGGTCACATCTTCCCTGATAGCATACTCCAACATCTTCCTTATGGCTTTTTTTTTTTTTTTTTTGGCTTTTCTAGGGCTGTTCCCACGGCATATGGAGGTTCCCAGACTAGGATTCCAATCAGAGCTGTAGCCACCGGCCTACACCAGAGCCACAGGAGCGCATGATACGAGCCGCGTCTGCAACCTCCACCACAGCTCACGGCAATGCCAGATCCTTAACCCACTGAGCAAGGCCAGGGATCGAACCTGCAACCTCATGGTTCCTAGTCAGGTTCGTTAACCACTGAGCCACGATGGGAACTCCCTACTCATGGTATTTTTTAAAAACACTTTGGAAACCTTATTTGAGAATTGTGGCTAACATCTAAGGGTAGAGTTTATAAAAAAGGGTTTTAAAGGTGATGCTTTTATGAATAAAGGCAAATTTACAAATGAAACAACAAAGTCACTTCTGCCTCTAGCCATGCTCAAATTACCTATGCCAGGGTAGGACTGACTATAACAAATAAGGACCAACATCTGGCAATGTCTCTTGCAGGCCTCATAATTCCCAGGGGTAGGGGAGGAATAATTCCCAGGGGTTGGGGAGGGAGTGTTCATGAATCACTGGGGTTTAGTTTTAAATGTATCCAGGTCAGACTACAATTACCAGGGTCATCCACCCTAGAGATAGTGCTGACTCTGTGTGGAGTGCTCAGTACTGCTATTATTTCTCACTGTTACTTGACCCCATAAGCCTCTCACTGTTTGCTTACCTGAACTTCTTTCCTGAGTAGTTCCATAGCTGTCTCCAATGGGCATGACTTCTGCATAACTAGCCTTGGAATTTCCATTCTTTTCTGCTTTGTACCTTAATCTATTTACAAAAATCAGGCAAAAGTTACAAATAGATGTAAAAAGATATACAGAAAAAAAAATTTCAAACGTACGAGGGTTATCGAATGCAAGTTCCTATGCCTGATACACAGTCATGCCAAACAATACTGAGTTTGGAGCAGAGAAAAGTTTGTTGCAGGGCCATGCAAAGTGTGGTGGCTTGTGCTGAAAAAATCCCTGAAGACCCCAAGGGTTTCAGCAAAGCATTTTCAAAGGCCAGCTGAGGCGGGTGGGGGTCACACGGTCTGTGATCAGCTCATGCACGGTTCTCTGGTTAACTTGGAAGTAACAGGGTTACTTAGGCACCAGAACACGGTCTGGGGGCTGGCTACCTGTCTATGATCATCAAGTTGTTAATTTTTGTTTGGTGGTGGCTTTAGCATCTGAAAAACTCAGGTAATAATGCATCTAGGTACTTCAGAGAGGAGCTACAGCAGAGGATCTAGGGGTAGGGCTGAGGCTGAAGACCCCATAGGGCCCTGCTGGGTTACAGGAGTCATCGGTTCAAGCATAAATGGTAATTTGGATGAACAGTTTCATCAGAACCAGCAGCCAATCCTTTGTCACTCTTTCTACCTCCATCAACAAATTCGTGTTCCTGAGAGCTGCATGATTACTGAAATTCTGATGTCATTTTTTAGCCCCTGCATGTTCCCTGATTCTTGCCTTACTAAACTCATCACACCGCCCTTTGGATTGTGCCTAAATCTGTGGCCACTTAATGAATAGTCAAAATTTATGTTGGTGTTCAAGAGACAGAACCATTTCTATGCTGTTTCATTAGGGAGCAGTGAAGCACACATATATATATTTAAAATATTTTCTTATTTTAAGAGCATTCTTAAATCATGCCAAAAAATTATTGAATGCCTTATGTAAGTCAGACACTGTGAAAAATCATTTTCACTTTTATTATCTTTTATCCCTTAGAGCAAACTGCTTACAAAGGTTTTTATTATCCTTGTTTTATGGATGGGGAAACAGAGGGTCATAGAAATTATTTAACATAGTAAGTATTTTACCTCTGAACTCTGACTTTAAATATAATTTTTGAATACATTAAACTGATAATATGTTAGTGACACTCAATCATAATTTTATAGTGCATAAAATTATCTATATAAAGCAAAATGAAAATGCAGACTCTTTTTTTATTAAATTATTTTTTCCTGAGGAACATAAAAAAATTTTTGCCTTAATGTTTACGTTTTTCAGTATTGATTTTAATTTACCATGTGATAAATAGATGGAGAATAATTCAAATTTCAATAATGATGATTATCCACTAGATATTATCTTATTTGCATTAGTGTGGATGCTGTTTATATACAATTACAAAATTTTTAAACCTTTCCAATTTCCTTTCAAATGCCTGAAATTTGCCTATGCTTCAAAATTTCAATTTGTTACTATGACTAGAATTTTTTTTTTTGCTTTTTTTTTAAGGGCTGCACCTGTGGCATATGGAATCTCCCAGATTGAGGTTCAATTGGAGTTACATCTGCCAGGTCATACCATAGCCACAGCAACACAGGATCCAAGCCAAGTCTGCGACCTACACCACAGCTCACGGCAACGCCAGATCCTTAACCCACTGAGAGAGGCCAGGGATCAAACCCCAATCCTCATGGATCCTAGTCAGGTTCATTTACCACTGAGCCATGAAGGATCTTATTTGTATTCTACAATCAAATGCAAACATTAAAATTAATCAGAAGAGTTTGAGAAAAGCATAGTGCTTATCAAAGCGCTCATTATCCTCCTTAAGAAATACAACATTCCCAATCCCTTGAATATTTTCTATATGTATTTTCTATGTATTTTTATATTCATGCATAGCGCACTACCTATTTAGGCTCTCCTCTGAGTTTACATTAACATTAATTATTTTCCATAAATATGTATTTATATAAATTATATATGTATACTGCTCACACATACACACATCAAGACTGTCTTAAAAGTTTTATTACTCATAGTGAGGCTCTGAAGAGAGTTCCCATGTGAGTCTGAAAATGACTTGAGAACACAAAGAGCAGTGAATTGTTTTGGTTATTATTATAGTTGAGGTGGGGCCAGGGTGGAAGAAGCTTACATGATTTGAACTTTTACCAGTGGCTGAAAGAGGAAGCACTTTGGGCTTTATTTGGAGGTTGCTCCCAAAATAAGAAGTTGAGAAGTGAAGTAAATATATGCCTTGGTCACTATCAATGATATCTTGAAATCCAAAGGCGATAAGGAGTGTCATTATGAATCCTTTCAGTGTGGCTTCAGTGTATGCAAAGACATGTATGAGTGTGCTTTATATTTTGGGTGTCTGTGAAAATAGAGATTTCTGGTGTTCTTTATTCCATATGAACTTGTTTTGGCTATTTGACAGATCAGATGACTGGAAATGGTCCAAGAGTCTAAAATTTGCAGATGGTGCTATTGTGGCTCAAGTCATCCATGATTACAACGGCTGCCAAAATTTGGCCAGTTATGCTGACTCATCTGTTTTCTTCTTAATCAGAGATACTGTAGTTGTTTTTTGCTTTTTTTTTAATCTGGCTTTTTTTTTTTCTTTTTTTGTCTTTTTTCAGGCCCACACCCATGGCAAATGGAGGTTCCCAGGCTAGGGGTCCAATCGGAGCTGTAGCTTAAAACCTGCACCACAACCACAGCAATGCCAGACTTGAGCTGCATCTGCAACCTGCACCACAGCTCACGGCAATGCCAGATCCTTAACCCACTGAGTAAGACCAGCAATCAAAACTGTGGCCTCATGATTGCTAGTCAGATCCGTTTCTGCTGATCCATGATGGGAACTCCAGAAAGATACTGTAGTTAAGTAGAGTAGAGGGTAGAAGATGGTACCAACTCCCCTGAGGTTTCTATTGAATGTGAAAAATTATCTGAATTGCCTTTGCTATTTGGTCAGTTAATCCCAATGTAATCTAATGTAGCCAAGGGGTTTGGAAGAAGAATGACTTCATCTAGCATCATGGCATCTGAAAGGGTCTGAGGATGGACAGAAAGAGATATGCTAGAGGACTCAGGGTTGGTTCCATCCTGTTAGTACTGTTCTCATTTAGCAAGAGGCCCAGCCATGCTTATGGAGTACTTCTTCCATGACCTAAGTCATAATCGTCAGCGAGGTACAGAAGGTCCCATGTTTAGTGCCTGTGAAAGCTTGTATTTCAATAAGATCCATGTGTATGCCCAGCAATTATCACTCTAATGGCAGGTAACTTGCAGCCAAGAAGAGCAGTTTCTTGCATCAGGAAACCCATGGGCATTTTTTGGCCATCATATGTGGACCAAGGAGTCTAGGAGACATCAAAGGAGCTTCCTATGTCCTGTAGAATGAAGGAGTGTGTGTGTATGGGGGAGGGCACTGTTTAGAGTATCTATCTTATTATAATTTGGATGAGTCTAGAATTTTTTTTTTGGAAGGAGAACCATTCAACAAGGCTTAAATTATGAATAAGAGCATTTGTGGGCTTTAGTAAAATTTTAAATTAGGGATGTGTTTCTTTCAAAACCCCCAAAGCCCTAAAAGATAGTATGTTTATTTTAATATTTCATGTACTATTTTAGTGGTTGTTTCTTAACAATGATGCCCATAAATTTATTGAGGGAGTGGGAACCAGTATTTATGTATGTCAGGGGACCTTTTTTTCAAATCTCTTTTGTGAGTATTTGGATGTCCCGATTCTTTATGTCAAATGAATCTATCCCAGAAAGATCTCATTGATGTGTTTCTGGAGATTGGATGTGGTTGAGCCTTTGTCTGCAAATATTGTGTAAGGCAAGGCTATTATACCCATGGGTTGCCAAATGAGGGTGTACCATGTCTTTTTGAAGGTGAAACACGCTGTAGTTGAAAAGCTAATGAACCAAACTTGAACAGAATATAACAAAATTGATAATGGGATGCTTATTGAATGGAGTCATTCATTTCAATTATATTGACTATGGCAGCCAATCTACCATGGAGCACCATTACTCTTTCCAGGTTTAAGAACAGGCCATATCAGGCTGTTAAGTACAGAAATGGTGGGGGTAATCATCCCTTATCTAAATAGGCCTTATAGGAGTTCCTGCTGTGGTTCTGAGGGTTAAGGACCTGACATTGCTGCAGCTGTGGTATAGGTTACAGCTGCAGCTTAGATTTGAACCCTGGCTCAGAAACTTCCATATGCTCTGGATGCAACCATAAACAAACAAACAAACAAAAACAGGGCTTATATTATTGGTTCAATCCTTGAAGTTCTTGTTTTAATTTATAATGGGATGTACTAACTATTTTAACTGGTAGGGACAGATGGAGTTCATGGGGTCTCATTTTGTCAAGGTGATTAAAAAGCTAAATGGGCTTAATTCAAATTTAATTTAATTTATTACTATTTAGTTACCATTTATGACTACTTAGACTTTTACTTGTTGAGTCAGAGCATCTTTGTCTATGTCAAGATATTTTAAGGCAATGGCCATTATGACTATGATGAATTTGGGCCAGGCAAGAGTTCTGATGGTTAAGGTGAAGTATACATGTTTTCCCCTATTTTATCTTTGATAACTCCCTCTATTCCTCTATTTTATCTTTGGTAGATTAAAAAGGATAATCTATTTAAAAGTATTGGGATTTAGAGACTAAACTATAATTTGTGACCCAGTATTGAATAAGGCCATGAAGATTTGACAATTGGTACATTTTAACACGTTAAAATGAATTCACAACCTATGTTGTAGAATCAAAAAGCATCAGTGTCATTTTATTTTTCTTTTTATATGTTATTTTAGTAAATTTTTAATATTTAATTGAAATTAGAAAGTTTCAGACATATGAATCCGTTTTCTGTTTCCTTTCCCTCTACCTAGTGTTTTATTTTATTTTTTTTTTGCAAAAATTAATGAATATAATGCAAGGGTGTTAGCTGAGTCATGTTCTTTCTGTTTATATTTATATATTTCCTCCTCCAGAGAGTCTCAAGTGATTGTTATAAAGGTTAGGAGCTTTCCCTACAGTGATGGTAGCTTTATTGAGTCTAGGGACTTAAGTCAAGTTTGAATTCATACCTTGGCTACACCAGGTTGGTGCTTTGAATTTTCTTTCCTGTAGCCACAACAATTGTGATCTTCTAATAAAAGAGGGATAAGTAACAATAGCAGAAAAGCATTTTTTACAGTCCTAGCAGGTCACCTGCCTTCAGGAGTATAAAAATTAGTACACCATGTAGTGATTCCTCTTCCCTCATAGGCATGGCCAACCAGTGGGCCTGTACATTATACAAGGGTCAGTCTTCCATGTGCTCTGGGGGATGGGAGTCATAATCTGGCTAAGACATCAATCCATCCATCACATGGTAAGAGTCTTTCTCCTGAGCGTTGTTTCAGCCACTGCCTATTATGGAATTGAGAAATGCTTTAATCTGAGACAGTAATAAATCCATGTTGAGGAACATGCCCCAGGGCCATTAAATGTAAAGCAACCCCCAGTCCTGTAATGTTGTCCTTAAAAGCCAGTATAGAGACTTCTGATTTAGAAAAGCTAAATCTGTAACAGAAGCTTGGTGGAACTAAGCCAATTCAGCACAAGGCAGCATAGCTCAAAGGGCAACACAACTCAACATACTCAAGACAGCAGGAAACCCAGCCAACTAGTAAGCCAAAGTGAAAGAAGAAAGACCATCAGAACATGATGACCGTCTACACACCCACTCTCTGTGACAATTGTCTTGTGGTTGCCATGGAGGCAAGATTGAATGCCCCACCTAATTCAGAGGTTGAGATGCCACATTTGGACTAAGAGGATTTGATAAGGCTCATACTTAATAAGCTTTTATGGAGGAGTAGGGCTGTTACCAAGCAGGTCCAGAAATATGTTGAAAGCACAAAGAGGAAGAACTGGCTTTGGCTGTTATTGTGGTTAGAGGCTGGATTTGCAATGAGGATTCCCACACCTGATCTTGTGCTCATAGGTTCTAGTACCATTTTCAGCATGTCCATTCCCCTCACTCCCACTCTCCATAATATATCATATTCTATTGATATTTTAAATATAACATTTAAAAAAAAACATTTAAAATATTCATTGTTAGTATATAATGCACACTTTTTCACATCAATTTGTATAAAACATTGATGAGCTTTTTTATTACATTAAACGAATATACCTATACTTGTATATTAACTTCAGATAATGGAAATCTTTGTTTCTTCTCTGCAAATTGTGTGTCTATTCTTTAAATTTCTGATATTAATGCACTGGTTACTATTTCTGGTTCAGTGTTGGATTGGAGTCGTACTAGTAGTGAACATACCACTGAGTACAGTGTCTATTATGCTTTTGCTTTTTTATTTTCATTGTTCAATAGGTAAAGGAATTTCCTCTCTATTTCTGTTGCATGGGAACTTCAGTCAGATATACCTAGTTAAGTACATCAAAGGATTTTTTTCTATATGTATTTTAGGATCATATGAGATTCAATAATATAAATACAAAAATGTGAACCATAATAGAATATTATAAAATCTAAATCAATCAAAACGTTTGTTGTCCATTTTTTGTTTTCCAATAATCTCCCTCCTTCAACCACCCTCGGTACCATGTGTTTATCAGGACATCTTGATACATTGAGAGGTACTGGTATCTTCTTAGGAGCATTAAACCTTCTTACTGTGGGATTTTTCCCATCATGGCTCAGTGGAAACAAACCCGACTAGGATGCAGGTTTGATCTCTGGCCCCACTTAGTGGGTTAAGTTTCTGGCATTGCCATGAACTGCAGTGTGGGTTGCAGAGGAGCCTCAGACAAGAGTTGCTGTGGCTATGGTGTAGACCGGCAGCAACAGCTCCAGTTCAACCCTTAGCCTAGAAATTTCCATTTGCTGGCCCTAAAAACAAACAAACAAACAAACAAACAAACACCTTCTTATTGTTAGCCTATTACATATAACTTCCTTTGATGAAATGATAGTTGACTTTGGTTGTTGAGACCTCTAGTACTTGTCTTTCAAGAACTTCTGTGACAGTGGAAGATTGTTTAGAAAAAGCTAATATTGTCAGAGTACTTCCTGAAAACCTATGAGTGTTTCCAAAAGATCTTGAGTGCACTACTAAGTGCCTGGTTTCTTGTAATGGTAGAGACAATACATGTTTTATTTAACTTAGCAGCTTCCAGATAGGGAGAGAGAGAAATGTTTTCCTATCTTGTAAACATCTCCAAACATGTCTCAAAGGCTAAAAATGGGAGCAGCCTTCTTAAAATCTTCCTTCCTAATGAACATTTAGATTTCTTTTTGCAAATTGTAAAAATAAGAGACTAATGTGGTCATTTCTTAATAAGGCCCTCATTGTAGGATTTTGGTTTTGTTTTTAATAATATGGGAAGTAATTGTTTTTTCTCCTCTGTTTTAGGATTTAGTCAAAATTCTGGAAGACCAAAAAAAGGAAAAAAGATTCTATTCCACATTTTGTTTTACAGCTATTAAGCATATGTGTAGACTAGTTTTATTGAGTATAGAATTTTTTTTAATTTAGAAATTCATATATCTGCCAAAGGGTGCTCTTACAAAAAAGCTTGCCTTTTCCAAGTGCGGGTACAAAAAAGAAAGAAAGAAAAGATGGCTAACATACCTGAGCATTTTATTTTCACTGTTTTAAATATATAAGTGAAGGTCATAATTCTCACAATGTGAGAACTACCAGCATTTGTATTGCTTAATTTGTAGCATGATGGCCAACATTGAAATGCTAGGATTTGGTTTCATGAGAAAATAGTAACCTTACCAAAATTAACTGTTCTATGTTACTCTAAGTTACGTAAATACTGAGATATAGAAGCAAACAAATAGATGTAATTTTACATTATTCCATAAACTTGCAAAGATGTGTGTGTGTCATATTTATCCTTGCTTTGTACATCTGGGGATTTCATGGAACTTCAGAGATAAAATATGATTGCTATGGATCATTCCAATAATTCCTCCTGCCATTATTGGAAAATTTAAACCAACAAGTGCTTGGGCCGTAAAGTTACTTATCGGTAAGCTCAAAGTTGTTATGTTTTATATTTGTGAATTAGTGCTCTAGATTCCCGAAAACTTGAGTCCCCTGGTTCCCACCTTTACTTAACATAAATGTCTCTGTGTCTTGTTTTATGTTAATTTTTTTCCTTAAGTTTCACAGCACCCATTCTTCAGCCCCATCCTGCTGAGCTGGTCTCAGCAGAAACTTGCATCTCTATATCATTATATTACATCAGTAAGTTTCAATCATTATATTTGTTTCTGTGATTCACTTGGGTCTGTCAGGGAACTAATTTTATAGAAATTGGACTGACAAAATATTCTGTTACTTCCTACCTAATTTATAAGTAAAATAATCATTAAAAATAAATCAAAGTATGTATTTTTAATCCAATCTTATGTTATTGTTCCAGCTGCTGCAGTACAGAAGATTGTTAGGCACAGAGGAAACTCTCTGTATGTGTATTTGCATACTGCATCCATACTTAAATAGCAATAAAACAATGACTAATATAGATCCTACAAGCTGATGATGTCTTTCCTCCATAACCTCTTTGGCTGCAAATACTACTTATTATTTTACCTTACAAGAATCAAACAATATTTGCAAATCTTAAATAGTAAATTTGGATTTAACTGATTTATGATGTGTAATGTGTGCAAATCTGCCATGATCCATATTACATTGGCTACGAAGTTAATGAGCAATAGTAACCAGACCTAAGGGTTTGGGGAAAACCTTTTAAAGCTTAATGGGCATCATCATGGCATGACACAGAGAGGGGGTTCCTAGCTCTGTCTCAAGTCAAGTCATTCTTCCAGCTGAAGAAATTTAGAATATCTTTGCCATTACCCTGTCCCACAGAGTGAAAACGCACCATCTGTGACTATACAGAGCAGATTGCTTTTATGTGACAACCTGGCCAAGCCAGAATATATGCTTACTCACCAGTTAAAGAGTGTTGAGGTTTATTTAATGAAAAAGACCTGGGATTTTAATCAGAGCTTATTGATGTTTTGTGGTTCTGAGGGCACAGTCGTTAAGATCAAACCATGGATCTAAAGTCACGCAGACTGGGTAAGGATATAATACTCAAGATGGAAACAAGGATGAATGAATAGGAGGAGAAAAGGATAGGGCATGCAATTGCAGAGATCCTAATTTTATTTCTATTTCACGAATTAACGCATTATGAAAATAACTGATGAAAAAAATTATAAAGATTGTCATGAATGAGCTCTTTTGGTTTATGGAAAATAATCATGACAAACTAAAAGTAGCAGAAATATCATTGGTACATATTATTATAGTAACACAAGAAGTACATGGGAAAATAAGAAATCTTAGAGTAGTTGGAGAATAGATACCTGCAAGCAATTCTTTCCTAGGGTACTAGGTCATAAAAGAAAGGTGATGTCAATGAGCTAATTAGATAAAACACATTATCACTAAAAAAAATCAAAATCTCTCTCTTTTTCTTTGTTTAATGAATTTCACTAAAAGTTCATGATTTAGCATGTAAGAAAAACCCAAACTCATCATAAAAGCCTCCTAAAACCACACATCCTTTCAGCAAAGGTACAACATCATGACACTGCTTCTAAGCAAATTTTGAAGCTGGATGGGAATAATAACCTGGTTAGTATGTCAAAATCTTGAAACCATTCAGATTTTAGGTATTGGAGACAAATGAAATATTTTTAAATATTTTTTTTTACTTTTTTCTTTCTTTCTTTTTTTTTTTTTTTTAGGGCTGTACCTGTGGCATATAGAAGTTCCCAGGCTAGGGTCAAATCAGATCTGCAGCTGCCAGCCTGTACCACAGCCACTGCAAAAAACAAGTAAACAAAGCAAACAACACAAATCCCCAAAACACATGCACAAAAAAATCAAAGGAATAATGTTCATGAATACCTAAATATTATTTACAGGGATAGGGGTTTGACCTAGTCCATCCAGGCTACTATAATAAAATGTCACAGACGGGAAGCTTATCAACAACAGAAATTTATTTCCCCTAGTCCTGGAGACTAGAAGTCCAAGATTAGGGTGCCAATCTGGTCTGGTGAGGGTCCCTGTCCTGGTAGCAAATTTCTTGTATTTTCACATGGTAAAAGAGTCTAGGGCAATCTCTCAGGTCTTTTGTATAAGGTTATTAATCTCATTTATGAGGGCAGAGTCCTAATGACCTAATAATTTCAAAGGTTTTACCTCCTAATGTTATTATGTTGGGCATTAGGATTTTAATATGTAGGTTTGAGGGTGACCATAGCAGGACTGATTCTTGAAAATCAAAGTCCTAAAGGAAAGCATATGAATTGGAAAGAAGGGATAATATATGTGACACAACAAAAATGCAGTTTTAGCAGACACAACAATAATGACAGTGAAGAATGTCTGAACCCATTCTTGATTGTCATCACTAGGGGTACACAGGTGCTACTGGCATCTCGTGGGTAGAGGCCAGGGATGCAGCTAACACCCTACAGTCCACAGGACACAGCCTCCACAACAACACCAAAATTCTATAGTCTCACATGTCTACAATGAATGTTGAGAAAACTCACTTTAGAAGAATAAAAGCAAGTCATGGAGGGTGACCTATTTTGTTGTTTGGGGAGGCATTCCTACTATGGGAAATGTTGCTTTATTATTAAGAGTTTCCTTACACACTTTGAAAGCAAACTTATGGTTACCAAAGGGGTCAGGTCGGAGTGAGCAGGAGAAGATGGACAGGGGGTTTGGGATTGGCACATGTACACTTAGGTATATTGTACAACTGGCCAGGTGGGACCTGCTGTATAGCACAGGAAACTCTATCCAATATTCTGTGATAATCTATATGGGAAAATCTGAAAATTCTTGTACAGCAGAAATTATCACAAGAGTGTAAATCAACTATACTTCAAAAAAACTTTAAAAAATGAAAAAAAGGAAAAGTATAACCCTCAGGTTGGAATAAAAAAAAAAAAGCAAAAAACCTGTCTATGAAATTGTTCTATAAACGGAAGAAGAAAAGTAAAAGGATCTCCTTGGATAAAGTAATTTTTTTCTTATGTGAAATCTTTCAAGGCCACAAACCTCACTCACACAGCCTCTAAAACAGTTTTAGAAACTGCCTTAATGAAATGCAGACTAGAAATCGTATAGGTAGATTTAAGAGATTTTTCTGTCTAGAGGAAAAGGTGTTTTATACGTTAAGGCATTTCTAGTGCTATGAAAACCATACAAAGAGGCAGTTCTGGGAACCATCCCTACACTTTCAGTTGAGAGTAATAACTATGTATGTGCTGAATACTTGGTCACCAGTGGCTTGATATTAATGACTGCAGGGTAGCTTTATTTGTGGGCATGAACCATTGCAGAGTAGGTTCTCCTCCTCAGTTTAATCAGCTCCTGAAATGCATTACACTTAATGGGGGAAAGACAAATTCCCAAGTCTTATTTTAACAATATAAGTGATTTTGCATTCCTGGTATGCTATTAAGTGAGTTAATGCTGCTTAGAGGTACTGCAGAGAATTCTTGTGCATTGGTTTCTGGTAGGAAGTTCCACTGATATTATATATCACTATGACCAGTGTTAGAAGGACACTGAATTTAAATTCTGAACTGAAATTGAGAAAATGGCATATAACATATAAAAGAGAAACAAAGAAAATTAAATATGTCTATAGGAAGCAAGATGATTTTTAGTATATAAGCGCAAAAGTCAAAATGTGAAACTGATTTGGAGCAGCTAAAAAGAACTTAATTGTTTATAGGAGGTAACAGAGAAAGACCTTCTCTGAGTTATAAATATAATAAATACATTACAAATTAAGAGCAGGGCCATTCTCAAATAAAAATAGAAAAAAATGTAACAAATTTTGGTGTTGAGTTAGTTAAAACGAAAACAATAAATCCTTTAAAGGACACACATGCACACATTGCAAATATATACTATATGTTACACTCTTTCTGTATATATAAATATAAATGTATACATATATATACATATACATATATATATATATATTTCCCCTGAGAAAAAGTTGTATGTTTTCATTCTTCTTCAAAGACAGCAAATTTTAATATACGCATATTTGAACTATAAACACCTCAAGTACCAAATTATTTTCCAATAATACATACCATTCAAATGATACATTCCCCTTTAGTGCACTCAACTTTCATCATCCTCTTCTCATAACTCTAGTTTATTCCTTGCTTATCAAAATGTACCATATGAGACTCATAGAACATGAAGTCAAGAAAAATTACAACAGTGAGTATAGCATGTGAAATAAAAGAAAACACTTCTGTGGCAATGTGGGAATGAAGTCCAATCATTTTTCTGTTATCAAGTAGAGTTTAAAAGTCTACATAATGTTGATAATAGCAAGATTATAACATTATAGCAGAGTAGCTAATATTAGTCATCCTGTTTTTAAACATCAAAAGCTCCTTAAACTAATCATTATGGTGTCAGTTCTAATAAAGATTATTGTAGTTATCAAGTTATGCAAAGTTTATCAAATCAGACATGTCCTCAATCTATTTCATCAATATGGAGAGAAGAACACAGATTGTTTTCAACCTGGAGTTTTTCATATAGCATTATTCTTTTAACAAAAACATTAAAATCCAAACACAATATGTTGGAATCTATAGAAGACATATCTTTGTTTTTGCAAATTTGAAAAGAAAAGGCCAACATAATCCAAAATGATGGTGCTCCTAAGATGCTGCCATAGAGTCTTGATCCATCATCAATGTCAAAGTCTTTTCCAAGATAGTTTATCAGTTATCTCTTCATCCTTGTTCTGTAAATGTTCAATTGAACAAAAGACATTTTGCCAATTCTACAAAGCCTGCAACAAAAAGTGATGCCAAAGGGAAAACATCAGACCAAAAAAAAAAAAAAAACAAAAAAAAAAATCACTGTTTGGATAGAAATCCTGAGGATGTCTATTTAAAACACTTGTACCCACACCAGATATACAAGGTTAACAAATTTATTCACTTAAGAAATTTCAAATTCTGGACTATAATAATTCAAAGCAAGGTTTTTATCTTCATTTGACACTGGATATAGCATATGGGGAAAAGAAAAGCTGGAATCATTTTTCAGTGTTCTTAGTTCTTCATACTCATTTGTTTCTCAAATCAATAAAGCTGCTGTATTATGAAATGAATCAAAGATTAAAATAGCAGAAGAAAAGGCAGCTGTGCTTGCAGAAGGAACCAGTGTGATTCAGAAGATTTGGGATGAAGAAATTCATGTAGATTTTTGAGTGGCAGTTCCAGAAAGATTAATTCATTAAAGAATGCCAGCGATTAATCCATTAAAGAAGAAATGGAAAAATAAAAGATTTTCAAGGATTATTTGGAACTCCATCAGTCATTATAGCTCCAAATACTTGAATTACTTAAAACTGGTCATAAAATTAAGGTAGATGAAGAGAGAACTTTCTAGAGACCATAACAGCAACATTGGACCAAATGATCAGATAGCTGGAAAGTGCAAACAGTTTTTAATGACGTTCATAGGACAGACCTCTGAGTTGGGGATCCTCTGTGGTATAAGCTTTTCTTTATAATTCAATTAAAGGCTTGTTACTGAAGATGGAGTCTTTTTTGCCTAAACAAGCAAAAGCCAAAAAAAAAGTAAAAAAGATATTACATAAAATTGTTGGATTATAAAATTACTTTCAGTGGATTAAGGAGCAAGAGAGAAAAATGATAAAATAATAAAAATAATAATTTCTATATTTGGTGTCTTGTTATCTCTTGATCATCATATTTGAAAGTGAATTTTAATACCCAAAATAAAACATTACAAATGCAAAAATATGAAAATAAAATTTTCTGTGTCCGAACCTTACAAAAAAGTCATGATGGTAAAAAGCAACTTCATGTAAATACTTGTTTTGTTCATCTTTGGAAACTGTGAGAAAAAAATACCATATAAACACATGAAGCCCTTGCAGAATCTGTATGCATTTAAATTTTAATTCCCATTTTCTATTGAGGAGCCATAAAATTATGCCCTGCAAGATAACTTAGTCCTTCCAATAACTGCCCAGATTAAACTTTGTCTTATCCTCACATGTCACCATGTACCATTTGTGTATAATTTACCATATATAACTTTTTACCGGTATCAGTGTTTTGCAAGCAGTGAGTTTGTACTGTCATTTTTAGTTTTCAGTAAATAATTTTGAGAAAAAGGGTTAATTTGTTTCCAAATAAGATTTAGGAGCCAGAGTCAAGAGGTTGCAACATAGCAATTTATTGTTAACATCACAAACTGGGTCACCACGCTGTACAGTAGAAAATTGACAGAACACTATAAATCAGCTATAATGGAAAAAATAAAAATCTTTAAAAAAACCACACATTTCTGGGAAAATTCAGCATCACTTGTTATATTCTATTTGTATTGGAATTTAAACCACATCTTTCTAATGCTCACCATTGATAATTATCAGAGAAATGCAAATCAAAACTACTGAGGTTCCACCTCACATTGGTCTTTATGGCTATGACTAAAAAAATCTACGAATAACAAATACTGGAGGGTGTGTGGAGGAAAGGGAACCTTCCTACCCTGTTAGTTAAAATGTAAATTGGTGAATCCACTAGGGTGGCTAGTATGGAGGTTCCTCAAAAAGTGAAAAATAGAGCTACCATATGATCCAGCAATCCCCGACCAGGGCATATATCCAGACAAAACTATAACTTGAAAATATACTGCACTATGATGTTCATAGCAGCATGGTTTACAATAGCCAAGACATGGAAACAACCTAATGTCCAGAGAAAGATGGATTAAGAGGATGTGATACAACAAAAACAAGAAATAAAAAATAGATAAATGAATAAAAAGAAGATGTGATGCATATACACAATGGAACACTACTCAGCCATTAAAAAGAGTGAAATACATATTATTATATGAGCAGAAGGTAATACAAATTTTCAGCAAGATTAAATAATTTGGCCTCTGTCATAGGTCTGCTTTGACTCCCAGTGATACTCTCTTTCTACAAACTTATAAATGGCATGAACTTAAGTAGCTTGAAGGCTGGAGGTTGAAATCATATGTAGACTCATGTACTCAGGTATCTGGAGGTTTCTTTTGACTCTTTTCTAATGTCTCTTTAAAAATTGGCTAGATTGGATAAGCAATGAGATCCTGCTGTGCAGTACTGGAAACTGTATCTAGTCACTTATGATGGAGCACGATAATGTGAGAAAAAAGAATCTATATATGTACGTGTAACTGGGTCATCATGCTATACAGTAAAAAACTGACAGAACACTGTAAACCAGCTATGATGAAAACAAAACGTATTATATTAAAAAAAAAAACAGTGAAATAATGCCATTTACAACAACATGGATGGACCTAGAGATTCTTATACTAAGTAAAGTAAGAAAGATAAACACCATATAATATCACTTATATGTGGAATCTAAAATATGGCACAAATGAATATATTTATAAAACAGAATCAGACTCATAGGTATAGAGAACAGACTTGTGGTTGCCAAGGGGATGGTGGGGGAGGGATGTATTGGGAGTTTAGGATTAGTAGATGCAAGGTATAAAATATAGAGTGGGTAAACAACTCTAGTCCTACTGTGAAGTACAGGGAACTCTACCCAATATCCTGTGATAAAGTAGAAGAAAAAAGAACATTAAAAAGAATATATTTATGTATATCTGGATCACTTTGCTGTACAGCAGAAATTAATACAACAGTGGAAATCAACTATACTTCAATAAAATACTATAAGCTAAAAATAAATAAAATACATCTTTTTAGAAATAATCTCTCTCTCTCTTTTTTTTTTTTGTCTTTTCAGGGCTGTATTTGCAGCATATGGGGGTTCACAGGCTACAAGTCAAATCAGGGCTGTAGCCACGGCCTGCACCACAGCCACAGCAACACAGAATCTGAGCAGTGTCTGCAAACTACACCACAGCTCATGGCAAGGACAGATCCTTAAACTGAGGAGACCTGCTCGTCAACTCAGGTCCCAGTGAGTGGTGCCACAGATTTAAGAAAGAAGAGACAAAGAAATAGGGTGGGGATCAGGGGGCTATCACCTTCGAGAGGCAATAGCAACCCTCTGAGCCAAGTCATGATTTTTATTTGCTATTTTCCACTTCCTTGTATGTACAGAATCACACATATCATTTGCAATGTTGCTGATCAAGGCTACAGATATGCCAGGCACAGACCCTTTGTATTCATAGATGCTATAAATGATTAACCCTCCAGAGAAAGATTATACTGTTTATGCTTAAGGCTATTACGCCCTTTTCTCCAACTTCCTTAGGGTTCTGGTCATGAGAACAAGAATGTCAATAGCTTTCCATTGAGGACATCTGGAGTATTTGGCAACTTGCTTTCAAGCAACTACTCTTACGATGTACATTTCCTGTCTCACTCCCTTTCCCCCAGGGGTCTAGGAAAGACTGATATATACTTTGCAAGCCTAGATTAGTGTCATTCTTCAAGCGCCATCTAGTTTCTTTGATTCACTATGGCCTGTATACATGCATATCTGGCAAGTCTCCAACATCAAACCCATAACCTCATGGTTACTAGTCAGATTTATTTCTGCTGTGCCACAATGGGAACTCCTAATCTCTTAATTTTATGTCTCTGCACCATGTTTGATTTAAAAAACAAAACAAAACACAAAAACCTGTTAATATCTTACATCTTAGTCTGCCTTGGCTTTGATAACAAAATACCATAGACTAAGAAGCTTAAACTGTAGAAATTTATTTCTGAACAGTTTTGGATGCTAGAAATCTGAAATCAGGGTGCCAGTATAATTGGGTTCTGGTGAGATCACTCTCTCTGACTTGCAGGTGGCCACTTTCTTGGTGTTTTCTCCAGAAGAGGAAAAAAAAAAATCTCTCTCTCTCCCCTCTTCATATGAAGACATCAATCCTATTAGAATAGGACATTACCTTTGTGACCTCAATTAACCTTGATTACTCTTAGAAACCCTACGTCCAAACATAGTCATACTGAGGATTAGGGATTCACCACGAATTAGGAAGGAAGATAATTCAGTCTATGGCATCTTCACAATAGAAAACAGATTTTGCAAAATAATAGAAATCACAATTTTATTTAATTTTATAAATCCCCAGAGATGCCTCATTTACTTTATACTGTTGACTGAAAAAAAGTCACAGCTTTTTTGTTGAATAAAATTCAGGACTTAAACCCAGAATGCAATTTTATCTCTGAGGGGTGGTTCTGAAAAGGTAAGAGAGGAGCCAAGATACATAGCAGTTTTTGCAACAAATACCAGGTAGTAGAACTTCAAAAGGTTACTCAGTTAAAGAAATCCAGATATCTCAAGTTAGTGAATTTAGGACTTTTCTGTGTATGGGAAGATGCAAAATGTGGGATCCTTGAAATTATTCCTTTGATATGCACTTTAGCTCTCTAGGACTAGTATCACCCTTTTTTTTCAGTCTTGAATCCCCTCAGGGGGACAGTTGAGGGTGGCTGCACTGGCTTAAGGCTTGGCAGTGAGCAGCCCCTTTGACTTCATCTTGTGTTCGTTCTCTCGGGGCTCACCATCCTGGTGGCTGTGGTGGCTTGATGGCTGCAGCATTCTTTGTTTACTGATAGAGCTGGCAACATTTTTCATTCATAATATTTATTTATCTAAGGTTTTATGTGTCTATTTATTGTTTTATCTCAAGGTTAGTTAGGACAGGAAATTGTTATGAAATAGTGAGTAAGAAATTCTCACTGTAAAATCCTACAAGACAATTTTCTCAGAAATGACAATAGCATCAAGCTTATTAATTGCTTTAGTTTTTTCTTTTATTCTCACTTCCTTTAATCATTAAGAAAATGACTGAAATCTATACTTTAATAGAAAAGTTTGTCTTTCTTTTTTTTTTTTCTTTATTGGCCACCCTGTAGCACGTGGAGTTCCCAGGCCAGGGATCAGATCTGAGCCTCTGTTGCGACCCTATACTACAGCTGTGGCAACTCCAGATTCTTTAACCCACTGGGCAGTGTAGGGGAATCAAGCCCCCATCCTGGTTTTTCAGAGGCGCCTCATGTTGTACCACAGCAGGAACTCTTGACTTTTTTTTTTTTTTTTAAAATGACTTCTCTGTGAAGTTCTCTGTGAAATGAATTAAAAAGCAAAAGAAAAAATATCAAAAAATAACAAAATATATAGAGAATTCTTAAAATAAATATAAAATTCTGTTCCTGTAGCAGGTTTTATTAATAAGGTCCCATATGGAAGGGAGGCAAGAAAAAAAATGCCTTGTTCTAAAAATCTTAACTTTGTGAAAGCTCAGTGAGATCAGACCATCACTAACTCAGGCAACACTAATGAAAATAATTTTGTATGCAATCAAGTTAATTACTCACTCTGAAATGAGAATAAACAGAAGCAAAACAATGCTTGTTGTCAAGTACCTTTTAGCAACATTTGTCCAACCAGAGTCCTGGCACTCTATTTATTGCCATTTTGCAATTTGCAATAAGGGACTGGAACTCCTCCTAATTTTTATCTATCCTACCCACATGCCTCAGTGGCAAACAGAGATTCACCAGCCAAAACGTACATTGAGTCCAGGATTGGGATAAAAATTAGATTATTTTACTTCTTAGTTCATGCAGTGTTATTATTTCTAAACAAATTCTTATTATTCTCTTAACTATTTATACACAAAAATTGTAGAAATAATTTAAATTGAGAAATAATTAGAAAAATAAACAGGCAATGCCCCTAATCTAAAAAAGTAAACATTTTATTATTTTCTTAATCTGGTCTTTTTCTAAGCACATATTTATTTTTAGCTATGGTAAAATGTTATATTGATATATGAATGCTAATTTCTCATTATAGTTCAATAACATTTGCGATGTTATTTTAATTTTGATCTTTCTGTTCATTATCATATTAACACTTGCTTAATATTAAACAATTCATTAGGTAACCTCAGTCAGTTGTGTTGTGGCAGATTAATTTTTGAGTTTATTGCTTAATTTAGCAAGGATTTTACATCTACTAATATAAGAGAACTTATTATTTTTCTTTTTCTTTTTGTTCTGATTTGTGGAGCTTTGTGAGACTTGAAATACTAACACATACCAGTCATTTAGATGAATGGCCGGCTTTCCAACCCTTTAAACATAATTATAAACAATTTTTATATCAATAAATCTATCTTTACGTTGCTGTGGCTCTGGCGTAGGCCGGTGGCTACAGCTCCGATTCAACCCCTAGCCTGGGAACCTCCATATGCCGTGGGAGCGGCCCAAGAAATAGCAACAACAACAACAACAACAACAACAACAAAAAGACAAAAGACAAAAGACAAAAATAAATAAGTAAATAAAAAAATCTATCTTTAAAAAATATTCCATGTCTTTAGTCTAAAGCAAATTTAGATCATATTACATAATATTTGTTTTATTGTTTTCTTGTACAAAATACCTGCCCACATGGAATACACTGAAACACTATTAGTACCACTCTGTAACCATGTGTCCATGGTGTTTTAAGGGCAGTTTGCATTAATTAATAAAAGCAGTGAAATTGAGGACATACACTGTAAAATATAAAACAAATCCAGACTTAGATAAATAGACTTTATCCAAAAGGAAACATTGCAAGGGGGAGAGGAGGCCTATTGCAATAAGGTGATGAGACTGTTAGAAGACGGAGAACATTCAGATCAGAAGGTCTGCAAGCCTCTTAAAAGTCAGGAAGAAAAGAATTTCTTCTTATAAAGAGGAGAAACCAGATCTAGAAGGAATTAGAGGTGGAGGAGTGGGATGAGCCAATGGCATAATCAGACAGTAAAGCATGGAAGTTTTGTGGATTTTTTTCTTGAAGTCAGTAGATTCTAGAAAGGCATTTTTCTGGAGGGATTGTTCTTCAATGTTTGCTTATCCTTTCTCTGTCTTTGTTTTTTTGTTTGTTTGTTTGTTTTTGTTTTTTGCTTTTTTGCTTTTTAGGGCCACTTGTGTGGGATATGGAAGTTCCCAAATTCACAGACTAGGAGTCGAATGGGAGCTGCCGCTGCTAGCCTACACCACAGCCAGGGCAACACAGGATCCCTAATCCACCAGGCGAGGTCAGGGATTGAACCTGTGTCTTCATGAAAACTAGTAGGGTTTGTTACTGCTGAGCCACAATGGGAACTTCCATATTTGCTTATTCTTAAATTATAGTCAAAGTTCAGGGGCCTGTAAGGAACCAGAAAATCAGAACTAAAGTTTAACAAGTCAGTTTAGCAAGTGTGTTGCACAGATCGATCAGCGAGTACAAATAGTTTAGCAAATCATTCTGAGGCCCCCAAAAAAAGGGCAGGGGGGAATTTGGAGCCTCTGCACCTGATCTCTTTTTAAAATTTTTTTTATTATAGTTGATTTACCATCATTTGTCAATTTCTGCTGCACAATAAAGTGACTCAGCCTGATCCTGTCATAGATAAACTAGGTGCCATCCACAAGTTTCATCTAAGTCACATATGGAAGCATGTGATATTTTGTATTAGCCATTTCCTGGAACACAAAAGGGGATTCCATAACCTTGGTGGTTTTCCAAGAGCAGAGGGCTCAGGGAAAACTTAACATTATTGGCATGAGTTTTCCACAAGGATCTTTAGAAGCCTGTGACTTTCAGGTGGGAACAAAGTGACCTACATGCCTACATGACCTATAACCTTTGAGAAATTTCCTCTTGAGACTTCATTCTGAGCTCTTGGTTTTAAGGTGTTCTGGGCATATCTCAGTGGTTTGTTATTTAAGAGAGAAAATACATGCTGGTACAGACCTTATAAGGACACTCAGACCTGGTCCAGGCCTTTCTGGACTCTCTTCCTGTGACTACATGTGGCTCTGATGTGTATTCTTTATTTTAATGCTGTTCTTGTATCCTTGAACTGCAAGAAACCATAGACTGGTAAGCCCTGACATTTTGGATCCTGTGAGTTTCCTAGAGCAACTGAACTTTGTCCATCTCTTGATTCTTGGAGTATTTGTCTTTTTCACAACTGTGATTAGGCACCATAGAAACACATTTGTTTTCACTGCTTTCACTGTGAACTTTATGTAGCAATAATGCTTTCCTCTCCACAAAAACTCTTCTTGCTATTCCACTATCTTCCTTTGCAAGACTATCTATTCTCACCATATAGATATACTAGGACAAAAGAATTAAAAAAAAATTTCGAAGGCCGGAAATTCAGAAATTCAGTGGTGAAGGGTGATGGAATCCTTATAAAATATGTGGGAGACACCATAGCAAATTTCTCCATGGGATGGAAGATCACCAGTATCTTTGGTCATTGTCCATAGAGTCTGGCTTTATCTTTGTGTGGAATGGCCACTTGCAACAGAGCAAAAGCAAGGCTTTTCACAGGCCACTGCATGTATTCAATACCATCAATTCATGAGCTAGTATGAAAATACATATTGGCTTCCCACTTATCTTTCTGCACAGGCCTCTCTGCCTGTCTGGCCATTTCATCTAACAAAGTGTCACTGAGGCGTCATTGGGAAAGTCTATGAGGAGTATCCAGACTCCTTCCTTTGCAGATACTACCTCTTGTGTAACTGGTGATGGAGGGAAGGATGGATTACAGAAGACCTTGCCTTTGTTTGCTAAGGTTTCTGTAACAAAATACCACCAGCTAGGTGGCCCAGATGGCAAAATTTACTTCATTACTGTTCTGAAGGCTGGAAGTTCAAGATCAACTGTCAGCAAATTTGATTTCCTCTGAGGCTTCTCTCCTTGCCTTGCAGACGGCTGCCTTCTTGCTGCCTCTTGGTCTCCATGTGTGCATCCCTCATTTCTCCGATTTTTTGTTTATCTATTTATTTTCCTTTTTTTTTAGGTAGGGCCATACCTGCAGCATATGGAGGTTCCCAGGCTAGGGATCAAATCATAGGTATAGCTACCAGCCTACACCACACATCACAGCAACATGGGATCTGAGCCGTGTCTGTGACCTACACCACAGCTCATGGCAACGCTGGATCCTTAACCCACTGAGCAAGGTCAGGGATCAACCCTGCATCCTTGTGGACACTATTCAGATTCATTTCCACTGAGCCACGATGGGAACTCATTTTATTTTTAATTTATCCCATTATTACTTTTATGCTATATGTTTATTTTATAGATGTATAGTTGATTTACAGTGCACTGGTATTTTTAGGTATACAGCAAAGAGACTCAGTTTTACACATAAATGCATACATATATATATCTACACATGGATATATATATACACATATATATCTCTATATATTCTTTTTCAAATTATTTTCTATTGTAAGTTATACAAGATTTTTGAATATAGGTCCCTGTTCTGTACAGTAAGGCCTTGTTATTTATCTACTTTATATAAAGTAGTGTGTATCTGTTAATCCCAACTTATACCTCCCTCCTTTTTTAATTTTCCCTTCTTATAAGGAGAGCAATCAGCATGGATTAAGGCCCTCTCCACTCAGGAGCATCATTATAATTAATTACCTCATTAAGGTACCTATCTCTGAATAGAGTCACACTTTGAGGTATCGGGAGGTTAAGACTTCAACATAAAAATTTAGGGGAACACAATTCAGCCCATAATTGACCCCAACATCTCCTCAGGGTATTTCCAACTGGAAGCAGCAAAAATATCTCACATTTTCCAGTTTAGGAAAAGCATCCATTTTTATTTTTTTACATGTGATATTTTCTGATTATTTCCATACTCTGATGATTGTTTATCAGAATGGAAGAGTAGGACTATTGTTACTTGATGATCAACAGTCATTAGTCTGGAGTCAAGGGCACAGCGGGGTCTTTCTTCGCTCTTACTCCGATTCAATCTCAGTCTTAAGCAGGCACTCTGCCTGGGGTCTTGCGTGCAGAACCTTATCAAAGATCCTGCTCTGCTCCCAGTTACAGGTCAATGCACAGGACATGTTCCTGTTCTCCCGCGCGTGTAGAAGCATTTTACCTTGCTTTGTTTTGTTTGTCTGCTTCCTTCCTCTAGTTACAATAGGTTTTCACCAGTAGCCTAAACGTGGCAATCCTACTTGCCCTTCACCTAGCATTTTAAAGATTTTCTTCCATAGAAGAGTTAGAGGGGAAGGATCCAGGATCCAGTTAACTTTTTGTCTTCCTTACCGCAGTATCTCTCCTAAGCTACCACTGATTCTTAGTCTGACTCTAGTCTTTTTGGGGGGGTGCATTGATGAAACCAATGAAAAAGAATTTGGGAATGAGAGCAAATATTCCTTGCAGGTTTAGTTTTCAGAGGTTCATATTTTCTTGCTGCTCCAATTTTAACTTTAGTAATTTATTTAAAAATTCAGCTGTGAATTCTTTTTATCAATGCTCAGTGCAAGCAAGTGCTCTTCTGTTATTTATTTTAGAGTAACTTATCTTTGCCTATATTTATGGTTAATTGTCTGCCCTGCAACTTCATCTTTCTGATGGACTCAAAAACTGTTATGAATATGCAGATTCCCCTTGCTTTTTTTGGTTGTAGTTTTGTAAGGAAAGGAGAGAGATTCTTTCTAGGTCATTACATCCTCAAAGTCCAATTCATATATTCTTCTCTTTTTTATTTAATGGATAGACTTTATTTTAGAGCAGTTTGTGTTTAGAGAAAATTTGGAGGAAAATTCAAAGAATACCTATATACCACACACCCACCCATCACACAGTTTTCCCTATTATTATTAACATTTTGCCTTATTCTGGTTTGTTAAAATTGATGAATCAATATTGATACATTATTATTAAATAAAGTTCATAGTTTACATTAGGATACACTCTGTATTCTATGTATTTTAACAGATGCTTATTGACATATATCCATTATTATAGTATCATACTCAATATTTCACTGCCCTAAGAATCTCCTATGTTCCACCTGTTCTTCCCTCCATGAACTCCCCCCATCAATGAACTCCTAGCAACTACCGATTATTCTACCTTCTTCATAGCTTTGCCTTTTCCAAAATGTTATAGAGTTGGAATTACACAGTATGTAACCTTTTCAGATTGGTGTCTTTCACTTAGCACCATGTACTTGAGCTTCTTCCCTATCTTTTACAGTTGCTCCATGTATCACTGTTTGCTTATCCATTTGCCTATTGAAGGGCATCTTGGTTGCTTCCAAGTTTTGGCAATTATGTATAAAACTTCTGTAAATGTCCATTTTGCAGGTGTTTGTGTGTACATATACTTTCAATTTCTTTGAATGAATGCCAAGGTGTGCAATTGCTGGATCATACAGCAAGCATATGTTTAATTTTGTTAGAAACTGCTCAAGTGTCTTCCAAAGCATATGAATTAGTAATGATTAATGGAAATTTTGGTTATCTCACATCTACACAAGCATTTGGTGTTTTCAGTGTTTTGGATTTTAGCCACCCTGCTACATAGGTAGTGCTATATTATTAATGTTTTTTATTTGAAATTCCCTATTGATATATGATGTGAGCACTCTTCATGGCTTCTTTTTTTTTTTGTCTTTTTAGGACTGTTCTTATTTTTATTTGCTATTTCATATATATTCTTTGGTGGGGTGTTCAGATTTTTGGATGTGTGTTTGTTCAGACTTTTTATTTGGGTCATTGGTTTTCTTATCATTGAATTTTAACAGTTCTTGGTATACTTGGATATTAGTTCTTATTCAGTAAAATATTTCACAGATAGGTTTTTACAATCTCTGCTTTTTCTTTTTTCTTTTGTCTTTTCTAGAGCTGCACCTGCGGCATATGGAGGTTCCCAGGCTAGGGGTCTAATCGGAGCTATAGCCGCCAGCCTACACCAGAGCCACAGCAATGAAGGATTGAAGCCGTGTCTGTGACCTACACCACAGCTCACGGCAACTCCAGGTCCTTAACCCACTGAGGAAGGCCAGGGATCGAACCCGCAACCTCATGGTTCCACGTTAACCACTGTGCCACAATGGGAACTCCAGCTTTTTCTTCTTAAATGAAAAGAAATACTTCTTAAGTAAATACTTAATAGTGTCTTTCAGGAGTTCTTGCTGTGACACAGAGGGTTAAGGATCTGGTGTTGTCTCCTCAGTGGTTTGAGTCACTGCTGAGGCATGGGTTTGATGCTCAGCCCAGTACAGTGGGTTAGGGATCCTGCATTGCCACAGCTGTTTCCTGACCTGGGGACTTCCAGGTGCCATGGATGAGGCAAAAAAATAAATAAATTAATAAATAAAAATGTCTTTCATAAAGCAGAATTTTTTTTTTAACGTTTAATGAGGTCCAACCTATTTTTTCTTTCATTGATTTTGCTTTTGGTGTTTTATCCAAAATCCATTACCAAACCCAAAGTCACCTAGATTTTCTCCCCAGTTATCTATTAGGAGTTTTATGATTTTTCAGGTGACACTTAGATTTAGAAACAATTTCGAGTTAATTTTGTGAAAGATATAAGGTCTGTGTATAGATTCATTTTTTTTGTATGTAGATATCCAGTTGCTCCAGCACCATTTGTTAAGAAGACAGTCTTTCTCTACTGAATTACCTTCACTACTTTTCAAAGATTTGTTGACTATTTCTTTGCAGTTCTATTTCTAGGGTCTCTATTCCTATGCACTATTCTACTCATCTGTTTGTTCACCAGTACTACATTCTCTTGATTTCTATAACTTGATAGCAGGTCATGAGGTCAGGTTGTGTCAGGCTTGATGACTTTGTCTTTTCCTTGAATGTTGTGTTGGCTGTTCAGAGTCTTTTGCCTCTCCATGTAAATTATTGAATAATTTTGTTGAAATCCACAAAATAAGTTAATGGAATTTTGATTAGGATTGCCTTAGATCTATAGAACAAGTTGGGGAAAACTAACATCTTAATGTTATTGAGTCTTCCCATCCATGAACCTGGAATATCTCTTTATTTAGTTCTTGGTGTGTTCCATCAGATTTTTGCTCATAGAGACTTCTTTTCAGGTTTCTACCTACATATTTTACTTTTTGAATGTGAATGCAAATGTATTGTTTTTAATTTCAAATTCTAATCCTTCATTGCTGGTATATAAGAAAGTGATTGACTTTTATATATTCACCTGGTCTCTTTCAACCATGCAATAATCACTTGTAAGTTCTAGGACTTATTTTGTTGATTTTTGTAATTTTCCACAAAAACAACCATGTCATGGGCAAACAAAGAGTTTTATTTCTTCCTTTCCAATATGTATACTTTTTAATTCCTTTGGTTCACCTGTTTTATTTTCTTCACCTATTCTTTTAAATTATTTATGATACTTCTTCCTCTATCAGGTAGTTTTTTATTCCCTCTTTTTTTTTCCTCACTAAATCTTGCAGTATTTCTAGGAAATTCCCCTGTGGTACAGCATTTTAAGGATCCTGCTGGGGTGCAGGTCACAACTGGGATGCAAAAAACCAAAGACAAAAACAAAAAACCCTGTGGTACTTCTATTCTAACATGAAGTTGCCGTTATCTGTGAATTTCCTTTCACTTTGTCTCAAAAACAGAATGTGATTTTTCTTCTTATGAACTCAATGCTTCATTATTTTAAGGTTCTGAAAAATCTGGAGATATTTATTACTTTACTTCCCTCCACATTACCTAGACAAATTATTTGATACAATACAGACAGACAGATATTGTTAGGTGAATAAAGGAAGAATTGAAACCTCTTTTGAATAAATGAATTTAAAGCAGAGTAGAAAATATCCTTTTAAAATAATTGAAGCAAATCAAGTCTTTAACTATATTCACTAAATTTCTTTAATCTTGATTTTTGCCTTAAGTATGTTAAGCAAAAATCGTTAAGAGAATATACAACCAAATGTGTAAGACATTTTAAAACATAATTTGCAGTTTAATATACATAATAAATTGAAACTAAATTAATCATATTCAACCACTTCTAGACAAAATTTTGCAAACTTCTGAGTCACATAAGCATTCCTTTGAGATTTTGCATAACATTATATAGTAGATAGTAAACTTAAATTATATAAATTAGCATACCATTAACTAGTTGGAATAAAGTAGACATTATTAAGCTTATATTTTGATAAATAAGAGAAATTTTCACAGTAATAAATTACTCAAACACATGGCCTGACCTTGTGTAGTTAGTAAAGCTATTTATCAGAGGCAAGCATTTGTACTAAAGCACTGGGCTCTGCCCCCAAGTGAAATCAGTTGTAAGTTTTTATAATTCTGTTCAATATGGTAGCTACAAAGTAAAATACAGAAGTAATTGTTTGTGGCTAGTGGCAAGAAAAATTAGTACTGACATCCAATCTCTGATACCTCAGAAATAAATTGAGACTTTGTTTCCAGATCACTGTGATAAAGTGAATATCACAAAGCAAATCACATAATTTCTTTGGTTTCCCAGTGCCTATAAAAGTTATGTCTACACTATACTATTGTCTATTGTGTTCAATAACACTGTGTCTAAAAATAAAATTTACATACCTTAATTAAAAATACTTTATTTCAAAAAAATGCTAATAATTTCTGAGCTTTCAGTAAGTCATAATCTTTTTGCTGCTGAAGAGTTTGCAATATTGTGAGAATTACCAAAATGTCCTACAGAGACACAAAGCAAGCAAATACTATTGAAAAAATGGTGCCAGTAGATTTGCCACAAAACTTTAATTTGTAAAAAAAAAAAAAAAAAAAATTCAGTATCTGCAAAGCACGATAAAATGAGGTATGCCTGTATCCAGTTTCCATAGATTAAATACTTCATGATTATTTTAAACTTATTTCAAGATTTTTGATGTATACATTCCATTGTTAGAATTTATAAGTTTGAACTACCACTGTCAGTGTAAAAAATGAATGATGCTATGCTGTAGTTGAAACAGAACGATTGGGAGTTCCTGTTGTGGTGCAGCAGAAGCAAATCTGACTAGTATCCATGAGGATGCGATTTCAGTCCCTGGCCTCATTCAGCAGGTTGGGGATCCAGAGTTGCCGTGAGCTGTGGTGTAGGTCACAGTGGCTGTGACATTTGCCAGCAGCTGTAGCTCCAGTTTGACTCCTAGCCTAGAAACTTCCATATGCTGTGGGTGCAGACCTAAAAATAAAAAAAAAAAAAAAATAGAGCAATTGTCTTGGAGACAAGTTAAATACCCATAAAGATTTTACAGTCCCTGGCACTGTACTACCATGTACATATAATAATGTAAGCATGTCATTAAGAAGAGTGGAATAATGCCATTTGCAGCAACATGGATGGACTTAGAGATTATTGTACTAAGAGAAATAAGTCAGGTAGAGAAAGACAAATGCTATATAATAAGATTTATCTGTGGTATCTAAAATATGAACTTACGTACAAAACAGAAACTGACTCACAGACATAGAGCACAGATTTGTGGTTGCCAAGAGAAAGGGGAAGGATGAGGGATGGATGGGTTGGGAGCTTGAGATTAGCACATGCAAACTATTACATATAGAAAGGGTAAACATCCAGGTCCTACTGTATAATATAGGGAATTATATCCCATAGCCTGTAATAAACTGTAATGGAAAATGATATGAAAAATAATATATATATTTATGTATAATTTAATCACTTTGCCGTTACAGCAGAAATTAACACATTCTAAATTAACTATACTTCGATTAAAAAAATTAAAAAATGGGTTTTCTTTTTATCTTTTGTCTTTTTTTGTTGTTGTTGTTGATGTTGTTGCTATTTCTTGGGCAGATCCCGCGGCATATGGAGGTTCCCAAGCTAGGGGTCCAATCGGAGCTGTAGCCGCCGGCCTACGCCAGAGCCACAGCAACGTGGGATCCGAGCCGCGTCTGCGACCTACACCACAGCTCATGGCAACGCCGGATCGTTAACCCACTGAGCAAGGGCAGGGACCGAACCCACAACCTCATGGTTCCTAGTCGGATTCGTTAACCACTGCGCCATGACGGGAACTCTGGGTTTTCTTTTTAATATGTCACATTTTTCTTTACCTTTAAGGTCTCTCGTGAAGTTTTAAATCCCGGTTATTCTTCGACAGGACAAGAACATTATGCCAGAAGGGATCAGGCACTCTCACTATGCTTACTAGAAAGAAAGACTCTCCTGCACTGCATGCCCATTATCTATAGATAGAGTTACTGTCAGCAAATGCTCACTAAAATGAAAATATTTCCTGAATTCATGTTGTGCTGTTTTCTCTTCTCCCCAGTGCCTTTCTTCCTCAGAGAATTATAAGTATCAGAATCTCTCCCTTTTATAATAATGCTTTAGAACTCACAAAGAGAACATATTGTCTGCCCCTCTGTGGGGAGTCATTTATCTCCTCCAAAGCTTATTTTTATTATTTTGTTGTAAATACCAAGGTTTGGTTGCATGGAACCCATTCAGTTATCAGGGTCGGAAGCAATTGCTTCCTCATCTTTAGCACATTTCTTTCCTATGTGCTGACTACCTTATAAATGCTACAGTCCATGTTTTATGGCTTTGCTACCAATCCATTGAGAGAAAACCATTCTTCATTCAAATGCATACCACAAACATAAAAAGTATTTTACTGACAATGCTTCAATTACCTGAACTGGAAAGAAGGGAAATTGGGTGGTCCCTGCACTTCTTGAAACCTCACTTTCCCAGCATTGAGAGGAGGGTTACCCTGATTATCACTAACATTAAGGGATGGAGAAGGCTCCCACCTGGTGATACACTTAGGGCACTGGAACAGTCTGTAGTCCAAGAGCAAGTCTTAAAACCCACAGGAGTCTTCTCATGTTAGGCAAAGCTGCTTGCTTAGTTAAAATTTCCTATAAGCATGCTGGGCTTGTCCAAGAAACCTTCTGGGCTCTCTCCCTCCTGTTCATATTTCAGAACTTGTTTGTTCAGACTTACCACTTTTTGTCTGTCCTCAGATTTCTCTCTCATCTCCATCTGTCATTCTTTTTACTACTTTTGTATTGATGATTCTGCTGGACTTCTGGAAGATTCTGAATCCACCCCTGGACATTCAGAGGGATCATCATTTTTCCAATGTTCTCTGATCTTGTAAATTTGTATTATCTCTTTACTATGTATCACTTCTTACAGTAAATCCGAAAAAGGAATGAAAACTCAGATATAGTTGGAACTGTCAGACACAATACTATCTTAAGCCTTTACACATCAAATACTTCTCTTTTACTAGCATACTCACAATTGTTAATTAGTTAATTTAGTTGATAAAATCAAATCCTTGCGGCAGACCAGTCTATCACCTTTCGCACTTTGCTCAAACATAATATGAGTAGACTTTTTAGATCATGATTTATTTTCTTCTCCTTTAAGCAATGGTTTTGGAGACTGAATTGTTACACAGTCCAGTCTGAAACCAACTTATCAATTGCCTAAAAATGAAGAGAAGAGGAGTTACTGTGGTGGCTCAGTGGTTAATGAACCCTACTAGTATAGTAATGAACCCTACTTGGGTTCGATCCCTGGCCTTGCTCAATGAGTTGGGGATCCAGCATTGCTGTGGACAGTGGTGCGGGACACAGATGCTGCACAGATTCCGAGTTGCTGTGGCTGTGGTGTAGGGCTGCAGCTACAGCTCTGATTTAACCCCTAGCCTGGGATCCTCCTCATGTCATGGGTGTGGCCCTAAAAAAAAAAGACAAAAAGAAAAAAGAAAAAAAAGGAGAAAAACTGATCAAAGATAATTCAAGTCACAGGAACACACAAGAGTAGTTGTTTTCTAAACATGTAGCATCCCATCTCTGCGGGCTGCTCTTCCATTTACCATTTACCATTATTCATTATGGGATACCCACAGATATCAGTTCATTTCCTCTTCTAACCAACTGCTGAAGGAGAAAATGAAGACGCGTTGACACCACAGTGCTTGTAGTCTTCGATCTGTGAGCTATCACAGAGTTATTTTTCTCTGACAGTAGAGAAACACCCCCTTATTCATACCCTTAGCTAAATCTCTGATCCCTAGACTACCTAGGAATCCCTAGAGTAAGCTTGTCTCCATGCCATTTGCTTTTTTCTTAGGATGCCAAAAAAAAAAAAATCATTTAGAGCATTGAATTCATTTTCAGTCTCGGCTGCTCCATGATATTCAAAAGTACTGTTACTGGAGTTCTTCAAAATGTCTTTTATGTGCTACAAGAACATGGCACTCTGCTACCAAGTCAGAAAATTGTTTGTTGTTGCTGGTGTTCTCTATAAGCTGCTTCTGAATTTCTTTATATCAGGTTGACATTTCAAAATGCAAAGGATGTTGGTGAGACTTTTCTGATTTTACTCTAGATGAAATTTTGATCTGTTTCATTGGTAATTTTATGAATTTAAGTACCTTAAAAAGGAAGAGTTTTGGACATATGAATTAACTCTGTACCTTCCCAGATGATATCCCAGTGAGTTCCATTTTTTATTGCAGAGTAATGTCAATGGAATGTGACTTCTTTTGTCTTAGAATGTAAACTTTCTAGAAATGGCAAGATTTTAGGTACAATCAGGAGCTATTTAACTTGTTCCCTTGAAATGGAAAGTTTTCTTAGGGGTTAGTTCTCTTTGACACTAAAGAAGAATACAGATTATGCTGGAAGGTAAGGCAAGATTTTTGTTAGATTTTTTTTTTTTTTCCCCCAAGATGGGATGGAAGAGACTGCTGTTGCAAAAAAGTACAGTCCAGCTACAACCAGAAGGTTTTGGAAACCCACATTTGATTTTTCCATCTTGTTAAGAAGTCTTCAGGTCACATATTAGTTTTCCCTTAACTGACACTTATAATGAACAAAAATGGTACTCAAGATGACCTGAAGAAGTAAAGCAATTCCGATGTTATATAAAAGAAAAACATATGAGACAACTGTTCATGGAGAAGCCTCTGTCCTGGCAGATGAAACCTAGAGAGACTGCTGCCTTCTGTGCTATGTTGGAAAGATAAATTATGAACCATGATTCTCAGGGGCATTTCCAGATGCTTCTTTAGAGACAAACACATCAGTCCAGGATTGGGTTCCCAACTAATACCTTTGAAGGACATCCAGCCTCACTTCTATTCCTCCTTTGTGTTGTCATTTTCCTAAGCAACACTCTGATTTTCATTGCTGGTTTTCTCCTTCCCTTTGCTCTATGACTTCACTAGAACAGTTAACAGGAACAGGAGTTCCCTAGTTCCCTGATGGCTCAGCTGGTTAAGGATCTAGCATTGTCACAGTATATGACATGGGTGGACTCTGTTCAATCCCTGGCCCAGGAAATTTTGTATGTTTCAGGGGCAGCCAATAAATAAATACATAAATAAAAGAGCCAGAATTCCTCTCGCGGGTGGCACAGTGGAAACCAATCCTACTAGGAACCTTAAAGTTGCAGGTTTGATCCCTGGCCTCATTCAGTGGGTTAAGGATCTCGCATTGCCATGAGCTGTAGCGTAGGTCGCAGGCACTGCTTGAATTGGGTGTTACTGTGTAGGCTGGCAGCAACAGCTCCGGATTAGACCCCTAGCCTGGGAACCTCCGTGTGCCATAGATGTGCCCCTAAAAGGACAAAAGACGAAAAAAAAAGCCAACCTTTATAGATACTTTTATTAAAAACATAAATGTCTTCCTCAGCTACGTGTGATAAAAAAATACACTAATACCAAGATAATTGTCAGAAAACCCAACTTTTCCATTAAGTGATATTTTTAAAAAAACATCAAATATCAATTTTTAAAAGAAGTTTGACCTTTCTGTGTGCACTCAGGTTACCTACTGAATAATTAATCAGTGATCATGAATATTTTTTGGTTTTTCAGCTCTAAGCCTATTACCAAAGTGCCAACTACTATTTCTCCCCATAAAAACGTGGACCTTCCCATGAAAAAAAACACAGCTATCCAATCAAGAAATGCCATGTGCCTTGTTAAGAGGACTTTAACTTTTTCCATATCTTTGTGTATTTATGTATGTGTGTGTATGTAAAATGGATTATTATTATTCATAATAGAGTTAAAATTGAAAAGACAAACATTTTTACATAATTGTAATTCATATTTATGTGAGGTTTTGAAATTAATGGAACATGTAAAGAAAAATAATTCAGGAGTTCCCGTCGTGGCGCAGTGGTTAATGAATCCGACTAGGAACCATGAGGTTGTGGGTTCGGTCCCTGCCCTTGCTCAGTGGGTTAACGATCCGGCGTTGCCGTGAGCTGTGGTGTTGCCCTGAGCTGTGGTGTAGGTTGCAGACGCGGCTCGGATCCCGCGTTGCTGTGGCTCTGGCGTAGGCCGGTGGCTACAGCTCCGATTCAACCCCTAGCCTGGGAACCTCCATATGCCGCGGGAGTGGCCCAAGAAATAGCAACAACAACAACAACAACAACAACAATAACAACAACAACAAAAAGACAAAAAAAATAAAAAAAGAAAAAAAAAGAAAAAAGAAATAAAAAAAGAAAAATAATTCATTAAAAATACCTTAAGGAGAAATAATCCTTTTGATTTTTTCTCATTTATTTATCCATTCTCTCTGTGTTTTCTCTAATCTCACTTCTGATCAAGCCAAATGTATTCTAAACATATAAATCCTATGTACTGATTACTCTTCTCAAATTTAATGACTGCATATACTGTATAAACCAATACATTTTTTCAGGCCCTCAGTTTTAGACTTTTTGAAGTTATTTTCATTGTAAAAATTATATTTGAAGGCAAATGACTAACAGCCACTCTGGAAATTAACATAATCATTTTGTGAGTGCATGAACTCAGTATGGAGCAATCCGACTCCTCCCTGGCTGATTTAAAATGTTAACCAAAATAATCCCAATCAAGTATTTAAATAAAAATTTGATTAAATATATCTGATTAAATTGGTAAATTTACATATGTAACATAACAATGTTAAATCTTATGCTAATATTCTTTAAACTGAAGATATGTTAGGAAAATTAAAGTGCCACGAGAAGGAATTATTTGCAATACTTAATGAAACATAATTCAATTTGAAAGTACTATGCTTTATAATGAAAATTAAGTAATCTATTGCACATCTTGCATTGGCAATCTTGCATTTCAATGAATTCCAAGGTAACCTGCTTTAGTGAGATGAATGCAAATTTTGTATTATGACAGCAATGATCATGATTTCGGCACTGTACTTTCCATTAGATGATTTCATCAAATTTCTCTATTTATTTATTTAGCTTTTTAGGGCCACAGGTATGGCCTATGGAAGTACCAAGAGTTCCCAGTGTAGGGGTCGAATCTGATCTGCAGCTGCCAGCCTATGCAACAGTCACAGCAAAGAAGGATCCTGAGCCACATCTGTGACCTACACTATAGCTCAGGCAACGCTGGATACTTAACCTACTGAGCTAGTCCAGGATCGAATCTGCATCCTTATGGTACCAGTTGGGTTCATTACTGTTGAGCCACAACAGGAACTCCTCAATATTTTTCTAAAGATCAATTTCCTTGTATGGATATCTAATTGCTTTTCAGGAGGATGAAATACAAAAGAAATTCTGAATTGACTATATATTTGGTTTATTCACTCAAAAGTATAATATATGACATACAAGAAACAAACTCTAGATTCTCTACCTTTTATTCATAGATATTTTAAATAAAATAAATCTTTTTGATTGAATTATCTGGCTCAGTCCTGTAAGGTTTTAGATTCACATGTGTATGCTGAACTCTGTAGATGTCTGCCTTTGAAAAATATTTTATATTTGTTGATTTAAGAAATAATTGGTATTATAAGTAGCATATGCACTTGCCATATTTTCCACTTGAATAAATACATTTACTTTTCATGTGGCTTCAGATAGTGTTCTGTTTGTACACCCCCAGGGAAACAGTTCTGTCAGCTGCTTCTGTCTAGGAAAGGACAACATTTTGATAAATGGAAAGAAGCAGAGTTCATGGTTAGTATTTTTCATGTACCATGTTTTAGGAAGTGATTTATTTTTTTATCTTTTAGTCATAATAAAATAATAATAATTGTTTATGTACTTTGAAATGTAATGTTAAGTGTATTTTATTAGAATAAATTAGTAGTTTTCCTATTATAAAAATTGACTGGGGGCATGCATTTACACACTTACACATAGGGAAAAAAACATTCCCAGTATTATAGTGATTAAATGTACTAAAACTGATCTTATTAATCAGTGTTTTTCTGCCCACAGTACACTGAAAACCATGTATTATGTCAGTACATCCTAGAATGATTAAATGAATTGTGTTATAGTCACACAATGGGATATTAATATGGATATGAAAATGAAAGCATAATTGAACATGGATTTATCTCTAAAATAAGGTATTGAACAAGAAAAAAGAATGTATGTGTATGTGTGGCTGGGTCACTCTGCTGTACAGCAGAAATTGAAGGAACATTGTAAATCAACTATACTTTAATTAAACAAATAAAATGACAGCAAAAAATAAAATCATAGTATTCATATTGCTATATCAGAAGAATAAGAATAATTCTGAATTCTGGTCACTTCTAAATGCTGAATATTTTGATTCTGTACCATACACTGGGTTTGAAAGTCTTTAGTTAAACTTAATATATGTTAATTAATAAAATTGAATTGTTCTTAATGTGTAAAAATTTTTCCCAAGTCAAGGAAAAATAATACTATATTTTTTATTTATGTAAAGTTTAGAGATAAATCATATATATATATGTATATGTGTAGAACACATACATCAATTTCCAAAGTGCAAAAAAGGAAAGTATAAAGTTTAATAAGTAATTTAGATTCAGAATGGCATTTATCATTGGAGGGTACTAGAGTGGAGAAGGAAAAAAAAAAGAACCTCCAGCACAGAATGAGTTCTAAATGGGGCTTGAAATGTTAGGTATTTAACATAAATCTAGTATTTAACATATCTTGGGATGTAGCTAATTTACAATCATTTCCAATGTAAATATCTTGAAATAATGATACTTAGATATTGATGAATTGAAGAGAACTTCATTTGAATCTTCCATATGAATCATATGGAAGATTTGGGGGTTGGGGTGGGGGCATGCTTGAGGTATTCTGTACTGAACACACTTACTTTTTCTCAACTGAATATTTCCCAGTTAAAAGGTGCAGACCGTATGATTATTTTCTTGACCATCTTTTTCACACAAAAAAAATACACTCTAAAACAAAGATCAATACTGGAAAAGCTATGCCTAAAGCTTATATTTTTCTCCTATTAAACATTGGCCTGAGGACCTGAAATTATTCAAAAAGTGATATAATATTTTAGATGGAAAGTTTGTTAAGCTAAAATATTTGATAATTTCAAAGGGAGGATGAATTTTTTTAACTTCTTTCCCCTAAAAAAATGCTTAGAGATAAACTGCAGACTTTCTTGGCTCTTCTTTAGGTTCTATTGGAAACTTGTTGAATGTAAAGTTGGAGAAAAAAAATGAAATTAAAGGAATAAATGTGATTTTTTTGGCTTTAGAATTTTTTTTTTTTTTTAAAACATAGATCAATCTTTCATTTGTTTCTCCCGGTAAAATTCCCTGATGCCCTATTTTCATAGACATGGAGGCACAGCTCACAATTTAATTACGAGTCTTAGATTTTATTTATAAATATTATGTCAAAGTAAGTAAAGAATTTTTAAAATAGATTTTAAACATATTTGTTATAACAAAAATGGCATGAACTAATTAAAATATTGCTCAAAAATTGTTGATTTTTCTATAATATTTTTATCTGTTCTGATAGATATTTTAAAATCTCTAGCTCAGGGAAAGGACATTCACTTTCAAAATGATAAATTAATATAAGCTATATTAGTCTGTAGTTTGTTTCATTTATTCTTATTAAGAATGTGAAAGATTTATTAGGTACAATATGAAAAAATGTATCATTTCTTTCCCTAGGAAAGCTTAGAACCCAACATAATATGTTTACTTTGAGAAAGAAATTACATATTATGCAGTAATAGATCTCCTTGAATTCTTCCATTTTCTGTTACATTTTGGACATATTATCCTTTTTGGTGGTCTCCATCAAAATTTATATGTAGACACATACTGATTCCTAAATCTTTATTCATAGCTATATTATATACGGGAGGAGTGTTTCATTTCTTAAAATTTAGAATTATAAAATCAATTCTAAAAAAAGTAACATTAAAAAATATAAAATTGAGTTATTTAAAGCCCTATCTGTGAGTGGTTCATATTGTATTAGATAAAACTAGATTCTCCTGTACCATCTAAATTCCTCATGCTTTGCAGGAGAACTTTGTGATCAATGCCATGTTTTTCCTTCATCTCTTTAATTGAATTCACCAACCATGCTGTGGCTGTTTTCTATACAACTTTTCCAATCTTTTTGCTATGGCAGCATCAAGTAAAGCATGGACTTAAAAATCAAACATTCTTGGAACTGGATCTCAGTTCCTATAAATATTCCCTCACCTCATAGCTCACCTACCGGACCAGAGCCCCATCTATCCCAGAATTTGGTGTAAGCCATTTTTAAAAGAGTTACATCTTCTCCCAAATTTTACACAAATATTTTAGTTTAACAAACTTTCCATCTAAAATATTATATCACTTTTTGAATAATTTCAGGTCCTCAGGCCAATGTTTAATAGGAGAAAAATATAAGCTTTAGGCATAGCTTTTCCAGTATTGATCTTTGTTTTAGAGTGTATTTTTTTTTTGTGAAAAAGATGGTCAAGAAAATAATCATACGGTCTGCACCTTTTAACTGGGAAATATTCAGTTGAGAAAAAGTAAGTGTGTTCAGTACAGAATACCTCAAGCATGCCCCCACCCCAACCCCCAAATCTTCCATATGATTCATATGTATGGCTTGTGGAGACAAGCTGTGGCTTCCTAAGACTCTTCATATATCAGGTGAATTATATCTGTGGTGACTTGTCTAGTTATTTGCTCTGATCCAAATAGATATAAAACTTGTCTTGGAATTCTCTGGTAGCCCTTGGGTTAAAGATCTGGTGTTGTTACTGTTGTGGAGTGGGTTTGATCCCTGGCCTGGGAACTTCTGCGTGTGTGGGTGTGGCCAAAAAAAACCCCAAACACACCCCCCTCACCAAAAAAACAAAACAAACAAACAAACAAACAAACAAAACTTCTCATTTCTTTGAGAGAACCAGTGGTTGCAGCCTGGACTAGGTCTCCAGGTAAAGCCACGCATGCCTGGGAGACTAGGGTTCTATCTGCCCAGTAGTTACACATCAGGAAGAAAGACACCTTAAAACTGAGAGACATCTCTAGGTTGTTAAAGTGAAGACTTCCCAAGTTATCAGGCTCCCAGAGAGATTTTATTTACTTAAATAGGGGTTGAGGTAAAGAAGAAATCCTTTCAGGAAGGGAGATGGATGATTTCCTCTTTCTACTTTAACAAGCAGAAAAAATCCTTTTTCTCATCTCTCATTGATGGGACATTTCACTACTCAAAAACCAGTATATTCTCTCTGGCTGGTTTTCATTATGTTACATTTGAGGTCTAGTTGAACATAGGAAATATTCTCCAAACATCCTATGTAATGTCCTGTTTTACCAAGATAACTGCCTACAAGGTATTACTGCATCCCTCTGTGTTCTTCACTGCTACATTCCTGGGAAACAGAGGAGAACCTGGCATCTAAGATCTCAGTAAATATTTGCTGAACAAATAAAAAAAAATTACATTATAACTTAAATTTCTAATTAGTATTCGAAACTTTACTAAGAACCTTCCAAACAAGTGATAAACAAATCTAACAATATGAGAGCTGTCATCTTCTATATGAACAACTGACACCCAAAGTTTACCCAGGATCACACACTTCATATAATAGTGCACACCTCAAAAATATGTGAAGTTCTCATTTTTCCACTATTCTCTGTTGCCAAATGACTTTGATTGTAATTTGTAAACTATGTTTATTTCTTTTTCTATTTATGTAAAAGTGGTTATTAATTTGGTAAAGTAATATCTTCTATATATAAAAAGCATCCATGATTTATTCAATTACAGAAACCACTAGTAATGTAGTAAATTTCTTCCTAAAAAAACACACTTGCTTATACACACATGTATAAGTTATCATATTGAATATGTTTTGATAATCCTCATTTCATTCATGATTACAACCTGAAATTGTCTTGTGTAAAAGTATCTATAAAATATCTATCATTAAATATCTTCTAGTATAAAGTTTATTAAATATATAAAACTAATAACATAGGTTATAAAATTGTTTAGTTATATCAGAGTTTGAGATATCTGAATCTGTGTTCATTTGTCATGTAACATTGCAATATTGCAATAGCCCTTATATGAAAACCTTTGCAAATGTCTATAATTATTTTATTACAATTACTTCCAAAGTGAGGAATGTATAGATAAGTGTATGAACATTATTAAAGCATTTGAATTTCTATAATTCAATACGACATAAATTTATCACTGTGTCCATGAGAAACCTTTCAAGCTCCACCTTTCTCCTTTCCTTTTGCCCCACATCTGGACAAGCCAGCTTATCCTCAAGCCCCTGAGCTCCCTCCATTGGTGTCTGTATAAAATCCAGGCACAGAAAAATCTTCCCCTTGGCTCCAACACCTAACCACAGTAAAAACCAGAGCCACTTGCATCCCCAACTCACTCTTGTTTTGCTCAGGATCTGACCTGAAGGCTCCTTCCTGGGGAATCCTTTTACTGTTTTCTCTGTAACAATATTTATTTCACATCCATTGATACCTATATCTCATTCTTCCTGACATCTACATATTTCTGCAGAGGGATGTGGGAGGCTGCACAATGTCCATAAGAGGTGCCAGGCCCCCCATTAAAACATTTACATTAAGTATCTGTTTGACTACACTCTTGTGAACTTGATGACTCTAAATAGCTTTTTATTATTTTAAATGGCTACGGAAGTGTAATTTATGACTATAAGCTTCCATTTAACATTTCAAATGAACGCCTCTGTTAGAGGAGGTGTAGATGGTTTTAAAATAAATGCGCAGAGGAAGCCATCTATTTTCATATGTTATATATGAAGAGCCTAGCCTTCAAGCTGCAATTTCTACCCATACCATCTGCTCTTATTTAATGAGAGTCTATTTGATCTGAATGATGTGGATAATTGCTTCAATCTCTCATTTCATTGTCATTTTGCAAACACATTTCTAAAAAGACAAAATGAAAATGAATTGGTCTTATTTTGGAAAAAGATAGGGGCTTTTTTTTTTTTTTTTCAACCGCACTCGATTTCAGCAACATTTTGGTTTCAACAGGCAATGTTTGTTTTAAGGAGGAAAAATGCATATCCACTTCTAATATTCAAAATGCAGTACTTACAATCGTTGATGTTGTATTTTTTAACTTAGAAGAAATGTTTGCCTCTTTGCAAAGTTAAATCAAAGGGAAAATGGAAAGTTTTTGGCTTGGAGTTCCTGTCATGGCCCAGCAGAAACAAATATGACTAGGAACCATGAGGTTTGGGGTTCAATCCCTGGCCTTGCTCAGTGGGTTAAGGATCTGACGTTGCTGTGGCCCTGGCATAGGACAGCAGCTGTAGCTCCTATTAGACCCCTAGCCTCCATATGCTGTTCGTGAGGCCCTAAAAAGACAAAAAAATGTTATTGGCTTTATTTATGAAAATACATATATTGTTAACAGAAGAAAAGAATAAAAACCATCAAGGAGAATTGAAAATAGTTTAGGTTGAGCCTTCTCAGTATGAAAGCGAATCCTTATGGGAAAAGGAGGGAAGTTTGACAATGATGAGGAAGGTACACAGTGAGAAGTTGGCAATCCACAAGCTAGGAAGACACCTCTCACCAGAACCCAACATGCTAGAACCCTGACCTTCAACTTGCAGCCTCCAAAACTGTGAGAGAATAAATTTCTGTTGTTTAAGCCACCAAGTTTATGGTATTTTGTTCCAGCAATTTGAGCTGACTAATTGAAAATCTGCTTCTAGGATTTGGATCATCTTCATATTTACTTTTCACACTGGGGAAAAAACTGGACTCCCATCAAATATTTCAGGGTCTTCAAGATTGCAGACTAACACCAGAAATAAAAAGTTATTCTAAATTAACTTTTGACAAATGTTTATATAAACATATAGAAAATAATTTTGTTGTGATTTTAGAAATTATACAGTTATAAAATTTATTTCACAGCATTTAATTACTATACCAGCATCATGAAGTTTATGGCATAAATTATATTTTGTAGCAAGTGTTTGCACACATAAATTATAATCTAAGTGTGTGTGTGATGTGGAAACAGATATTGCTTCAACTTAAAATGTTTAAACCAATAGATATATTTTTTGTGAGTTTAAAAACTTGACCCTTCTAGTTCCATACTTCTATCAGTTTTTGTAAACAGAAATTAATGGTTAATTCAAAACTGTTTTTATAAAAGTATTTTAGCAATTCTGTGTAACCTTAACTAAATTTATGCAAATAAACAATAATAGAGTTTTGTATGATAGCTATGACGTAGCTCATTGCAGCTTCCACATTCTGTGAAAATGTTTAAAAACTCACAAATAGGCTCAGAATTTTGAGTCACTTTTAATTTTAGATCCAGTCCACTGAATTAGTTTAATTACAGACAGCAGAGTCAGATTTTCAAGATTTAAACTCTGGTTCTGCTTGGTGATAGCTTTAAGACTTTGATATACTTCAGAGTTAAGTAATTTTATCTCTCAAATTCCTCAACTCCCTCATGTTTGTTTGTTTGTTTTTTTTTCTTTTTTAGCTGCCCCCCAGCATTTGGAGTTCCCTGGCCAGGGATCAGATCTGAGCAACGTTGTGACCTAAGCCACAGCTCAGCAATGCCAGATCCTTAATCCACTGTGATGGGCCAGGGATCAAACCTGCTTCCCAGCGCTCCCAAGATGCCAGGGATCCCATTGCACCACAGTGGGAACTCCTGCTGGGAATGGGAATAGTAACAGGCACTCTCTCAAAGCATTGTTTTCTGGATAAAATAGGGTAAAGCATTTAGAACTGTGGTTCACACATAGTAATAATTTGATAATTAGCATCTATTTTATCCTTCTAACTCATACTTCTGTGAGTAAACTCAATTTCACCAGATTTTGCAAAAGTATAAAATGAATCTCTGCCTCATCGTTCCTATATATAGGTTAATTGTTTAATCATGGAGAAAGAATTCAAAAAAAAAAATATTTGTGGAAATAAATAAAGACCAAGTAAAGGCTATTTATTCAGAGCTTGCTGTAGCGTGGAAGTAAGCCACCATTTAGCTTTAGGCAGAGAGTCAAAGGCAGTCAGAGAGTTTATAATGGAAAAGAGAAAAGAGTGGAAAAGTGGAAAAGAGAAGGCTGCAGGTATGCCCCAATTGGAGGCTGTCGATATGGAGAAGCTGGAGGTGGACTGACTAAAAATAAGCATCCTGGGTAACTGGTTAGGGGTACACATTTAGCTTTTGTTGGTTTGTCATAAATTGGAATGAGGGGAAAAAAAATTAGGGAAGCCGTCAGGTATTAATGAAATCCTGGCAATTTGGGTCCATTGTTTCAGAGGTTTTTTTTTGGATTTCTAGATTATTACTACAGAGAGTGGTATTACTACAAATCTGACCTATAGATAGAAGGCTGGTTTCCTACAGATAACGAATAATTTTCCGAGCCTTGTTGCTGAATGGTATGGGTCAGAGTTCCACTTTTGTATATGGTCTGTTCATTGTCCTTTTGTATACTTGGTCTCTCAAATGTTTTGGCCATATAGGGAAAACATATATCTAAAATTCTCAACGTCACAGAGTATGCCATCATTAGTATGTTTAAAAGTATATAATTTGTTGTAATTACAGTTATAGGTTAATTAACAATGTAATTAGTTAATATTATTTTAATTTAACTGTATTAATTTATTTAACTAATTTATTGATACATTTTTCTACGAACATCCTCAATTTTAACTGCTTTGTTACATACCTTGGTAATTTTGCACAAAATGATGAATAATTGTATGAAAGAATAACCGAGCTGAGCAGACGTGCTGTTGTTGTTCACGTGTGCATGTCTATAAAATTATAGAATAAATCACATATCCTAAAGATACCAAAAGTATAGAAACTAAAATACTATGCAACAATTTAATAAAACTTTCACTAATTTGGGAGACATTTGAAATATCCACTCAGACTTATTCTTCAGAACAGGCTTCAAATGTTGTATCTCTCTGCTTACTTATTCAATTAATTATGAAATAATTCCTTTCAAAACTAAAAAGAAGACTCGTGATGCAAAAAACATTCTTTTATTGAAAAGAAACATAAAGGAAATATTTTAGGAGAGTCCTATTTTTTTTTTCACAGTATGTAATTCCTTATTTCTTTAGAAATGCAAAGCAGGGTACAAAACTGTCTTACTTTTTCAGATGAACTTTTTATTAACCCACAGCTCATTCAATTGAATTCATCCATTTTATCAAAGAAAAAGTGCGATGAGGAGTAATTAGCTCATATTAGCATGAAAAAAAAGGCACAAAGCCAGTAAATGGGTAATAAGGAACCATTCAATTTAGTAATAAAGAATAACAAATCATCATTACTAACAATGACTGCAAGCTTTATTGCAGTATTGGAGAAGATTTTCCAAAATAACCTTTTCAGTAGAAAGACTGTTTTGGTTGAGGTTAGGCATTGTGATGAAGTGTTACACATTGAAAGACTTTGGCCTTTTAGTTGTGGAAATGGCCCTGTATTTCTGGAAGTGCAGCTGTAAAATAATAAAAGTAAATTGAGCTAACGGAATCTCTTTCTAGTATTCATGCCAAACCATTTAGAAGCACATTAAATTATCATTTGAATAATTTATGAACAGTCATTGTCACAAGTGATGTGTGGTTTGTTGATCACGGTCAGCGGTTTTAAAAATTAGGTTTCTGGGCTGAATTTCAGGAAATAAATACAAGGTTAAAGCTCAGGCTTCCTCATCTATGACCAAACCTTATGCAAATGCCTTGAGTGTTACTGAACCCAACTGTGCTCCACTTGCCTGACACAACAAAGATGATCTACTGATGACAGGTTGTGATGAGGGAAAGTACAGTGTTTACTGCAGAGCATGGAGAAAGGGAGAGGGAGACATGACTCAGATCTACTTCAGTCTGGTCTTTGAGTTAGGGTTTTTTGGTTTTTGTTTGTTTGCTTGTTTGTTTTTTAGGGGAAGAACAAAGAAGGTGGGATGAATCATTGTCTCATGACATTTCTTAATCATAATTTCAGGAGTCAAGAAGTCTCTGGTTTACAATTCTCAGGCCAGGTGGTCCATGGCTCCAGGGTTCTGTTATTCTCATCTTGCCCTGGAGAAATAAGCTGCGTTTGCACATTAATGATGAAATGGAAATTTTAGTGCTTTAACAATGTTATCAACAACAATAATTTTTATCATCTGATTCTGGCTGATCAGTGTTCAGGATTGAGGTCAGACGAAACAAGAGAGAGAATAATATTTTGCATGGAGAGATTAATAATAAACTCGGTAAGGGAACTCAGTTTTGGAGGTACTTGGTTTTATTAGGAATTCAAGTACTTCTGCCCTGAGTGGCATTTTGTAACCACAGGTCCTCATTCTAAATAACCTAGCTTGTTTGAGACACTGTAAATAGTCAGTGAATGTAAACTTATTTGTTGTTACATATTTCTTACAACATTTAATCTAAAACAAATACACATCTAAGTAACTCTTCATAGAAGGTCAAGGATTGTGTTGAAAGATGCTTTTCAGGAAACAAAAATATAAAACCATGACTCATACAGATAAAAAAAAATGAACAAATTGCAAAAGATTTCATTTAATTCATTCAATGAAGGAAACAGAAAAATGTTGTAAGTAGGTCCAAGATAGAATGAGAAGAGCAGACACAGAATTGTAAACTAACTCAAAGAAAATACAAGATTTACAAATTAGATAACCCAGTAGAATGTGCTGGATGTAGACAATGCATAGTTGTAGCCTAGCTCAAAGACTATGAAGGATTGGAATCATACCACCTCACCTCAAGTGGCTGTCATCTAGGCAATGCATAGTTTTCATTGATCAACATTTTTTCTATAAAAATCCTTTTTGTCATTAATACTGAAATAATTTTGTGAATTCCATCCAAGTAATTGAGTCTCTCTGTGGGTTCAGATTAAAGTTTTCTTTATATAGAATGTTCTGATTGTTGGGGTAGTTGGTTAAAATTGATGTAAAAATCAATTCTAATCAGGTATCCTTCGAGAGACCAAATATACAGAAAAAAGACCAGACTACATAGTACTATAGAACTTTGACCCACAATCTCTATAGTAACCAGTGCAAGAAGCCAAACTACAGCCTTTGAAGCAATCAGCCCAGAAGGCTCAGAATTAATTAATTCTGATGCTTTCCCTATTTTTCACCCCACTGTCATTCAAGATCAATGGGAGGGTCAAATATGACCCCCGAACCAATCACAAAGGATGGTTTGCTTCTAATTAGCCAGCTTCCAGTTTCCTCAGTCTAACAATCTCCAATTAGAGCACACCTGAAGTCTTGCCTTTTCTCTCTATAAAACTTTCCCACTCCTCTGCCTGCCAGTGAGTCTCAGTCAAATGCAAGTGATGATGGCTGCTGGAAACTCTGAATAAATACCTTCTTTGTTCTCATGTGGGGGGTGTTTGCTTACTTTCACAACTCACAACTAAGATAACTGGTCAATACTGGTTAGCTCAGAGGAGGGAGAAAACTGAAATAGTTAAAATAATTCAATATTCCAAAGACTCATGTTTAAGGAACATTTTTTTTCTTGATTGACAATCTATAGGTACTAAAACTCCAGATAATTCAGAAATTCTCAACCCATGCAAATGTGACCTAAATATTAATTTTGTGCAAATACTGGATTTTTAGAAAATCTGATCATCTTACATTATGTTTAAATAAAATATTAGATTTAATAAAGGATTTAAATAGATTTATGTTTTCAATTTTATTAACATATATTTGTTAATTTCCTTTAAAAATATTATTTTGAGAATTCCCATTGTGGCTCAGTGGGTTAAGAACCTGACATAGTGTCTATGAGGATGTGGGTTAAATCCCTGGCCTCACTCAGTGGGTTAAGGATACAGCACTGCCACAAGCTGTGGCATAGGTTCAGATCTGGTGTTGCTGTGGCTGTGGCATAGGCCTCAGCCCAGGGAACTTACACATGCCAAAGGTACAGCTGTAAAAATTTTAAAAAAAAGAAAAGAAAAGGATGCTTGGAGGACATCTCACTGAAAAAGTATATTTGAGAAAAAATCTGAGTTGTATGAGAAAACCACCCATAAATATATCCAAGGGGAATGCTTTTCACACAGAGATAAATTCAAATTAATAATTCATTCTAGGCAGTGCTGAGGGTTTAATTAAAAAAAAATGGAGCTTCCTGATTTATAGATTTCTTCTGGTACAACTATTATGACCCTGGTCAGTTTTAACTTACCAACATGAAAGCACTGAATTCAGGCATTATATACTATTTCTAACACATATATATATAATAGGTCTAGATAGTTATGATAGACATAAATAACCTCCAGGAAAGCGATCACAGCAAAATGTAGTAAAATAATTAGTAGGTGATGAGTTTTAACTATATTTTAACCATTTTACTATAATTTATTTCATTTTTAGTGTATCATTTAATTTTTAATATTTGCTGTGTTTGACAAGAAGTTTTCTAAATTTTTAAAATTTGAATAATTAAAACTCACAGGCAATTATAGGATGCCACTGGTTCCAGGAAATCAAAGCCATTTCTTGGAATAGACTGAGTAGGCAGGAAGTGTAGGAAAATTTAAAGTACTAGATTATTTAAAGAGGTCCCTGTTCTGGGTACTAGAACAGGTAGGGCTGGATATGCCTGTATATAGAATATTGCTTTTATTTTGGATGGCTAGGGAGCCACTAGAGAGTTTTTAGCAGAGAGGGAACATGATCTATTATTTTAAAAAGATCATTCTGACCGCTATTTTGAGAATAACTTGGATTACAGTAAATTAAAAATGAGGAAAACCAATGAGGAGAATATCTCAGTAATGCAGGGGAGAGAGAATGTGTTTTGGACCAGAGTTAATAGAAAAAAATAGAAACAAATTGCCAGAGTCTGGATACCTTTTGAAGATAAAATAAAATTTGCTAAAAAAAATAATAAATAAATGTGGAGTGAGAGTAAGAAAAGAGTCAAACATTTTGACCTTGAGATTCTTGAAGGGTAAAGTTATCATTAACTGAGATGGGAGGCAAGGGCTAGAATATGATGATGTCATGTTAACTTTAGAACATAGTAAATTGGCAGGTAGAAACATTGAGTAGGTGTTGAATATGATTCTGGAGTTGAAGTGCTTAAATAAACTAACCATAATGGAAGACTTTAGTCCCAAATGGCTTTAGTAATAAAGGCTTAATAGTAATTTAATTACCAGGCAGACAAGACAATCAGTTCTCTGTGTTCAGCAGGGCGTGTTTAAATGAATGCACATGTGCATACACAACCAGTTTAATTATTATATATTTGGGGGAGGTATAGATAGTTACAAGTTAGAGATATTGGTGAGATCAATAGAAAAAACAAACAAACTTGTTTTTTGTTTCAGGGGCTATCTTTCAGCATTTATTCCTCAATGGCTGGCGAAAGTTACACTCAAGCCAATCTGTGCCTTTTTTTTTTTTTTTTTGGCTTTTTGCCTTTTTGCCTTTTCTAGGGCCTCTCCCGTGCCATATAGAGGTTCTCAGACTAGGGGTCTAATCAGAGCTATAATCACTGGCCTGTGCCAGAGACACCGCAACACCTGATCCAAGCCATGTCTGCAACCTACACCACAGCTCACTGCAACGCCGGATCCCCAACCCACTGAGCAAGGCCAGGGATCGAACCCGCAAGCTCATAGTTCCTAGTTGGATTTGTTAATCACTGAGCAGCGACGGGAACTCCCAATCTGTACTTTCTAATCAGCACTCAATCTATCTCCCAACTGTCCTCCAAGGGGAATAAAAAAAGACATGACTATCTTGGTTTCTCCACCCAGTTACAGCCTGAAATAACAGCAAAACATACTTTGTAATGATTGTAATTATGTGTATATATATGTGTGTGTGTTTGTATGTACTAGCATATATGAGTTCCTGGGCCAGTGCTATGGCCTACACCACAGCACAGCTGCCAGATCCTTAACTCACTGCGCTGGACTGGGGATCAAACAGGTCACATCACAGAGAAAATCTGAATCATTAACCCACAGCGGGAATTCCCCATGATTCGATGTATTAAATTCTGTGTTTACATTTGTCAGAGAATGTTATTTCAGTGTCTTCACAAAATTGTGCCATTTTCACAACTAGAAATAAATTTTTAAAAAACACACTCATATTCTAGTAATAATTGCATAGTCATTGTCTAACTTAATGCTTAGCATAGTTGCATAAGTTAATCATTTTGATCACTGGTACCACTTACAGCTTTGGCGGCCAGGGCATAGAGATATTTTGCTGAATGCCATCTTTTCTGTCCAGTTTTCTTTGCAGAAGTCCATGTTCACGTTGGCTGCTACTGAGTGGTAACCAGAAGTTAGACTCTGGCAAGGAGCCTGGGAGCTATTTACAATGCTTTGGCTCTAATTCATAATTCCAAAGTGTCCTCAATTCTAGGCATATTGGTAGAGCTCATTTCTACTTTGTGCTGAGCAGAAGAGGACTTTGTAATTATTCTTACACCTTGCTAAATGCTATCTAGTTCAAGGAATATAAGAGGACCCAATCCCCTCTACTAAAAGTCAGATAAATTGATTCCATTAAAACAACAAAAATAAAATACATTTTTTATTAAAATAAATAAATAAAAGGCAATATAAAGGAGAAACCAGAGTTGCTTGGGTAAATTAGAAAGACCTTCTGGAGTTCCCGTCATGGCTCAGCGGTTAACGAATCCGACTAGGAACCATGAGGTGGTGGGTTCAATCCCTGGCCTCGCTCAGTGGGTTAAGGATCCAGCATTGCTGTGAGCTGTGGTGTAGGTCACAGACATGGCTCAGATTCCACATTGCTGTGGCTCTGGCGTAGGCTGGCAGCTATAGCTCCGATTAGGCACTAGCCTGGGAACCTCCATAGGCTGTGGCAGCGGCCCTAGCAAAGGCAAAAAAAAAAAAAAAAGAAAGACCATCAATGGAGAAATCAGTATTGAGTTTGAACTTGTGAAATGAATAAAATTTTAACAGGTTGCAATAGCAATGAGAGTTCCCTAGGCAAAGGGATATAGTGTGAGCAAAAGTTCAGATATTAGAAAAAGAAAAAAAATATATGCAAAAGAAATCATCAGGTTTTGCTGGAATAAAGGTCATCAGAGAGGAACACTATACATCAAGGCTGGAAAATAGTGACACTATTGAGAGGCTTGAAAGGTAGTTTGAGTTCTTGTCCCTTAGTAGGAATTGTAATTGTTTCCAGGTTTTTATCAAGGAATTGAAATGACTGCAAACAATTTTGGAAATATTTGGCTGGATATCAATAACTGCAGAATCTCAACCAGGATGGTGGCATAAGAATGGAAATACAAACTCCAGTAGAAATTTTAGAGGCAGAAACAACAGGGGTTGGAAATTAATTGGATGAGAGAGATGAAAAAGACAGCTGAACCAACATTAAACATGAAGTTCTAAGTGACAGAGAATGGTCCTGAATTGGGAGGAATAAGGAAGTTAGGAACAGATGCAGATGTGGAGAGAGTAGAAGTCCAGTTTCGTGCAAGTGGTAAATTAAAGAGATGGTATCTGAGCATCACACAACCACATCCTCTGAATAGGAGTGAAAACAAGAGGGTTAGAGTTATGTACACTGAGTATTTTCAGAATAAAAACACTGAAACCTGTGAGAGTGGATATGATTTGCGGGTCCTAAAGGGAATACTCAACACGCTTCTTAATCTTTTCATCCCTAATCGGGCCATCTTTCACTTAAAAAATACTCTCAGTTTTGAACTTCATCCATTTATGTTTTTCTTTCTTTAGGAGAACTAAATTGATAATCAAAAAAATTCTCTCACACTAATAAATGCGCTAAGATGGCTAAGTGCCCATCTAATATCCTCTCTTCTTACTTATCACTAAATTCTGATGTTATTTATAGTATTAATGAGACTACCTTAAAAAAATGATAGCAAATATTATTTTCTCACTTCTTGTCATGTAACATATTTCGGCCAATGAGATAAAAGTGGAAGTCCCAGGGGAACTTCCATAGGCTTCCCTTTCACGCTTTCCTTTCTTTTCTTATGCCCGAAACAATGATGTGATGGCTGGAGTTCTAGCAGCCATCTGGAGGACAAAGGGCAATATAAGAAAAATTATATATATATATGTATATATATGTATGTATATATATACACACACACACATATGCGCACACGCACACACACACACACATACACACATTTGACGGGGTCATTTTGCTGTACAGCAGAAATTGGCACAACATTGTAAATCAACTATACTTTAATAATAAATAAATCCATTGTAACCCCCCCCAAAAAAGTGAGACTTACACTAAAATCAAGGGCAGGAAAGATATTAATGAGTTAGTATCCCTTAATGGCACTGTGCTTCTGTGCTCTAAT